>NC_045973.1:14000334-14317834 GCF_010909765.2 Amblyraja radiata
AAATTAATGTGCACATTTTGGAGAATCATGCATGTACACCAGTAACACTCTTCCATTTCCCATCACCAGCATTGCCACTCCTACTCTCTCTCTTCAGCAGAGGCAGAGGAAGCCTGCTCTGATCAATGCAGTGATCTCCATCTCCATTGTGTTTTTTTCGAGCTTGTGAAGGTCACTGCTGCTACACATGGCTGGGGGCAGAGATGGGATAGAAAGGAGGCTCATAGTGGAGTTTGGGGAAGGGAGGACGATAGGGCGAGAACAAGTCCAGGACATGTTGAGCATATTACTGCAGATAAGTTCGTAAGTTGTAGGAGCAGAATTAGGCCATTAGGCCCATCAAGTCTAATCTGCCATTTAATCATGGCTGATCTATCATTCCCCCTCAACCCCATCCTCCTGCAGAGAGTTGATAAATAGGATTAATTTATATATAGGTACTGACAGTCATCATGGATCTGGTTCCTGTTCCTATGCGTTTGATTCCAAGACTCAAAGATGTGTAGTGTAAATTGTTATTTCACTGTACAGAGAGCTGATAAGTTCATTTTTAGTTTTCTTTCTTTTTTTTTAGAAATACAGCAACATTCAGATAAATGGGGAGCTGAATGTCCAAGTTAAGGTGATCTGGCATCCTGTCAAAGATGGCACACATAGTGTGACAGGTACAGTAGATCTGTATGTATTCACAGCCACGTCACTGCTTAAGGATGGTTGCCACTCTTTCCATGAACATAAAACGTCATCTTAGAGGCTCTCAACATTCTGCTGCACATTGTTAAGTGGCACCGTGGTGCAGCGGTGGAGCTACTGCCTTACTGCCCCAGAGACCCAGGTTCGGTTCTGACTATGGGTGCTGTCTGCACATAGTTTGTATGTTCTCCCTGTGACTACAAGGGTTTATTCTGGGTACTCCAATTTCCTGCTTCATTCCAAAGACATGCAGGTTTGCGGCTTCTGTAAATTGTCTCTCGTGTGTTGGATAAAACTAGTGTACTGGTGGTCGCTGGTCGGCATAGACTTGGTGGGCCGAAGGGCCTGTCTTCATTCTGTATCTCTAAAAAAAATCTCAGAAAAAGTTGTACCACTTTCAGCTCTCTGAACAGCGTCATACCAGTTTATACTTCACACCTTTGAGTCATGGAGTCGAACAGCACAGAAACAGGCTCTTTGACCCACCGCATCCATAACAACTGTCAAGTACCTATGTTTAAACAAATGCCATTATCAGCTCTAGATCAGCAGCCTTCGATGGCTTGGCAATTTAGTGCTTATCTACAGACTTATTAAATACGGTGAAAGTATCAGCTTGCATAACCCACTTAAACAATGTGTTCCAATTGCTAACCACCACCTGGAATCCTCAAATCCTCTCTTAACCTCTTACTCATTTCACTAAACCTATGTGCTCTAGTTAGACACCCCTGTTATGAACAAACAGTTTCCACTGTTTCCAATGTCCATGGCCCTCTTCAATTTTTATAACTCTTATCAGGTCTCCTTTAGAACTTCTCTGCACCCAGGTAAACAAAACTAGGCGATCCAGCCTCTTATCATACCAGAGACATTCCATCCCAGATTGAGTCAATTTGGTGAAGATGTGAGGAAGCACATGTAAAGGAAGGGAGACATACACCTTCAAGGTAAATTGGTGTCTGAAGTGATATTGAACCCGGCCTCAGTGAAACAAAAGATAACCTTGCCATGCCTACAGTTCATTCATCTCTCCTCGTTGCGAATGCAGGCAATTGTAAGACATATAAAATGTACACTTCCAAAGTGCTTTCAGTTGAAATTAATATGGTATATTATCAATGTATCTCATCCACCTGATCTTTTCAGAAACCTGAAAAATGACATGAATGGAGCGACTGATTAAAGCTGATCCATCAAATGTGGTGGAAAAAACGTATCACTTGCCCATTGACAAGCTTCCCTCACTGAATAAAAAAACCCAAGCCCCACTCCCAGTTCACTGGAACGTTAAATTTCACCCTCACACAACAAGTGGTGGGTGCATGGGATGAGCTGCCAGGGGAGGTAGCTGAGGCAGGGACTATCTCAATGTTTAAGAAACAATTGGGCAGTTACATGGATATGTCAGGTTTGAAGGGATATGGGCCAAACACAGGAAGGTGGGACGAGTGTAGCTGGGACATGTTGGCTGGTGTGGGCAAGTTGGGCCGAAATGCCTGTTTCCATGCTCTCTCAATCTAGGACTCTATGACTCCTACGTGTCTCCTTCTGAATATCATCACAGTAATGCTACTCAATAACTTCACACAACAACTTGCAAATTTACTCAACATACAGAGCAGATAATAGCTTCCAACATTCATCCAGTAGTCTGTATTAACTGGTAATTCTTGGTTTACTGGTTTAAAGAATTACTTTTGTAGACAGCAAATACCAATTACAAATGCAAGTGCGATTTTCTTCTGTAGAACCTTGCAAAGATAATTTGTGAAAACACCAAGACGTCTTAAATATTTATGTTATTGATTTCATTAAATGTCCCACTGACAATTTTGCAATCAGTTACATTAGCTGGAGTAGCTAGTAATTGAAAATGCATACATGAAGATACTGACAGCAGAATTCATCTTTGCAGTACCATATATTTAGTCATTGCAGGTGCCAATTGATCCACAGGATGAATAGGAAATAACTCAACGTCTGTGATCTCCACTCCAGAACTAAGGTCACACCAATCTCATTCGCACAGCTGTGGGACACACTCCATGTATGTGTATGTGCATATTTGAATGATAAGTTCTAAGTCATCACTGATTCTATAACTGAAGGGTCTTTGAGGATGAGTCTTACACCAAACATCTGCTGTGCAAACTGATCTGCCCCTGCTGCACAACGCTGACACCCCGTCCCCTGTAAGAATTGTCTGTGGTGAACATGGATCACCTCCCATATTTCCAGAGGCGATGTGGTGGTGCAACTGTAATTTTGCTGCCTTATGCCCGTGTCCCACTTAGGAAACCTGAACGGAAACCTCTGGAGACTTTGTGCCTCACCCAAGGTTTCCGTGCGGTTCCCAGAGGTTGCAGGTGGTTGCAGGAAGTGGAAGCAAGTAGGGAGACTGACAAAAACCTTCGGGAACCTCCGGGAACCTAAGTGGGACAGGGGCATTATAGCACCAGAGACCTGGGTTCTATCTGTTCTCTAAGTTTGTACATTCTCCCAGTGACTGTGTGGGTTTTCCCCGGGTGCTCCGGTTTCCTCCCACACTTCAAAGATGTACTGGTTTGTAGTTTAATTGACTTCGGTAAAAAGATTGTAAATGATCCCATACGTGTAGGAAAGTGCTAGTGCACGGGATGATCGCTGGGTGGTGCGGGCTCGGTGGGCCGAAGGGCCTGTTTCCGCGCTGTGTCTTTAAACTAACCTGAACTAAAATTCACCTTGCAGCGAAGGCAGGTATTACAACACATAATATCTGTGCCGGAAATAGGTGAATATATTTCAAAGTTTACGCACCCACACACACTTTTTACGCAGAAAAAAGCCACAGATGTTTTTTTTTCATTTATTCAATTCCTTGCCTATTTCTGCATTTTCCGCTTTGATTCATTTAGTTATTTAACGGAGATTTATTTATTTCTTTGAGAGAAATTGTCTCTGGAAAGCCCTGAACAGATTCAATTCCATTTTTCTCAACCATTCGCCCACCCTTTGGTTCACAAATTCAGAAGTATCACAGTCGTGCAATTGCAGACATTGTGAAAATGGACTGGATGATGAGAAGAGTGATCGAGTTCAGGAAGACAGTTTAGTTAAATCAGTGAATAAAATCATGTAAAGAATCATGAGGGGGATAGATATGGAAAATGCACAGAGTCTTTTACCCAGACCAGGAGAATCAAATCCCAGACATCAGTTTAAAGTGAAAGGGTAAAGATAGGAGGATTTAATAGGAACCCGAGGGACAATTTTTTTCACATACATGGATACATGGAACAATATTTAAAGACATTTGGACAGTTACATGGATAGGAAATGTTTCGATAGGTGTGGGTCAAATGTGGGCAGGTGCGACCAGCATCCAGTAAATTAAGCATTTTGGTCAGATTGGGAAATTGGGTTGAAGGGCCTGTTTCTGTGCTGTATGACTATGAAATGAGAAGGCATGAGTGAAAAGATGACAATGCATCATGTTTAGACAACTATTCTTATTTGCTTTCTGAATACCCTGACAGATTTCAAGTTTGATAACCGATTTTGCTGTCATTGGAACTCAGCAGAATATGTTCGGATCTAATTCTTTGAGACTTACAAATTCTTGATTGTATTTCTCAAAGGTAAAGATGTTGATCTGACAGAAACAAATGTGTTCAGCAACATGAGATCAAAAAGATTTGAAGATGGCAGGGCATGTAAATAAGGTTGTTAAAAAGGAAACATGCTGGTTCTTTGCTTCGTGTTACACAAGCTCCCGAACAAGTTCAGCCCAAACCAGAGATTGGTTTCTATTTCTTGGGTACCATACTTCAAGGTTGTCACAACCTTAGACAGGTAGAGATGACACTTTCCAGCATGTGATGGGTGATAAGGATATCTTAGGAACAGAGGATTGTGATGCAGAGTATGTTCCTCCAACTGCACAAAGCACAGAGGTGTGAATTAATAGGGCTCTTCAAAACCACCAAACCATTTGATAGCAAAGAAAACAGTTTCCACGAACTGTATGAGGCACAAGTATAAGAAAATTTACCATGGAACCAGGCAGTTTGTGAAGAACAATTACTTTTCATGGTATTAATTTCCACTACCTTCTTCAAAATTCTACCATAAGATGTAAATTAGAAGTAGAAATGAGGAACTGCAGATGCTGGTTTACGCAAAAGGACACAAAGTGCTGGAGCAACTCAATGGGTCAGAAAGTAGCTCTGGAGAACATGGATAGGTGACATAGATGGATAGGGGCGGCACAGTGGCGCAACGGTCAAGTTGCGGCCTAATGCCCCTGTCCCACTTAGGAAACCTGAACGGAAACCTCTGGAGACTTTGCGCCCCACCCAAGGTTTCCGTGTGGTTCCCGGAGGTTTTTGCCAGTCTCCCTACCTGCTTCCACTACCTGCAACCTCCGGCAACCACCTGCAACCTCCGGGAACCGCACAGAAACCTTGGGTGGGGCGCAAAGTCTCCAGAGGTTTCCGTTCAGGTTTCCTAAGTGGGACAGGGGCATTACAGTGCCAGAGACTTGGGTTCGATCCAGAATATGGGTACTGTCTGCAGGGATCATGTACATTCTCTCTATGACCTTGTAGGTTTTCTCTGGGTGCTTCGGTTTCCTCCCACACTCCAATGAGGTTCAGGTTTGCAAGTTAATTGGCTTTGGTAAAAATTGTAAATTGTTCCTTGTGTGTAGGATAGTGCTAGTGTACAGGGATCAGTGCACGGATCAGTGGGCTGAAGGGCCTGTTTCCACATAGTATCTCTAAAGTAAAACTAAGGTAAAGGTAATGTTTCAGATTGGGACCCTTCCCTCACTTTACCATCCAGTATTCCAAAGGGAATGAACTTGTCATGACATCCCTGTCTGCTCTTCCATCTACATTCTCATTGCATCTGATTGGGCCACACATGTAATTTATATCCTCCCTTCACACCATCCAGGGACACATGCAGTCATTCCAGGTGAAGCAACAATTCAATTGTACTTTTCCCCCACACAAAATAATCACAAAATGGTTTGCTCTACATTGAAAAAGACACATGTAGATCTGGGCACTTGCAATGAAGCAGCATTCAGTCCGTAAAGCAGCCTTGAGGTTTTTCAGCCAGTTTGATTATCCTTTACATCATATACTGACTATTCTATCTGTGGCCTTCTCCCCTGTTATAATGAGTTACAATAAACCCCAATGCAAGCTTGAATAATTACAACTCATCTTCATGTTGGATCAAGTTGAAGCCTTCTAGATTTAACATCAAATTCGCCAACTTGTCGTCACCACCTTGAGGTTTAGGGTTATTATTGTCACATGTACTGATGCCCTATGATAAAGCTTTGTTTTGCATGGTGTTCAATCAGATCAGATAATATTATACACAAATACAATCAAGTCAAACCCATAGTAAATTAGGTAGAGGAAAGTGGAAGATATAGACTGCAGAAAATAGTTATCAGCAATGTAGTGCACCAGTTCCACAGACAAAGTCCAATGTCTGCAATGGGGTAGAGGTGAACACTACCCTAGCTTATGGAAGGACAGTTTTGAGGCCTGATAACGGAGGGGAAGAAGCTGTTCCGAGTCGCGATTTCTCTGCTTGTATCAGAACTGGTCAGTCGTAGTGTGGATCAAAATAAGTTTTATCTAGGTAAAATGTTAGATTTGTAACTTTGTCAGCACCCTTTATGTGGTGACTTTGCATAGGTTGGATATGCAAAACAAAGAATATCACTGTAACTTGCCATATGTGGCAATAAAGCATGATTCATAAAGTATCATTCAAAGTATCATTCATTCATGTTACTCTTAAGCCACCTGTCTTTTGAAAGGGAAGAGAGTTTTGCAAATATGACAGGGGATATTGAAACGAAAGATTTTTTTTCTAATTAATTCAGTAGATTTGATCAAAATATCTCTGGGGAAGCTGCAAATTAGGACCATTACCTTAATATCACTGCATGTGAAAGAAGTAAGATCACAGATTTGTGTAGAGTTGACTGAACAATCTAGATAGGAGCATGGCAGCTCGCTGCTGCTCAGAACAGGGAAGGAAAAATGAACTGAGCTTTCCACTTTGTTTTCTATTTAGAGTACCGTTGGACAGCATGCACATGTGGAAGTTGGAGAATAACATGACCATTTTTTTCGCAGTGATTTCCCACATGATTGAGCAGACAACTGATGCTCGCCTCTGGGTTGACACATGATAAATGGCCATCTGTGCAACATAACTGTGCAGCAGGATTTAACTGTGGCAGCAGCTAACACTCTCAGGATGCGAGCAGGAGAAAACTGACAATGTGGTTAAAAATAAAGCTCGATTAAAAGGTGAGGTTGCGTTTTAGTTTAGTTTAGTTTAGAGACACAGTGCGGAAACAGGCCCACCGAGACCGCCCTGACCAGCAATCACCCCATACACTCGCACCATCCTACACACTAGGGACACTTTACAATTCTTATCAAAGCCAATTAACCTACAAACCTGAAAAAACACCACCATTCCTTCTCTCCAGACATTCTGCCTGCCCCACTGAGTTACTCCAGATTTTCGTGTCAACCTACAAACCTGTACGTCTTTGGAGTGTGGGAGGAAACCAGAGCGGCCAGAGAAAACCCACGCTGTCACGGGAAGAACGTACAAACTCTGCACAGACAGCATCCGTAGTCAGGATCAAACCGGGTCTCTGCACTCTAAGGCAGCAGCTCTACCGCTGCACCACTGTGGCCCCCACCCCCCCCCCCCCCACCCCTGATCATTCCCATTAACGTTGGCAACGTTCACACTGTTTTAGTCGATTAAAGGTCAAGGCGATTTATAATTATTACATCTTTATAATGCCAAATGTTTATTTGCATTCAGGCATAACTTCTTCAGGAGCGGCCACCTTTTAAAAAATTCACAATGTAGAAACTGAAGAAAAATCCCAATCCAAAACATCACCCATCCAAGATCTCCAGGGATGCTGCCTGACCCCACTGAGTTACTCCAGCACTGTCTTGTTTTTTGTTTTAAAAAAATGCATTCAGTGACAGCTCCAAGCTTTGACTGCAACCTTGCAAAGTATTACAGCCTGCATGTATTATCTTTCTGCTTAACCACACAAATTGTACGTCAGGTTGATGAAATCAAAATACAATTCTGCCCCTATCTCTCGGTCTGAAAAAAGATGAAACTACAGAAATCTGACAAGTTTTTTGCCCTCCTTTGAGAAAGCTTACTTGCATAAACTATACAGGCATTGTCATTTTCACACAGTTCACATCAATTTCTGTTTTGTCCCATGCCTTTGTAAGTAACTCCTGGGAAAGTAGCTGCTCATCTTCCAGTCTGTAACATTAATAATTCAGAAAAGTCACACAGATTCATTGAAGTTTGAGACATTAATGTGGAAATGAAACAGTCTGAGAACAATTGCGGGCCTTGGTTTTGCATACACCAAGGAAACACAAGACATCTCGCAAGACACCTCTAGTGAGGCAGTAACTCTACCGCTGTGCCACCGTGCTACCTCTCTTGTGATTTTGCATTTCCTCAATGCAAGTTTCAAGTGACTTGAAAAATGGATTGCCATTTTTTATGTGCCATGCGGCTGGATGCGTGCGTGCTGAAAAATATCAGCAAATTTGATGCAATAATCAATCACCACGACCTACTAGTTTGCCACCAATTGAACTTTGCATGGCTCGCTTAAAAAACTAAAGTGCACCAAAGGTCTTGTTTTTAATCATGTAGCATTGTTGCCATGAAACTGCCTGTCATTCTGCAATAAAAATAATTCCAATTAGTAGAGTTTCACTGTTTCAACTATTTCCAATTTAGTTGCATTTCACTGCAACTGAGCAACTGAGAGGAGGAGCAATACGGGAGATTCAAAATGCAACCATTTCAGCATCCTGGGTACACAAAATTGCTGGGGAAACTCAGCGGGTGCAGCAGCATCTATGGAGCGAAGGAAATAGGCGACGTTTCGGGCCGAAACCCTTCTTCAGACTGATGGGGGGTGGGGAAAGAAAGAAGGAAAAGGGGAGGAGGAGGAGGAGCCCGAGGGCGGGCGGATGGGAGGGTGGGAGGAGACAGCACGGGCTAGCCAAATTGGGAGAATTCAATGTTAATGCCATAAGGACGCAAGGTCCCCAGACGGAATATGAGGTGCTGTTCCTCCAATTTCCGCTGTTGCTCACTCTGGCAATGGAGGAGACCCAGGACAGAGAGGTCGGATTGGGAATGGGAGGGGGAGTTGAAGTGCTGAGCCATCGGGAGGTCAGGTAGGTTATTGCGGACTGAGCGGAGGTGTTCGGCGAAACGATCGCCCAACCTACGCTTGGTCTCACCGATGTAAATCAGCTGACATCTAGAGCAGCGGATGCAGTAGATGAGGTTGGAGGAGATACAGGTGAACCTTTGTCGCACCTGGAACGACTGCTTGGGACCTTGAATGGAGTCGAGGGGGGAGGTGAAGGGACAGGTGTTGCATTTCTTGCGGTTGCAACGGAAAGTGCCCGGGGAGGGGGTGGTGCGGGAGGGAAGGGAAGAATTGACGAGGGAGTTGCGGAGGGAGCGGTCTTTGCGGAAGGCAGACATGGGGGAAGATGGGAAGATGTGGCGAGTGGTGGGTTCACGTTGGAGGTGGCGGAAATGGCGGAGGATTATGTGTTGTATTTGCCGGCTGGTGGGGTGAAAGGTGAGGACCAGAGGGACTCTGCCCTTGTTGCGTGTGCGGGGATGGGGAGAGAGAGCAGTGTTACGGGGTATGGATGAGACCCTGGTGTGAGCCTCATCTATGGTGGCGGAGGGGAATCCCCGTTCCCTGAAGAACGAGGACATTTCCGATGCCCTGGTATGAAATGTCTCATCCTGGGAACAGATGCGGCGTAGGCGGAGGAATTGGGAGTAGGGGATGGAGTCTTTACAGGGGGCAGGGTGGGAAGACGTGTAGTCCAGATAGCCATGTGAGTCAATGGGTTTGTAATGTAGTATCCTGGAATGGCTCCTCCTGGTGGTGTATCAAGGGAAGGCATGCACTAGTGGAGCAGCCTATTTGGGTTCAGCCCTTTGAAGTGATGTTTGGAGATACAGCGTGGAAACAGGCCCTTCAGCCCACCGGCGATCCCTGCACATCAACACACACTTGGGACAATTCTACATGTACGCCAAACCAATTAACCAACAAACCTATGTGTTGGAAAGAACTGCAGATGGTGGTTTATATCAAAGGTCGACACAAAATGCTGGAGTAACTCAGCGGGACAGGCAGCATCTCTGGAGCGAAGGAATAGAAACATAGAAAAATAGAAAAAACAAGTCAGCATCGCCATTCAATATGATCATTGCTGATCATCTAAAATCAGTAAGCCGTTCCTGCATTTTCCCCCATATCCCTTGATTCATTTAGCCCTAAATCTAAATCTAACTCTCTTGAAAACATCCAGTGAATTGGCCTCCACTGCCTCCATGGCAGAGAATTCCATAGATTCACAACTCTCTGGGTGAAGAAATGTTTCATCATCTCAATCGTAAATGGACTACCCCTTATTTGCAAACGAGACCAAAATTGCACACTATACTCCAGGTGCTGCAATTGCAGTAGGACCTCCTTGCTCCTAAACTCAAATTCTATCACCATGAAGGGCAACATGCCATTAGCTTTCTTCACTGCTTGCTGTACGTGCTTGCTTGCTTTCCGTGACTGATGTACAAGCACACCCAGGTCTTGTTGCACCTCCCCTTTCCCTAATCTGACACCATTCAGATAATAATCTGCCTTCATGTTCTTGCCACCAATGTGGATAACCTTACATTTATTCACATTATACTGCATCTGCCATGCATCTGCCCACTCACCTAACCTATCCAAGTCACCCTGCAGCCTCATAGCATCTTCATTATACCTCACACTGCCACCCAGCTTTGTGTCATCCGCTAACTTGGAGATGTCACATTTAATTCCCTCATCTAAATCGTTAATATATATTGTAATTAACTGGGGTCCCAGCACTGAGCCTTTGCGGCACCTCACTAGTCACTGCTGGTCATTCTGAAAGTGGGAGGAAACCAAAAATGTCAGAGAAAATTCATGTGGTAACGGGGAGACTGTGCAAACTCTGTACAGCACCCATAGTCAGGATCGAACCCGGGCCTCTGGCGCTGTAAGGCAGCAACTCTATTGCAGTGCCACCATGCCGCCGCCCGAGGGGTTTCATTTGAGGGAAAGTACTGAGGGTTTGACTCCTGAGGATTCGGCGAGGGTGAGAGGAAGATAAGGTAAGGTCTGTTTTTGTGAGGGAAACCTCCAGTGTCCTTGAGGACCATACCTGTGGGAAGGACTTTGGCTGATGAAAATTATGTAAAAGAGGATGAAATAGCAGAATAGTTCCATTGCACAAACTGAGAGGGAAAGATTGCTCCATCAGTAACAATTTCATTTCATTTTCACCCATTAGTATCAGTTTAGTTTATTGTCACGTGTACCAAGGTGCAGTGAAAAGCTTTTGTTGCATGCTAACCAGTCAGCAGAATGACAATACATGATTGGTTAAACATCTGATTTTTTAAAATAAATCAATATAGAGGTTTTACAGATCTTACTGAATTACAGATTCTTATTTTCAACTCTGAATAAATCCCCAGAATATGCTGATATTTACCAACAACATGCTATTTAGGGACTATAACGTGTTGTCTGATTATCTGAGCTGTGAGAGGAGGTGGGATAAGGTTGAGATAAGCAAGCTGGTGCATGCTGATGCTTGCTGTGGGAGAAGTGTTTCTATTTTAGTAGCAGTTGCATGTGGATATTTTACAGTCATTCAGTGTGAATGCGCTATGCAATTTTAGAATGTCGTTCTCAGTGCATCTGGAAGACACGCGACACTAGGAAACCTTTATTTTTAACACTTTAATTGATGCATTTTACAGTGGCTTGGTGTATATTAAAATGTTTTTGATGATAGGGAACAAATGACACAAGATTCAAACGCAGCAAAATTGCTCATCTGTTGACATGATGGTTCAATCGAGTGAACGGGCAGACTTGAAGCGGGAGCCCATTATCCACCTGCCTCCACTCAGATGATAGCCACTAGAAAATGCACACCCACAGATACTGAGATAATTATGCTGCTGAGTTTTCAGTTCGATTATAATGACCAGACCTTACAAAGCAATTGACCTTGCACTGGGAAAATTGGTGTTCCTCAGAGAAGGGCTGTTCACCAGTTACCCTGAGAAAATGCTATCACCAAGTGGGTCGCCAACAATGTATTTCAACAGTGTGATGCTAAGAATTGTGGGTGGTAGGAGTGCTTGTGAGCACAGCTTAAACAAGCTCCGCTGTTTTAAATGTTATCACCAAATAACTTGCCTAGAAAGTAGTTCAACAATAAGGCACAACGGGTTGTGGATGTTTGGTCTGATTGTGAGCACAGCTTAAACAAGCTCCACTGTATGACACTAAAGATTGCAAGAACAGCACAAGCTTCTGCAAATTTGGACACCATATGACATGTTATGAAATAAGTTTAAAAGGAAAATGAAATATAATTCAGGATCTGCAAGCATTCAGTTTCTGAAATCTCAGTTTTAAAGATAAAGGCAAAACTCCAGGCCATCAAATATAAATGCATTCAAGCATTTTATCTCACCTGGTTTGATCTAAAAAGATAAACATTGTCTACTCAAGTCAGGGACCTAAACAAAGAAGCACAACACCAAAGATGATGGAATCTTTGGAAGCAAAATACAAAATGCTGAATGAACTCAGCGGGTCTGGTCCTTTGACCCACATTGTCTCTGCCAAACATGTTGCCAAGTTAAACTTATCTCCTTTACTTGCGAGTGATCCATGTTCCTCCATAAGCTTCATACCCATGTGCCTTCCAAAAAACTCTTAAATGCCACTATCATATCTGCTTCTACCACCACTCTTGGCTGTGCATTCCAGGCACCCAATGGTCACTGTCTAAAACACTTGCCTCACTTACCTTTATAATCCTTTCCACTCGCACCTGAAAGCTATGCCCTCTTGACTTTGACATTTCCAACCTTGGAAAAAGGTTCTGACTGTCTCTCCTATCAATACCTCTCGGAATTGTATATACTTCTATCAGGACCCACCTCAACCTCCGACTCTCCTGAGAAAACAATGCAGTTTGATCAACCTCTACCTGTAGCGAATGCTCACAAATCTAGGCAACATTCTGGAAAAACCTCATCACCAACCAATTCAAAGCCTCCATATTGTTCCTGTAATGCATTGAGCAGAATTGCACACAACACTCCAAACATGGCCCAACTAAACTTTTTTTAAACTCTAATATGATTTCCTGACATAGACTAAATTCTCCAATATCTACTTGTGTTGCCACTTTCAGGGAGCTATGGACTTGAACCACAAAATTCCATTGTGCATCAATGTTTTTAAGGGTCCTACCAGTTTAACTGCACACTTGCGGCTAGGATTCTCACACAGACTCCCTAGTAGTTTTTAAGTTTAGTTTGAAGAGGCATGGGGGAGAGGTCACAGCTTTCAACCATGCACGAGTTCTACCATGCACGAGTTTGAATACAAGTAAGATCAAAATGTACTTAAACACGAAGAAGTTTGGATGAATATCTTTCTGTTTTTACTACGACAGTAAAGAAACTATTAATCAAGAGACTGTGTTTGGAAGATTTATCTTTCGACGGCATTGAATGTCTCCGGAGAGCTCGTGGATGTGTATCGATATAATTTCCTAACCCCTGTCTTCAATCATAGTGGCTAGAGAAAAGATTCCTTGACCAATATAATAATCTGCCACTACATCTATTCGAATCTATATCTGGTCATTCAAATGTTTCCCTTATGCGGCTTTTTCACGGGGCGACTTGACGCAAGATGTAACCAGAGTGAAGTGGTCGTGGTCTAGCACGATATCACACGATATAACGGGGGGTAGATAAAGAGTTCCCACGGTACTCGGCATTTCTGTTATTTGTGCGAGTGACTTGTCCGTCTCCCGAGCTTTCCCGTTAAATCTTGAATTAACATTGTGAAGTGTTGTTAAATCATCACGTGGCACAAATGATGTCACTTTTTTTCCACACACTATAAATATCCTCCCTTGGTTGAATTGGCTCATTTGGAGACATGTTTTACTGTGTATGTGGGAGACACAGATGGACTGAGCACAGTACCTCGGTCTTACTGTGTGTGGGAGAGGGGGAGAAAGAGACGTACACTCACAGAGGCAGAGTCTCTCAGCCTGTGTAAGAGGGAGGGAGGGAGAGAGAGAGAGAGAGGCACACACAAGGTGGATGTGAAATCTCACCTGCCTGTTTCAGTGACAGACACCCGCCGCCAGTAAATGAAGACACCCCCATCTGTCTCCCCCTCCTCTCCCTCGACTCCCCCACCTTTCCCTCCCAACTCCAGTCCCGTCCCGACCCCCTGGGAAACTGAATAGAGCAACAATCAACTGCTGCCTGTGCGCTGATATGACAATAAAGGCTACTTTACTTTACTTTACTTTACTTTACTGAGTTAAAGAGTTCCCACGGTAGACTGTAAAACTGGGACCCTGGTTCTGGACTCCCCCAACATCGGGAACATTCTTCCTGCATCTAGCCTGTCCAATCCCGTAGATACTGATTAGACCGGTATCTATTTATTTACTTTATTAATGATTTCAATTAAATATTGGGAACATCAGGCCGCAAACGTTATTTCTTGAGTGTTAGTGCTGGACTTTGACTCGACCTTCCTAGTTAGCCGGCGCCTGAGACTGAGCCAAGCAATGTCCAGACCTGACTTCAACACAAAGTGATGGAGGAACTCAAAGGGTCAGGCTCGTCCAACGCTCTGTGTTTTGCTTGTGATTCCTGCGTCTGCAGTTCCTCGTGTCTACAGACCAGAGTTGCCACTTGACTCCGAGATGACCATCACGGAGCATACGGAAGATAGACACGAAATGCTGGAGTAACACAGTGGGACGGGCAGCATCTCTGGAGAGAAGGAATGTGTGACGTTTCGGTTCGAGACCCTTCTTCAGAGTCTCGTCCCGAAACGTCACCCATTCCTTTTATCCAGATGCTGCCCATCCAGTATTTTATGTCTGCCTCCAGTATTACTGTGTCTAACATCGGCGCAAACCAACATCTACAGTTCTTTCCGACACATTAGAGGATACCGTCTCGCCATCACTCGGATTACCCGCTTCATTTCCATAACGTTGCCACCTCTCTTTACTTTGCTTACTGAATCCTGATCCTTGTCACACCCAGTGCTCTATCGCCCAGCCTCTCAATTTTCAATTGGGTTCGGCCAGGAAGGAACTGCAGATGCTGGATTAAAACGAAGATAGACACAACATGTAGCTCAGCGGGACAGGCAGCATATCAGAAGGGTCTCGACCCGAAATGTCACACATTCCTTCTCCCCAGAGATGCTGCCTGTTGCGCTGAGTTCCTCCATTTTGTGGCTACCTTGGGTTTATCCAGGATCTCCCCGTTGATGTCCTAACTCGCTTTGGTTTGTTATTATTGTCTCATTTCGAGAACCAGCAGATACAGGTTTAGGTTAGGGGGGGGAATGGTTTAATGAGGGGTAACTCTCATTAAGGGGTAACTATTTTACGCAAAGGGTGGTGGGTGTATGGAATGAGCTATCCGTTAAGGTAGTTAAGGCAGGTACTGTCGCAATGTTTAAGACGCATTAGACTGAAGCATGGATAGGATAGGTTTAGATGGTTATGGGCCAAAAGCGGGCAAGTGGGACTAGTGTAGATGGGACATATTGGTCGGTGTGGGCAAGTTGGGTCGAAGGGCCTGTTTCTACACTGTATGATTCTATGCAGGGAATAAACTTTTGTTTGCGTGCTATACAATCATATCAGATAATGCTATACATGAATATAACCAAGCCACGTACAGTCTGAAGAAGGGCCTCGACCCGAAACGTCACCCGTTCCTTCTCTTTAGAGATGCTGCATGTCCCGTTGAGTTACTCCAGCATTTTGAACCGTCGAGTTACTCCAGCATTCTCTTTAAACCGGCATCTGCTGTTCCCTCCGACACATGCACAAGAACACCAGGTAGAGCGAAGAGGAAAATACCAGAGTTCCGAATATATGTTTTCAGGACAGTTCCAGGGGGAAAAAGTCCAATGTCCGCATTGAGGTAGGTTGGTAGGTCGGGTCAGTGCCCAAACGAATGGAAGGAAGAACCGTTCTGAAGCCGGATAAGAATAGGTGGTCGGCGCGGACTCGGTGGGCCGAAGGGCCTGTTTCCGCGCTATATCTCTAAAATCTGAAGTTAGGTAATGTCTAAAGGAACTGCAGATGCTGGTTAATACGCACAAAAGGACACAAAATGTTGGTGTAACTCAGCAGGTAAGTCAGATCTGGGAAGAAAAACATAAAAAGCTGGAGTAAGTCAGCGGGTCAGGCAGCATCTCTGGAGAAAAAGAATAGGTGGCGATTCGAATCGGAACCCCTAATCGGAATTGAGTCTGAAGATGTGTCTCGTCCCGAAACATCAGCTATTTTTCTCCAGAGATGCTGCTTGACTCGCTGAGTTACTCCAGCTTTTTGTGTCTGTCTTCGGTTTAAACCAGCATGTGCAGTTCACTCCTTACACGGGTCTCTGGAGAACATTGATTGGTAGCGTGCTTCGGAAAGTCATCGATCGCTAGTCGGCAAGGACTCCGAGCTGTATCTCTCAAAGGAGTACATGTGAAAAATTCCTCACGGACCATAAAAATGCGGGACCTTTCAGTAAAGTCCCTTTTAAAGTCCCTTTTAAAGATTATAGTTATTTTCTTGAATCTCATTAACATAACTCATGAATAAGTTGATGTCCATATGCGGATGCAAATCTTTATTTTTTAAATTCAATCCCACAGAAGACAATTTTTACTCACCTTCTGTCCCCTCTGTCCAGCTTCCGGGTTCACCGTTCGCAGGAGTTCCCACGGTAACTGCAAGAGTTATTACGGATATCGTACGGATATCGCACTGGCCACTACGTTCATATAATGTTGCAATGCTCAACCACAAGTGTACAAGTCACTCTTGGAGAAATTCAAACTTGCTTGAATTTTCTTCCGAGTCACCAAGTTACACGATTACCTACCGTTAGCCCCACGGTGGTCCACGGTGGTCCACGAATGCCGTACTGTTATCGCACGAGGTTCCCACAATGTTAAACTCTGGTTAACTCTTGCGTCAAGTCGCCCCGTGAAAAAGCCGCTTTACCTTGCCATCCTTCTCCCTCCTCCTTACTGCAAATGCTGGCCCTGCACTCTGATCACCAGCTGGTCTTTAAACGACTATCATGTTTGATGGGGACACGCCCAATAACAGTTGCTCCCAATTTAGTTTCCCTCACTCCTGACTGATAATGTTGCAATCTGCCTTATCCCAAATTAGTACTTTCTTCCGAGGTCCAGACTTCTCCTTATTCATAGGTTATTTTTGCTCATGGATTTGTGAGCACAGTTTGTGAAATTCCCTTCCACTGAACCAGCAGCCACTTGGCCAGGCAAGTTTGGTGGCAATGCTGAACATAAAATTGGAAACCATCAATTATTTTCAGATTTCCCCCAGGTTGAGGTTTGCTGAAGAAACTATCAGCATCTGTAATGCTCAAAATCCGCTCAAAAGGTCTTGGCATAATTGATTAATCAATAATTCATTGTTCCATCCTGAATAATTTTGGAGAGTTACTGATAGGTTGCCACCTTGAAATACTGGAAACAAAGAAGGTGCACTTGGTGGAGGCTGCCAACCATATTATTTCAGTCTGAAAAACAGAGCTCAATGTGGTCCTCACACTTGTTATTGAAGGTGAAGATTGAGAAGAGGAGTTCAATAATGTGATTTGCGACAGACAAAAGCAACAAGGGGTTATATTTGTATTCCAGGGTGACTTTGACAGATGCGTGTGGAGCCTGATTGGCACATAACTTCGGCAGTAAGTTCTGGGAACCATACGACAGTTTCACCATTACCTTTTCCCCTCAGGGTCCTGAGAACATTCCATGAAGACGACCTTCTTGCTGTTGCGATCAAAGATATTCTTCTGCACAAATCTTTCAGTGAGGCATCCTGGATATGAAATGGTCCTGCTGAATGCAATGTTCAGCAGCAATATAGCTAGAATTATCCTTCACTACTTTGGGGACAAAAAGACACTCAGAACATGGTAATAGTTGCGTCTGTGCACTGAAGGTTTACGCATGGCAGCTTTGTGCCCCATATCTGAGGAACGATATGCTGGCAATGAAGAGGATCCAGAGGAGGTTTACGAGAATGATCCCAGGAATGATTGGGTCAACATATGATGAACGTTTCACGGCACTGAGCCTATACTTGCTGGAATTTAGAAGGACGAAGGGGGCCTCATTGAAACTTATCGAATAGTGAAAGGCCTGGATAGAGTGAATGTAGAGAGGATGTTTCCACCAGTCGGAGAGTCTAGGACCAGAGGCAGAAAAATGGACGTACCTCTAGAAAGGAGAAATGAGGAATTTCTTTAGTCAGAGGGTTGTGAATCTGTGGAATTCATTGCCACAGACAGCTGTGGAGGCCAAGTCAATTGATATTCTTTAAGGCAGAGGTTGACAGATTCTTCATTAGTAAGGGTGTGGGGTTCTGGGGGAAAGTCAGGAGAATGGTGTTGCGAATGAAAGATAGATCAGTCATGATTGAATGGTGTAGTAGACTGGATGGGCCGAATGACCTGCTCCTGGAACTAATGAACTATGAACTTATGAACATAGCTTGATGCAACCAACGACAAATGTTGATACACACTTTTCTTCTAAGACTTGTAGTTTGTGCCTTTGTGGGCAAATTTATGTTTATTCCCCAAGTAAGATGCAGGGTTCCGTAGATTGCTGCAATACAGATGCCCGGTATTGGCAACACCAATGCCACATAGTGCAAGACAGAGGACATCTCACACCCACTGACAAGGTTCATTGTAGTAATCAACAGGAGCCATCAACCCTGCAATCCAAGTTCATCATTCTCCTCGGGTATGCACCTCACCCAGTTCTTGGTGCTATTTTCCCTCAGCACCTTCAGGTAATTATCCAGATAGTGAAAGGAACAAAGGATTGGTCGAGCAAAGCGCTGGAGTAACTCAGCGGGTCAGGCAGCAACTCTGGAGAAAAGGTATGGGTGATGTTTTGGGTCTGGACCTTTCTTCAGACTGAAACATCATCATTCCTTTTTCTCCAGAGATGCTGCCTGACCCACTGAGTTACTTCAGCACTCTGTGTCTTTCTTTGGTATAAACCAACATCTGTAGTTCTTTGCTTCTAAAGGATTGGTCGAACCAGCTGCCAATGAAATTTACTCTGGCGTAAATAACCAGTTCAAAGTGAACACACGTACTCATCAATCTGTGGTCCTGGAGCCGATTTGGCGAAAAGATAGTAACGTCATCGATGTGTAAGGAAACTTTAACCTGGGCGGCTCCACTGCCTGGGATCAGCATCTCCCTTGTGCCCACACCCTTCTTTTCCAATTCTGCTTGGTATATGGCAATATCTTTGAAAGGCCACGGCTATGGCATTTAAGAAATAATGGCATGGTATCTTGCTCATTCAAATCACCTGCCAACAGTCAATGTCAAGGACTTCATGAGCTTTGGTAAAAAATGTGGCCCACCAAGGAGATAAAAGGATGAGAAATGAATTAGCAAAAAATCAAAGGTAAATTATCACATCTTTAGTCTCTTGTAGATTCGTGTGAAGTACTGTAGCTTCAAATGAGGCATCAACTAATCAGGAATTAATGGAAAATGGGTCTATAATCATGCTTCAAGAAAGTTGTACAAGAGACCAGATTGCTTGTCAGAATAATAATGGGCATGTTTCTTTGCTGAAAGAAGTTCAGGTTCCCTTCAAAAAGTGCTAAATTCTTGGGAGTTAATGGAAAATAGCGTTGTATTGAGGGCAATGCTGCATTAATATACTGGTGGAGCTAACACAATTAGTTTCTGTCAATCAGCTCTGAACTGAGCTTCAGAATTCCACTTTCACTTTTAAATAAATATTTTAATTTTTCATGAGAAATGTCACATTGACAACTCATTTCAATGCATTTCATGTGCATTTCCACATCCTTAGGTGAACGCTCTTAATCCATCGTCACCCTCAAACCACCCTCACGCCTCAGGTTATTTGTGCATTTCAGTCAATGTTTTTTGAGTGCAGTTTCTAATATCACCAGATATTGAGTAAAGCAAATAAGTTGGAAGTTCAACCTGAACAAAGCTGCGGTTGCCCTCGAATTGAACTGCGTTTCTATGCATTGGAATAGTGTAATAGGCATAATTCATTGCTGTTCAATGCGATGTGTCAATGAATAGCATTGATAGCACTGAATAACACGAATACAACTGATTGCATCTTCATAGCACTACCTCCTGAATCATTCTGAAAAGGCATTTCTTGATAATCTGATTGCCTGATTTGCACACTATAATCAACGAGTGAAAGGATCTTTTTTTATATATATTTACTGCACTGCTTCATCCGCATTCTCGATGGCAGAATGGCAAGACAAGGAAGAAAATTATTTATTTTAAGCTGAGCAATCTATCTTATAAATGGTATGCTCTTAAAATTGAATGGAGACAGTCCAAACATTGGGATGGTTTCACGGTCTCCAAACCCAACCATTAAGATTGTTAATCCTGGTTAAATTGGACCAGCCAGGACTTCAAAATGGGGTTAAGTTTCAGGGTTTGCTGGGAGATTTGGCCAAATTGGAATTGCTCTCTGCAGAGCTGGGACAGGCTGCAAGAGGTGCCAGGGAGTCTGGAACTTAGATACAATTTGCAAGCAAAGAATGGGAAGCCTTGCAAACCCTGTCAATCTGGTGCTAAATGCATAGAATGGATTGGATAGCTGCAAACCAGACATACACCTTGCAAATAGTTTGTAAATAATGTTGCAGAACCTGACTCTGCTAAGTGTTGATTGGATGGGGGGTTGAGCCTTGTCTGAGATTTATGTTATTCAGGGTAAATGTTTCCAAGTTGACTTCATCTCGAAGTCCGTTGTGAATACAATGTATTGAACTGTTGTATCATTGGGTTAGGGAAATGCCTGTTCTGTATGGGGTTAATCGATATTTGTAATTGGGTGATTAAGAGACAACCCCCTCGGCACTTGAGTTTGCGGTGAATATAAAAGGCCATGATCACGAGGCTCAGGGTCGATCTTCTGGAAGTGCGCTCAGGACTGCGTATCCTTCTGGAGTGCCTTTGTCTGCTCGAGGCAAAGAGGGCTTGAACAGATAGACGCAAGGATCTAACCCGCGGTGGGATAGGTACAGTGTGTGATCTGTGACGCGCTTTTGGTAAAATAAAATTTAGTTGATGCAAGTGCTTGATTAAGTGTTTTTACTGGTGGGAAGCTTAGAAACGAGCAATTATCAAGATCATATAGGCTTCCTGCAAGAACTACACAAATCAGCAGAATTCGAAAGAAAAAGCAAGTAGAATTACTGTTTACAACTTATATTGTGGTGGAGGTGGGTGTATGGAACGAGCTGCCAGAGGAGGTAGTTGAGGCAGGGACTATCGCAAAGTTTAAAAAGCAAGTAGACAGGTACATAGATAGGAAAGGTTTAGAGGGGTATGGGCCAAACTGGCAAGTGGAACTAGTGTATGGGGGACATGTCGGTCGGTGTGGGCAAGTTGGGCCGAAGGGCCTGTTTCCACACTGTATGACTTTATGACCTTATATTTCTGGACAGTATTACTTGAACTTAACCAATTGAAAAATCCTAATATTCACAAATAAAGAGGTGAAAGTATTGCACATGCATTGCTCAGTGTGGCATTAGTTTGTTTGCTTGATTGAACCAATCTGGCAAGATTTCCAATTCCTCGTAACATGTGTACTCTGCTCAGATGAAGTGGAAAACCACAACAATATCCTTCAAGACTGTGAACCTGCTTGGTTCAGGTGTGAGATGACCTCATTGCTACAGGTGAATTTTGCATCCAGAAGAGGAAGGTCTCCTTTGCAGCCAATGTACCCTACTGGAGGACCTGCATACTCCTCTGAACCCCAAGGACAATGAGTTTTGATTAACAAATTCAGAGAGGAGGATTACTGTTCTCTTACATTAGATTTTAAAAATTATTGCAATGTGTCCCTCTTATGATGAGAATTGTTTGAAGGCACTTGAGAAGAACAAGGACCAGGGGCGTACAGTGACGCCAATAAATCTGCTGCCCCACAGTGCCAGAGACCCTGGTTTGATCCTAATCTCAGATGTTGTCCGTGTGGAGTTTGCACTTTGTCCTTGTGGCCCACATGAGTTTCCTCCAAGTGCCTTGGTTTCCTCCCACATCCCAAAGACGTGCTGGTTTGTAGGTTAATTGCCTTCTGTAAATTGCCCCTAGTATATAGATGGGAATGTGGTATAACGTAGAGCTAGTGAACGGGTGATTGATGGTCAGCATGGACTTGGACATAGTAGGTTGAAGAGCCTTCTCAAAGAGGGTGGTGAATCTCTGGAATCTTCTCTGCTGGCAGCTATGGAAGCTGATCATTAGAAGTATTTAACGTGGAAGTGGATAAATATTTGATATATTGAGGAATAAATGGGTCCGGCGAAATGATGCAGAAGATAAGTTAAGGCAAGCATAGATAGGTATTGATCATATTAAATGGTAGTGCAGGCTAGTTGGGCCTACTCCCTGCAATCTATGGCTGCCATCACCATGGAAGTTAGTCCTACAGGCCAAATCAAATGTTATCAACTGTTTTCATGCCTAACAGTTTATGCGGGATTTTATCATCACTTAAACTGCAAATAAACCAGTCTCTGAGTGCGCAACATTTTAAATTCTCCACATATGCAATACCTTGACAGCTCATTGACTGTGATGATGTGATCACTCACTGATTCCCCCAGCTTTATTTGCATGTGTCAAGCAGCTCTTCACTATTTCAAGGGGCTTTGGGTTCGAGTGGTCTTGTAACTACCTCAGCAATAAGATAATTATAAGGTTATGCTGAGTTACTTGGTTAGCGAGCATGCATTCCATCTCGTTGCCAATTCCACTAAATGTAATTTCCTTGCATTCATTGTCTGTGTATTTTCAGTACCGTTTACCAGTTCAAAAATATTATTTTCCATTCCCATACTGACCTCTCTGTCCTGGGTCTCCTCCATTGCCAAAGTGAGGCCACAAGTAAATCATAGGAACAACACTTTGTATTTCGCTTGGGTGGCTTACAACCCAGCAGTATGAACATTGAATTCTCTAATTTTAAGTAACTTCAACTTACACCCCACCCCCCAACCGCCTCCCTCTTCCTCCACCCTAGTCGGTTTACCAGTTCCACCATCCTTCACATTGTTTCTCTTGATATCACACCTTCTCTTGTCAACAATGGATCTAGCAGGCACCTCCCTGTCTGAGGTGATTTGTGGCAGGCCTGGTATTTTCTCCCCTCTAGCTCTTCACATCCCTCCTCCCCCCCACTTTCAGTCTGAAGATGGGTCCTGTCCTGAAACGTCACTAAACCTTTTTTTCCCCAGAGATGCTGCCTGCCCGTTAAGTTACTCCTGCATTTTTTGTCCATCTAATGTGAATGTTGTCCTTTCCAGACAAAATTCGATCACATAGAGATGGTCTGTTCCCACACCCCAGTTCCTCAATTGTGCACAGTCTTGGTCATAATTTGTGTGCAATTGACTGACCAAAGCATGCCCTTCACATTTTATTAGACTGACCTGTCTAGTCCCATGGAGAGCACCTAACTATAACATCAATGGCTATGATGAGGTAGTGCTTAAGTCATTAAATTTGCAGCCAGAAGCCTGAATTATTGATCGAAGGACAAGTTAAAATCCCACATGGTAGCTTGGGAATTAAATTCAAGAAATCAGATAATTCCGGAATAGAATAATTAGATTAATTTCACTAAGGACAGCCATATAATTAACTGCCAGATCATCTCAAAACAGCCACCTGCACTCCAATTCTTCAAAGAAGGTATATGCAATCTTGAGATGCCTCGGAAAAGCAGCCAACATAATCAAAGATGCCCCACTCCGGCCATCAAGTCATAAGGAATAGGAGTAGAATTAGGCCATTCGGCCCATCAAATCTACTCCGCCATTCAATCATGGCTGATCTATCTCTCCCTCCTAACCCCATTCTCCTGCCTTCTCCCCTTAACCTGTCAAGAAATCGCTCATTCCTTCTTCTCCCTGCTCCCATCTGGCAGAACGCACAGGAGCTTGAAAGTGTACATCATCAGACACAGGAACAGCTTCCATTATCAGGCTTCTGAATGGTCTTTACAAAGGCTGGGGTACTCTCCAATTCACCTCTAACCCATTGAGCACATTGGACTTTGTCTATGGAACTTATACACTACATTGCGCTACATGCTGAGAACTATACTCTGCACCTTCCCTTTTGCTCTGTATATTGTACTTGAGTTCGACTTGATTGTAGTTATGTATGTTATAAGTGACCTGTTCGGATAGTATGCTCAACAAAGCTTTTCACCGTACCACAGGGCATGTGACAATAAAACTAAACATAAGTTTTGCTCAATGTTCTTCATCAATGCTACTGTGTATGCTGTCGTGTCTACAAATTTACTAACAATGTTAACTACATTATCATCTAGATATTGATAACATACAACATCGGAGCCAACACTGACCCCTGCAGCACTCCACTGGTCGCAGGCCTCAACTCAGAAAAATAACCCACCACTACTATTCTTTGTCTCTTTTCTGTAAACCAACTTTGAATCTAATTGGCGAGCTCATCTTAGATTCCAAGTGGTCTAACCTTCCAGACTAGCCTAGCATGTGCGGCTTTGTCAAAGGTCTTGCCAAACTCCACACAGACAGCATTCATTACTCAGTCCTCATCAATCCTCTTGGTGACCTCTTCACAGAACTATTGGATATGTGAGACATAAATTATGTCTCACGTCGTGTCGGGGCGGTCCGGCCAGAGGGAGGTTCGGCGCCCATGTCGGGGGCGGCCCAACCCGAGGCTGAAGACGGCACGATACTCACGTGAGGGTGGCTGGGACGGTGTTCTGGTGGTGGTGGCCTGAGTCCGGGGTTCGGCCGCGGGCCAGCGGCTGCGTCAACAGGACTGGTGGGCGGCAGCTTCGACCACCCCGGGCCGCGGTGTTTGAGCCGCGGGACAGTTTTTAACATCGCCCGGTGGGGTATCGCCTCAGCGCAGAGGGAGAAGAGGAGGGAAGAGACTGCAGACCTAAGACTTTTGCCTCCATCACAGTGAGGAGATGCTGGGTGGACTCACTGTGGTGGATGTTAATATGTGTTTATTGTTGGTTTTTATTGTATTGTATTGTATGTATGACTGCTGCAATTTCGTTCAGACTTCGGTCTGAATGACAATAAAGGCTATCTAATCTAATCTAATACTGACCGTCCCTAATCAGTCGGTACCTAACCAAAAGCTGGTAGATCCTGTCTCTTAAGGGTCTGTCCCACTAGGCGATATTTTAGGCGACTGCCAGCGACTGTCATAGTCGTAGCAGGTCGCTGAAAAACCAGTGACTGGACTAATGGGCCCGTCCCACTTAGGCGATTTTTTTAGGCGACTACAGGCGACTTGTCTGTCGCTACATGGTCGTCATTGTGTCGCCTGTATGGGCGTGAGTCGTCTCCTCAGTTGCTCAAAGAGTCGTAGTGTTTTTTCTGGTCGCCGCTGGATTTAGAAATGTTCAAAACTTTCCGACGACATTCGGCGACCGTGGGCTTGTCATAGCTTGTCTTCTCCTGACGTAGGTGCTGTCGTAGGTTGTCGCCAGGATGGCGTAGGTTGTCGCCAGGTGACGTAGGTTGTCGCCAGGATGGCGTAGGTTGTCGCCAGGTGACGTAGGTTGTCGCCGGTGCTGACATTGGTGAATTCCATTGTTGTAGTCGCTGGCAGTCGCCTAAAAAATTGCCTAATGGGCCTGTCCCACTTAGGCAATTTTTTCAGCGACATTCATAGTCGTAGCAGGTCGCCGTAAAACCAGCGACTGACCCCCCCCCTACGACAATGTCTGCGACAACATACCTCTTATTCGACGTCACGAATTAAAACCACCAATACCTTCCCTTTTATAATTCATATCTGAGTTAAGACGTAAGACATCACAGCCCATTACCTCAACATTGGCTTGCATTACCTTCTCCTCAATAAAAATGGACGAAGATTTGTTTAATATCTCCCCCCATCTCTTGTGCAAAGATGCCCATACTGATCTTTAAAGGAACAGGTGTATTTTCTTGCCATCCTTCCACTCCTAATGCACTGTAGGAATCTCTTCAAATTTCCCTTTATCTTATTTGCCAGCTCCATTTCATGCTTTCCTGATTGCATTCTTGATTGAACTTCCGCACATCTTATACTTCTGGAGTAATTTGCTTGATCCTGTCTGCCTAATTCTGATATATGCCTCCTTTTTCATGATCAGAGCATCAGCATCATTGTCAACCAAGGTTCCCTAGGCTTGCCAGCCTTGGCCTTCATCAACATGAACATTGTTCCCCTGTACTCCAGCTACCTCACTTTTGAAAGCCTCCCACTTGATCTAGTGTAGCATCAAACATTCCAATCATTTGAATGTTGATTCTCAGCCTATGTTCAGTGTGTAGCAGTTAGTGTTGTTGTTTCATAGCAGCAGAGATGTGCATTCAATCCTGATCAATGAGACTGTCTCTGTGCACTCTGCACATTCCCCTTATAACAGCAAGGGCATCCATTGAGTGCTTCTGTATTGTAAAGAGTCTAAAGACTTGTTGGATGGTTCATTGACTGGAAAATTTGCCTAAAGCAGGTACATGGCTGAAAACTCCAAGGCAAATGATAGATATGCAAGAACGTAGAACAGTTCAGCATAGAGCCTTTTACATAGGGTAAGGGAATAAGAAACCAGTGGACTTAATATTAGATTAGATTAGATTAGATTAGATTCCTTTATTGTCATTCAGACCTTTCGGTCTGAACGGAATTTCATTTCCCTGCAGTCATACATATAATAAAAAATGACAAAAACACACAATCAACACAAATTTCACATCCACCACAGTGAGTTCACCAAACACCTCCTCACTGTGGTGGAAGGCAAAATCTTAAAGTCTCTGTCTCTTCCCTCTTTGTTCTCCCTCTGCGCCGAGGCGATCCAGACTCCAGATGTTGTGACCCCACCGGGTGATGGTAAATCCCGCGGCTCAACCGTGCTCCGTGAACGGGCCGGTTCAAACTCCGCGGGTGGTCGCTGCTGTCGCCACAGCTCCAAGGCCGAGTCGGGTCTCCGCTGCCGCCGCCACAGCTCCGAGGCCGAGTCGGGTCTCCGCTGCCGCTGCTGCCGCCACTACAGCTCCAGGACCGAGTCGGGTCTCTGCTACCGCTGCTGCTGCTGCCGCCGCTGTCGCCGCCACAGCTCCGAGGCCACCAGCTCCGCCATTAGGCCTCAGCGCAGATGGAGACGGGGACGGGGAATACGACAGAAAAAAAGTCCGATTCCCCGAAGGAAGAGACCAAAGCATGTTTCTCCCACCCCACCCACACACATACACAACTTAATAAAACAAAATTAACTAAAACATGACAAAGGAACAAAAAGAAAGAAGAAGAAGAAAGAAAAAAGAAAAAAAAAGGTTCTTGGGGCAAGATTTAGTACAAACCTGATGGGCTTTTTCACTCAGAGGGGTGGATATATGGAATGGGCTGCCAGTGGAGGCAGGTACTATAACAGCATTTAAGAGTCACTTGGACAGGTGTCTTGGATAGGAAAGGTGTCGAGATATACGAGTGTAATGCGAGCAAATGGGAAAGGCTTAGATGGGATATTTGGACGTGTTGGACCAAAGGGCCTGTTTCTGTGTTGCATGAATCTATGACACATGAGCAGTCCCTTTAGCCCAAAATATCTGTGCTGAATGCCAAATTAAACTAATCTCTTCTGCCTGCATCTGATGTATATCTCAAAACAGAATAGATTCAAGTGGTATAAAAATATAGAGAGAAATAGGTCCCATTCCTTCTCCCCAGAGAGGCTACCTGTCCCGTTGAGTTACTCCAGCATTTTATGTTTATTTTCGATTTAAACCAGCATCTGCAGTTCGTTCCTACACATGTACCTCGTGATTCTCCTTCTGTGTAATAGCAAGTTGTTCAAGTTAATGTGTTTAAATATATGTGTTACATTTTATTTAGTTAAAAAATTAACTGCTTCAGTCCAAATAGTTGTAAATCGGGAGCCCAGAAAGAATATTACAATAGGCAAAGGTGGTTGGATGATTAGACAGAGAGAATCAGAAAAATAATCACAAGGATCGCAAAATGGAAATCATCTGATTGTGGAGCATGAGGGGAAATGGTGCCCGAACCCCTCCTGTGCAGCATTGTTCATGAACAAGAAATATTTATTAAATATTAAATATGTGCAATAACAGGAGAGTATTTTGTTGATTTGCAAACTGAATGTCAAATGTAAAAGCAAACTTGTAAACCGAGTATTACGCAATTATCGCATGAATCAAATTTGTTTTCTTATCATAAGTACAAAATGGGCGCAACTTTGTAGTGACATTGAAATCGTTACTTTTGTTTTTTGAATGTATTTTAGATTGATGATGTTTCAAAACCCATAACCTTTTCTTCACTTCCAAAAGGACAGATTACTCAGTCTTTTGCTCCATGTGATCTGGTTGCTGCTGCTGCCCTTTCAGAGATAATCAAACCAAAAGCAAACTCTGAGAATTATACAAAAGATGGAATGCTATAAATTATTCAGGCAAACTAAACCATAAAAATCCGAAGACCCAACAAAATACTTGACAAAACGAGCTATTGATACTTCTAACCTGCTCGATGAAGCTTCTATTAAATGTTCTCAATTCCAATAACCAATTACTTCGCCTGTCATCATTCATCTTTTCGCGAAAGTTCAACCTACTCCAAATCCTCTGGTATAGAGATATAAATAGGAAAACAACACAGCAAAGATAGCTGTAATCTTGTCAAATTGCACGACATGTACACCAGTGTAAAATTCTTTAGTACTTCCAAGACTACAGATCCTGTAACAGAAAATTATAACTAATTTGTATCCAATTCTTGAGATATAAATTGAAAAATCAATGTAATTTAGTATAAAGCTAATGACGAATAACGTAAACCACTCGAGAGATGGCATATTAAAATATTTATTTCTCAGCTCAATGGTTCCACATCAGTGAATCAATAGAGACTGACATTTAAACATGCCTGCTATAAATGTGATTGGTCTTATCAGTTCTCAGCCAGATACCGATAAGGTGACCAGCAAATGTGCAGAACATGGTGGGCATTCAACACAGCATTGCCTATCAGCACGAAGAACACCCAGTAACCTTTAAAGACAGCACATGATGGCGAGGGATTTTTTTCCCCCACCAGAAATATCGAGTGTTCCGTGATGTAACTTGCAGTGTTTAACGCTAAATATTAACACACCTCGCAGTCGGACTAGGATATATCAAGCAGTGAGAAAAAGCATATCATTGCGCTCCGAAGCCAAAATGGTACAAAGGCATTGGCAGGCAACGGATGTTTCTGGAATTGTGCAAACGGATTCATCACCACCTGCCTGTCTCTGATTACGTTGCAAAGCTGTTAAATCAATAAAGGTGAAGGAGAGGTGGAGTGGTTTGAGAACTTAAAATGGATGTACTGAGGAACAAAAGAGTGAACTTTTGTAGCAACTAATTAATATTCCTCCAAGTAAAAAAAAAAACTCAATATCCAAAATATTTGTTCAAATAAAAACTTGAAATTAATGGGGAGTGATATGTCTGAAAATAAAATCTCAATCTCATTAAAAAAAAAAAAATCCTTTATTTATATAGCACATTTTTAGTCAACTTGCATTGTCCCCAAAGTGCTTCACATAATTACATTCACACACACAGGCAAAGGTGGGTGAAGTGTCTTGCCCAAGGACACACACAGGCAACGGTGGGTGAAGTGTCTTGCCCAAGGACACAACGACAGTATGCACTCCAAGCGGGATTCGAACCAGCTACCTTCCGGTTGCCAGCCGAACACTTAGCCCATTGTGCCATCTATCGTCATGGTGTTATAAACTGCAGATGCTGGTTTGTAACGAAGATAAACACAAAATGCTGGAGCAACTCAGCGGGTCAGGCAGTACCTCTGGAGAAAAAAAAGGATGGGTGACTTTTTTGGTCGGAACCCTTCTTCGGACTGACGTTCTGGGTGGGATGTCTGAAGAAGGGTTTCCGACCCAAAACATCGCACTTCCTTTCTCTCCAGAGATGCTGCCCGACCCGCTGAGTTACCCCTGCACTTTGTGTCCATCTCAAGCAATTAGTTGTCAGTTTCAGCAGCAAATGAGCAGCTGAGGAGGAAGAGGAGCAGTAAGGGAAATTTAAAAAGCAGCTGTGAGCACTCCCGAGTGACTGTTCCAATTGGTGTATAAAAGGAAGGCAGTACTAGCGGAGCGGCCTATTGGGATTGGCCGTATTGTGGTGCAAGGGTTGTATTTAAAGGAAAGTGCTGAGGTGCTGATGTGAGCCTTCAGCCAGCCTTGAGCAGAGGGTGATGGCAGGATAAGATATGGTCTGTTTTTCCTTTTGTGACTATTTCATGGTCATAATGCAGAAAGGATGACAGTTATGACACTGGTATGGTCCTGCTACAGAATGTGGAAGGTCAGGGAAACTTCCAGTATCTCTGAGGAGTACACCATGAGAATCCACATCACTCGATTCCCACTTGCCTATTGAAAGTCTCTTCAATGCTCCTATCGCATCTGACTCCACCACCAACCAGGCTACATGTTTCAAGCACCCATATCACTCTCAGTGTAATTGCCCCGCACATCTCCTTTTTTTTGTTGCATTTTTGCCATTCTCACATTAAACCTAAGCCTTCTGGTCTTTGACATTTTCACCCTGGAAAATGATTCTGATGAATCCCATGCATCTTCATTTTCTCGATCAGGTTACCAGTTGCACTTGCATTGATGTCAAGGTTGACACCATTTTGTTATCAGTACATCAAAGTGCAGGCCAATGTTCATTTCTAGTTTACAAAACAACAGAATGGAAGAAATAAAGTAGAAATAGGAGTAGTCTCCATAAGCTTAATACATAATTCATTATGATTAACTGAACTATGATCTTCATCTTAACATTTTCGCACATGTTCCAAATGACCATTCTTTCACCATTTGTACAAATGTCATAGCTCTGACAATTCCTCCTCAAATCCATCTAAAATGGGTGTCTGTTTATACAGAATCTGCACCCCGTTGCCCTAGATTCCTCGCAAGGGAAACATCCTCTCAGCTTGATAAAATGAAATGGTGCTATTTTAATCAAAGTTTCCATTGGGAATGTAAATAAAAGGAAGTTAACCAAACTATTGAAGCCCTTCTTTCAGTGCAAATGTTAAGCATTACCATCTGAAATGCTTTGCAATGGACTCTAGAGAAACAGTTTGGGAGGTGCTGTACTTCCCAAATGAACTTTTTCTGACATTACTAATGACTTGCAAACCTACATCATCAACATTGAAAGAATGAAATATATGGTGTTACGTTGATTTGTCTGCTTTAATTGAGTTGAACAAGTTGATTTGCCTGCCATTAAACCCTACCACAGAATTCTTGCTTCAACGAATGCACTGCGAGACCACACATCAGCTTAGTCAAACCAGCCAAGGTTTGTCATATCACAGTTCTAATAAAGTAGATTAGAAGTTTGAAACCTGTTCCATGTTAAGGCAAAGTGTCAAAAACTGTCAGAAAATGAATTGGACGTGGCATATTCTTAATGAGAAGACTTGTTGCCTTCAGTGTGAAACCTAAGAATGAATGAGTGGTTGGATGACTTGGTTAGAAACATAGAAAAATAGGTGCAGGAGTAGCCCATTTGACCCCTCGAGCCAGCACCGCCATTCAATATGATCATGGCTGATCATTTATAATCAGTACCTTGTTCCTGCTTTTTCTCCATATCCCTTGATTCCTTTATCACTAGGAGCTAAATCTAACCCTCTTGAAAACATCCAGTGAATTGGCCTCCACTGCCTTATGTGGCATAGAATTTCACAACTCTGATTGAAAAAGTTTTTCCTCATCTTAGTCCGAAAGGGCCTACCCCTTTTTTTCTAAAACTGTGACCCCTGGTTCTGGACTCCCCCAAAATTGGGAACATTTTTCCCGAATCTAGCCTGTCCAATCCTTTAAGAATTGTATATGTTTTTATAAGATCTCCTCTCATCCTTCTAAATTCCAGTGAATACAAGTCCAGTTGACCCATTCTTTCATCATATGTCAGTCCTGCCATTCTGGGAATTAACCTGGTGAACCTATGCTGCACTCCCTCAATAGCAATTATATGCTTCCTCAAAATAGGAGACCAAAATTGCACAGAATACGCCAGGTGTGGTCTCACAAGGGCCCTGTACAACTGCAGTAGGACCTCCTTGCTCCTCTCACAAATCCTCTCACAATGAAGGCCAACATCTCATTAACTTTCTTCACTGCCTGCTGTACCTGCATGCTTACCGTCAGTGACTGATGTACAAGCACACCCAGTCTCATTGCACCTTCCCTTTTCCTAATCTGACACCATTCAGATATGCAGTTGCTTGGATATATTCTGCGATTGAAGAAATATGTAATCATTTGATCAGTGCTCACTAAATAAACCACAAAGAATTAAATTCCAAATAATCAATACAGATTACTCAGCAGCCTCACTTCCTTGTAAAATGTGCATATATACCAGGTTCTCCATCGTCAAGGACATCATGCTACATTTGTCTGCATAAAAAGACATCTGACTGACGACACTCTCCAATCGCATTTAGAATCACTTTCAACACATTTGTTTCCATTTAAGGTCTTCAAACCAAGAGCCCATGTTCATCCATAAAATACTGATGTCGCTGGCAAGATCAGCACTTCTTGGCCACCCCCATTAAGCTTCAGAAAATTCAGCACAGCTGCAGATGGAACTGCTGAATGTCTTCATCCAACTTGTTGATAAGTGAAACACAATATAAACACCAATGGTCAAACTGCCTCCACACAGAACCAATGCAGTTACCCCAGCCGATAATTGTGTTTTTGAACAAAGAAGTGAAATAAAAGAAGGTACACAAAATTGCTGGGGAAACTCAGCAGGTGCAGCAGCATCTATGGAGCGAAGGAAATAGGCGACGTTTCGGGCCGAAACCCTTCTTCAGACAGATTGGATTAGTTCAAGTTCAAGTGAGTTATCATGTGTCCCTGTATAGGACAATTAAATTCTTGCTTAGCTTAAGCACACAGAACATAGTAGACATTTACTACAAAACAGATAAGTGTGTCCATATACCATGATATAAATATATACACACATGAATAAATAAACTGATAAAGTGCAAATAACAGAAAGTGGTTATTAATAATCAGAGTTTTGTCCGAGCCAGGTTTAATAGCCTGATGGCTGTGGGGAAGTAGCTATTCCTGAACCTGGTTGTTGCAGTCTTCAGGCTCCTGTACCTTCTACCTGAAGGTAGCAGGGAGATGAGTGTGTGGCCAGGATGGTGTGGGTCTTTGATGATACTGCCAGCCTTTTTGAGGCAGCGACTGCGATAAATCCCCTCGATGGAAGGAAGGTCAGAGCCGATGATGGACTGGGCAGTGTTTACTACTTTTTGTAGTCTTTTCCTCTCCAGGGCGCTCAAATTGCCGAACCAAGCCACGATGCAACCGGTCAGCATGCTCTCTACTGTGCACCTGCATAATACACTGTACGAGTTTACATCTGGCAATTGTAAGAGTGGTGAATGCAGGGCTGTGCTAATATCAAGTCATTGTTAAAAGTTAAAATGATCGACTGCCTTTGTGAATGCAACTTGTTCTGGTACTGAATAAATGTACCAATCAGCATCAGACTTTCTTACTAGACCTACTCTAGTTCTTTTATCGAAGAACATTAACCAGACTTAAATCATCTACCATTCAAATGGTTAAAAAAATAATAGAAATTTCAGAAACTTGCTGGAATCCACAAATAATGTCAACACTTTCAATGGGGTCATATGCACATCTGAGGTATGGTGTCTGTCATCTAACTTGCCATCAGTTTAATTAAGAACCAGTTTTGTTATATAATCCCTGTTAAATATGGATATCATCGGCAACTCTTTTCATCTCATGGAATAATGCCAGCTGCTGGAGATATGTTTAATAAATAAACTGCCACACACACCACAGGACTACTTCCCCATTTCTTTCAGCACTCTAGGATACCATTAGTGGTTGCGACTTGACCCATTTTTAACATAGAAACCAACATTCAGGATGAAACCAACATTTCATTTAATGGTTTAATTATAGCTTCAGCCTGAAGAAGCATTATTTCCTAACCGAATATCATCTTTCGCGGTGAATACACATAAACTAAATATTTGAAGGTTTATTCATGTCATGGGACTTGACCTGAATCTAAAACAAAAAATAAAAAATGCTGGAAATGCTTTGCAGTTTAGGCAGTATTTGTGGTGAGAAAAGGAACATTTCAGATCAATTACCTTTCATTGTGTATTCCAATGAAAACTCAACAATTGACACAATAACGGTGCAATCCTTCATAAATGTTGCCTGACCTTTCATTTTTATTTAGTTTAATTTAGTTTAGAGATTCCATGTGGAAACAAGTCCTTCGTAGATTAGTTAGGTAAAAGGTGTGTGATATCAGATTTAAAAGTAAACTATTGGGCAACTATCATTAGTGTATTGAGTATCTCCTATCACGTGTGTCTGGAGTTATCATGAAGTCTGATCATTATGTTTTGTACTTTTCCTGTCTACATTTCGATTTTTTAAAATGTAATCCATGTTAGATAATGGATGATGCATGTGTAGTATTCAATGTTATTTCCCTATCACTTATAACATTGTTTGTAAGGTTAGGGTTAAATTTAAGTAAATGTAGTATTCTCAATTATAGCATGTATTTTTTAACCAAATTCACATTGAGCATTTTATGATTATCCAATTATTTACGTGATTTTGTATAACATGTTAAATCACAATATAATGGAAACATAAATCTTGCTGCAGTTCTCTGCGATGGGAAAACCACAAATCTAATGCTGTGCTTCCAAACCCACAGTACGAATGGATAGTCGATAACTATTGTTTAGGCTTGGCTGAGCAAATAATTCTGGCTACACCTAAGGTCGTATCAAAATATTTCAAAAATGTATATGTAATTTCCTAGCACTAGCACATACAGCATTTCTCTGTAAAGCTTCAAAACTAAACAAGGACCCAAAGTGCTGGAGTAACTCAGCGGGTCAGGCAGCATCTCTGGTGAACAAGGATAGATGACGTTTCTAGTCAAGACCTTTCTTTAGACTGATTGTGGGGGGAAGCAAACTAGGAGAGAGTAGAGGCAGGATATATGTGGGTACAAGCAAAGGAGGTTTTGATAGGCAGATGGTTAGACCAAAGGCCAGAAATTAAAGCAGAAGGCGTGAGACAGATAGATTGAAGAATTGCAAATTGTGAGGTCAGAGGAAAGAATGTAGAGGGAGGGGAGAATTTGGTGCAAGTGCAGCTGGAGCACAGGGGAGGGATGGTGAAGTGAGGGCAGGAGTTGTTGAGGCTACCTAAAATTGGAGAATTCAATGTTCACTGTTCAACATTGGGTTGCAAGCTACCGAGCAGAATACGAGAATATTCCTCCAGTTTGTGTATGGCCTCACTCTGGCAATGGAGGAGGCCCAGAACATGAAAGTCAGTATGGAAATGCAAAGAGGAGTTAAAATGGTGACCACCATTTAAACAGGTAAGTACAAAGATAAGTACTCTATTGAGGACCGACCATTCTGCATCCGAAAGTGGGAGGTCGGGGGATAGCCAAAAAGAAGGAGATCAGTGGGGGATGTCTTTGACACAAATCATCTTGTTTGTTTCCTGCAACTTACAATGATTCAATGATACATTATTGTCAAATTCATGATGGCAATTTTCTCCTTGCTTTAATCTTATTGCACATTTTCTTCCGATGTTTCAGTTGCGTGATAGAAACCGACTATCTGAAAATATATCCTGAGTTAGTTGTACAAAGAACTGTATGCCTGAGGCAGGACAGAATGCACTGTGGTGGGTGAGTCCAGCTAGACATAGAAGCCCCATGAGCACCACCAAATTGATAAGAAGAAATCAAAATTCTCAGCAGCAAAAAGTAAGGCAAATGCCTGAAAGAACTAAGGCCCAAATAGAAGGATGGACCCATGTTCAAGAACACTCTTGTTGGATTTACCAATTCTAAATAAATGTTATTGCTAAAACAAATTATTCTTCAGATGTCATAGAGTCTTTGAGTCAAACAGCATGGAAACAGGCTCTTGAAACAGGAAGAATCGGCGTTTACTGGTCAATAGTTCCTAGGTTTAACTTTGCAGTCTTTCTTAAATGAAGCCACAACTTTCGTCACCCTTCAGTGTGCCAGCACCTCACCCATGTGTAACGATGATTCATACATCGCAGCCATTAATCCTGCAATTTCTTGTCTAGCTTCCCATAGTGTTCTGGAATGGTAAACTACCAAAACAAAATTAGGGATTTGAGTGCTAATTTTCTGCTGAGATTCATTTATCATTGTTATATTTTTGATATAACAATTCATTTATGTTCAATTAACCAGAAACTTGGTTGATGAATGGAGAGATGCATGGCAACTTGGCTCCATTAATCATTTATTAAACAGCTTGCTCCTGTCCAAGTCCAAACAACAATGCTGTTGTATTTTTAACCATATATAATCAATGGAAACATTATGGACTTGTACTCTTAGGAGAGCTTTCCCACTTACTAATGGGTGCCGTATGTTACAAGCAAGATACTAATGGGGGATGGTTGAGAAATACTTAGTTCCCTAATGTATGTATGCACAATGTTGTAGTATTCAAACAAATAGCTATATAAAAGGAATACAAAGTAGTGTGTAACTAAAGTTATTTTCTCTTTGGGAAAGTTATAAGATGAATAATTATTGAGAGCTAATGTTAATCAATGCCTATTCCTTCATACATATTCGTGCCCACTATGTCCTGGTGTGCTAAAGCAAAGCAAGAATGTAATTGTCCTATCAGGGACACAAAACTGTCTGTCTCTGTCTCTGTCTCTGTCTCTGTCTCTCTCTCTCTGCGATTTTCTTTAAAGAGCCATTTTGGTTCTAAAAATGTGTTTTCTTCATAAGGAGTTATTTGCCTTGAATAAATGGGCTCCTTTAAAGCTACCATTCATCTGCAATGTATCTGATCACAAATGCAAACCATCTTAACTGGTCCATATGGTATTTAACAGAGTTTCACGATCAAAGCAAAACCTTTGTTGCCATTTGGAAGAAATTATACTCCATCCACGACATCCTTCCATTAAGATTTCAAGCTATCTGCTTGTTATCATGGTTAACATTAAATTCAATTACTTCACGAAGAAGAGCAGCATTTACTTCTTGTTTTTTTTTATTAGTCTTTTCTCAATCACTGTTAGCAGCAGGAAAAAAACTTAACAGCTGGCTCAAATTATTTCAGAAAGACTGCCCTGGTTCTCTACCTGTGTTTTGAAGGTAGAACAAATCACTTACAACATGCTAAAAGCATTCTGCAAATGTATGTATAAAGACTTATCTATCACTAGCAACAAGATAGTAATTGTGTTCTGAGAATATTCGGTTACCACCCTTTATGTTATATGGTTTAATCACAATGGAAAACAAAATGGTGGTGGAATAAAATGAGGATGCTGGGTACAATTGCAGGTCTAGGATTTATAGGTATTGCAGCTCAGCTAAATGGTTACTGTGGATGTTGAGGTAATTTGATTTTACACCACAGTACGGATTACTTTTCCAATTCATCACCCTCAGCTTTAATTTCAGATATGACTTGCACATTTCATAAGATTCTCAATGTTAGATCTATTAGCAATAAAATATCATGCATTAATTCATTATTGAATGTCCAATTAAATCAGAGCTTGGTTATATAGAGGCTAAGAGATGCTGCATGAAAAAAAAAATTCCAGGCAGCTAACTTGGTAGATGATGGCTGTAATATATTGATGATTAAGATTAATCATAACTAAAATTCCTGTCAAAGCAGATCAAGGAATTACAAGGAGTCTACTGGGATATCAGGCTTGAGTAACAATATATCCAAAGTTGGCAATTCCTCTGAAACATTACATTTGTACTAATCCTAAAACTCAACCATCTTCTCCATCCTAATATGTTATTTTCTGATAGGAATCCATTCATTTCAAAAGCTGCAATTGCCTATTTTAAGATCTAGAAGCAACTGTGTAAAAGACAATAAGCATGGAGCTGAAAAGCCACACAATTGGAAGCTAATGAGGTTGTGTGCTGCTCTAATGGGTCATTGACTGCATTCAAAAATAATAGTTGCTTATAATATAAAACCGAAGACCATTACCCTGTCCAAGAGTGACAAATTACCTCATTGAAACTTGCAGAATAATGAAAGGCATAGATGGAGTGGATGTGGAAAAGATGTTTCCACTGTTGGGAGAGTCTAGGACCGGAGGTCATAGCCTCAGAATTAAACGGCACGCTTTTAGAAAGGAGGTGAGAAGGAACTTCTTTAGTCAGAGGGTAGTTAATATGTGGGACTCATTGCCACAGAGGGCTGTGGAGACCAAGTCAGTGGATATTTTCAGGGCATAGATGGACAAATTCTTAATAAGAACGGGTGTCAAGGGTTATGGGGGGGAGGATGGAAAATGGGGTTAGGAGGCAGAGATCTGCCATGATTGAATGGCGGAGTAGACTCAATGGGTCGAATGGCCTAATTCTACTATAACTTGTGAACCTGTGCAGTATTACCAGAAAAATTCAGCTCGGACCGTGACAAAATGAAAGGTCTGATAATTAAGCTGCTTCATTGCATTCCTGTACTAACCATTTCCAATGTAATTCTTCATTCTTTGAACCATTACATACAGTTCTTCATTGTTAATAAAATATATTCATCTTGAATATGTCCTGCAATGTGCAAAAAGGAATACAAGAGAGAATCGTACAAAGTTTTCAGCATAAGAATAAGTCGAAGACAATATATACTACATTCACCATAATCACATTAATTATTAATAGCATCTTAAATGATGTGCTCAAAGAAGAAGTTGCCATCTGTATGAAAATGTTTATAACGAGAAGTTATTAAAAGTAAATGTTCAATCTTCCCATTCTAGAACTGATGTAAATAGTTTTTATTGTATCATGAGTGGAAGGTAAAAAATTGAACTGGCATTTCTACTTAATTTTAATTTTGAAATTACAGTAAAATCACTTTGAGGCGTTATTTAGAAAGATGATGATGATAATACCTACATACAATTAATTGTTAAGAACTCTTCATTGCAGTTATTTCCTCCAGTTTTACTTTGTGCTGAAGGGCTAAGATATTATGTAGCTACATTTTAAGCAGACCATCATCTAGGGCGGCACAGTGGCGCTTCAGTGGAGTTGCTGCTTTACAGCAACAAAGACATGGGTTCGATCCTGACTAAGGGTGCTATCTGTACAGGGATTGTACGTTCACCCTATGACCCGGGTTTTTTTCGGGGTGCTCTGGTTTTCTCCCACATTACAAAGACATACGGGTTTGGAGGTTAATTGGCTTTGGTAAAATTGTGTCCCTAGTGTATGTAGGATAGTGTTAGTGTGCGGGGATCACTGGTCGGCACTGACTCGGTAGGCTGAATGGCCTGTTTCCATACTGTATCTTTTAACCAAACTTTGTTGTTCCCCTGACTATAATCCTTCCTGAATGTTTGTTTTATTTCTTTAACCCAGCCACTGTTGGGTTAGGGCTTCATTAGCCTAAGCCCCAAACTCTGGAATTGCCTTCTTAAATGCTTCTTCCTGTTTTTACCACATTTAAACTGACCTCTTTATCCAAACATAATTCTGAATAACATTTCTGTCTGTTTAGCATTTGTTTTCCTGTAATATGATGGCATTTGACAATGAACCGCATCACCCTCAAAATCAATGTAAAACAAAGGCAAAACATGAAGTGCTGGAGGGACTTAACAGCAGGAAAAAATATTCATCCATGGCTGACAAGCGAAATTAAAAGATAGTGTTAAATCCTAAAGTGGGCCTTATAAAATTGCCAGAAAACAGCAGTAGGCCAGAGAATTGGGAGTGATTTTGAACAGAGCAGAGGATGTACTAGAAATGAAAGAATGAGGGCAGACTGGTGAGAAACATAAAAATGGAAACAGCAATATATGTTATAGATGCCTAATAAGAGAAAAACAAGTGCAAGTATGGCTCCTTTGTAGGCAGGCATGATAATTTATAATTGGAGTAATGTAATGGAAGAGGAATCAAGTACTCTGCATTATCTTTGCAGCAAACAACACAGAATCACCCATATATATGATAATCAAGGATTGGACTAAAACAAGTAACTGAAGGAACTAAATGTTAGTCAAAAGATAATAATAATAATATAATAATAAACTTTATTCCGTACTCAAGGTCCAGACAAGGGGCAACATTACATTAAAAATGCATTGCATATTATTAATGTAGTACTAGGCAAGGTGGTGATTAAAAAAAAACCTGTTAATTCCCAAAGATCCAATTGCATGCTAAAGTTTTGAAAATAGAGACTTTCAGGAAATTGAATGCTCTAGTTAGCATCGTCCAATGTTTTATAGATATGAGAATTGCTGCGATGAATTGGAGAGTAGCAAATGTTGCTCCAGTACTGAAGAAAGGAGGGAGAAATAAAACAGGGACCACTTCACATCGGCTTAATGCAGAGGTAAAGAATGAGCTAGAATCTATAATAAAGAATTTAAGAACAGAACGCCTTGAAAAGAATAGCTGAATTGAACAGTCAACCTGAATTTATGAATGGAAATTCATGTTTGATTATTCTGCTGGAATTCTTTGAGGCTTTGATTATGGATTAGATAAGGGGGAACTAAAGGATATTAGTCTATTTGGATATTTAGATGTTGTTTAATAGGGTTCCACTGCAGATTGGTCATCAATATAGAGTGCATGGAACTATAGGTAATATACTCATATAGATTAAGAGTTGGTGATCAGACAGAGTGTAAAGAGCAGCAATAAACATTCATGGATTGGCAGGCTGAGAGTAGTGGTTCCACATATATTGGTAGACGGGTCCAGCTTTTTACCAATAATTGATTGAGAGTACCAAATACCTTATTTCCAGGTTTGCAGATGATATTAATTTTGGATGAATAGTGAGTATGAAGGGGGATGTAAAGAGGTCTCAAAGGGATAAGAACAAGCTGAGACATAAAACAGAAAACACTGGGAAAGTTAAGCAAGTCAGTCAATGTCTGCGGAAAGAGAAACAAGTCGCGATATTGGATCTTCAACCCTTCATCATTACCGAGAGAGAGATTCCGTGGGTTTTCATTTGGATGGAAACTGCATGAATGTGACATATGGAAAAGCGTGCGGAGAAATGTGAGGTTAACCATTTTGGGACATTTACCAGGAAAGCAGAGTATTTGTTAAATGGTGAGAATTTGAGGAGGACCAATGTTCAGAAGAATCTGGCTGTGTTTCACACAAGGAAGTACACATCAACTTGAAGCAGACATGTTCAAGTGCATCCCTCAGTGAGTATAAGACATGTAGAGGTAAACTTAATAGGGAAATTATGAGGGCTGAGAGAGGCATGAGATAGATCTGGCGATGAGATAGATTCTACAGGTATATTAAGAGTAAAAGAGTGGCTGGGGTGAGAATAGGTCCACTTAAAGATCAGCATGGTTGTCTTCATGTGGGAGCTACGGGAGATGCTTGTGATATTTAATGAATATTAGTCATCAAGTTTTACTGTAGAGAAGATATTTGAAGCTAAGGAATTGAAGCAAATGAGTTATTTTCAGGGAAAGATTTAATATGAGCTTGAGGGGCAACTTTTCGACACAAAGGATGGTAAGTATATGAAATAAGCTGCCACAGAAGGTAGTTGAGGCAGGTACTCTAATTTAAAAGACATTTGGAGAGTTACATGGATAGGAAAGGTTTAGAAGAATATGGGGAAAATAAAGGCAGGTGGGACTACTGTAGATGGGGCATTTTGGTTGGTGTGGGCAACTTGGGCAAGTTTGTATGTACTATAACTCTAAATTTTGGACCATATGCCGACTACCAAAGAGGAGGTATTGGCAATCTTCAAGATAATTAAGGCAGAGAAACCTACAGTACAAAGCTTGATGAAGAGCATTCTCAAATCCTGTGGGTAGCTATGGAATAAACTGCAGAGACTTTTGTTGAGATATTTACTTCAGTCTGAAGGGTGGCTAAGGTTGTCCTGTTATTTAAGAATGGCAGCAAGGAGAAGCCAGGAATATATAGTCCAATGTGCCTGATATCAGTAATGAGTAAGTCATGGGTCAGATCAGATGGCCTTTTCCTGCTTCCATTTTTTTTGTTGGTATCTTCTATGTTCAGCTGCATAAAAAACTACGGCTACAAGAGCTGTTCAGATATTGGTATATTGAATGAGAATAATTGCAACCCCAACAACATTTAAGAAGGCTAACAACAGACGGGGCCAAGTAACCGAAAATATCAATTCCCACCATCATTGAGTATTATGGCAGCAATTCACATCTTCTCAACAAGAACACTCAGTTACCTTTCTAGACTATTACATAGAAACATAGAAAATAGGTGCAGGAGTAGGCCATTCGATATGATCATGGCTGATCATCCAACTCAGTATCCCAGCCCTGCCTTCTCTCCATACCCCCTGATCCCTTTAGCCACAAGGGCCACATCCAACTCCCTCTTAAATATAGCCAATGAACTGGCCTCAACCACATTCTGTGGCAGAGAATTCCACAGATTCACCACTCTCTGTGTAAAAAATGATTTTCTCATCACGTTTGGCATTCCAACGCACTTGTTAAACGCATGTCCTAACAATGACAATAGCCGTTTACACTTGGAATGCTGACGACATGTTCTTCCAGAGGTTGCACAATATCGCATCTAAATCTTAGAACCCCATACCATAGCCTAGAAAGAGTACCTTCACCAGAAGGACTGCATTAGTTGAAGTGCTGTATGTGGCACACCATCACCTTCTCATCATGGATAGCCATTGAATGCTACCCTTGCCAGTGATATCCATATCCAGAAAAAAGTGAATTAAATAGCAAATATGCTGCAAATAGTATATATTTGGGACAACTATAAGCACTCCATGCACAAAACAGAGGAGATTATGGAATGCTTTATATAGTACCATGCTTAGGATTTCTCCTATAATTAATTGCTCTCCATAAAAGAAAGGGGCATTGATGGCGTCCTTCTTTCTGTGCTCCTTGAAATAGGCATTGCACGTTTTGACAGCCACCTCGCAATATGCTCCTCTTTCGAATATCTCTTTTTTGGTGCAGTCAAAGTCTGATGAACATCTGTGGCACTCAGTAAAATGGCAAACGGTGAAAGATTATGAGCGCATTTGTGGCAACTAATTAGTGTCAACAGGCAATTCCATGTTAAGCATATCATAGATCTGAAACATAACCCATTCCATCTTCCAGATTTGGTGTGCTGAACACAATTTCTAATGAGTATCAAGTATTATTTCAGTGTAGTATTTCAATTATCTGCACCAAACATGTCATTATCTCAGGTACACAAAAATGCTGGAGAAACTCAGCAGGTGCAGCAGCATCTATGGAGCGAAGGAAATAGGTGAAGTTTCGGGCCGAAACCCTTCTTCAGACTGATGGGGGGTGGGGGGGAGAAGGAAGGAAAAAGGGAGGAGGAGGAGCCCGAGGGCAGGGGATGGGAGGAGACAGCTCGAGGGTTAAGGAAGGGGAGGAGACAGCAAGGGCTAGCAAAATTGGGAGAATTCAATGTTCATGCCATCCGGACGCAAGCAACCCAGGCGGAATATGAGGTGCTGTTCCTCCAATTTCCGGTGTTACTCACTCTGGCAATGGAGGAGACCCAGGACAGAGAGGTCGGATTGGGAATGGGAGGGGGAGTTGAAGTGCTGAGCCACCGGGAGTTCAAGTAGGTTATTGCGGACTGAGCGGAGGTGTTCGGCGAAACGATCGCCCAACCTCCGCTTAGTCTCACCGATGTAAATCAGCTGACATCTAGAGCAGCGGATGCAGTAGATGAGGTTGGAGGAGATACAGGTGAACCTTTGTCGCACCTGGAACGACTGCTTGGGTCCTTGAATGGAGTCAAGGGGGGAGGTGAAGGGACAGGTGTTGCATTTCTTGCGATTGCAGCGGTAGTGCCCGGGGAGGGGGTGGTACGGGAGGGAAGGGAAGAATTGACAAGGGAGTTGCGGAGGGAGCGGTCTTTGCGGAAGGCAGACATGGGGGAAGATGGGAAGATGTGGCGAGTGGGGGGGGTGGTCACGTTGGTGGTGGCGGAAATGGCGGTGGATTATTTGTTGTATTTGCCGGCTGGTGGGGTGAAAGGTGAGGACTAGGGGGACTCTGCCCTTGTTGCGAGTGCGGGGATGGGGAGAGAGAGCAGTGTTGCGGGGTATGGACGAGACCCTGGTGTGAGCCTCATCTATGGTGGAGGAGGGGAATCCCCATTCCCTGAAGAGCGAGGACATTTCCGCTGCCCTGGTGTGGAACGTCTCATCCTGGGAACAGATGCGGCGTATGCGGAGGAATTGGGAGTAGGGGATGGAGTCTTTGCAGGGGGCAGGGTGGGAAGACTTGTAGTCCAGATAGCCATGTGAGTCAGTGGGTTTGTAGTGTATGTCGGTCAGAAGTCTGTCACCTGCGCCTAGCGGAGTTGGTCCTCACCCTCAACAACTTTACGTTTGACTCCTCCCATTTCCTCCAAACACAAGGCGTAGCTATGGGCACACGCATGGGCCCCAGCTACGCCTGCCTCTTTGTCGGGTACGTTGAACAATCCTTGTTCAATACGTACCGGGGCCCCATCCCCGACCTCTACCTCCGTTACATTGACGACTGCTTTGGGGCCACCTCCTGCACCCACACACAACTGACTGACTTCATCCACTTCACCACCAACTTCCATCCGGCACTCCAATACACCTGGACCATTTCCGACACCTCCCTACCATTCCTTGACCTCACCTCACCAATATTATCTCATACTGACACACATATTGGTACTGTACTAAAGTACAGATAAAATCAGGCTAATTCTGGTTATAGACTGCCATGCCTTATTCATATATATTCATTTCATCCCTAGAAAAATGATTTTGACATCAGTTTGCATTGATTTTGAATATATGTAAATAAGATGTTCACTTGTAGGCTTGGCGGCTTCCTGTGGCCTTACAGGGTTTTTTAAACATGCTTCTTTTCCCTTTATTGTTTTGAGTTAACCTTGTGCAAATAATGTACTAATTGCACTTAACTCTGTAATTGGATGAAGAAGATTTAATGCAGGATTTTCAAATGACTACTGCTCAATGAAGCCCTCACACAAAACTAAGCATTATCTGACTTAATTTATGCAAATAAGTATGCAGCAAGTACACAATGTCCATTTATAAAACATGTTCAAGTCTTTTTCTCTGGAAAAAAAATGGTGTTATGTTTAAAAGTATGGTCCATTCTGTCAGTTAATGTGAATAATAATTTATCCCACTCTCCTTTCCAATCTGTTTTCCTAAATGACACATCTGAATACCAATGTTTAAATTTAGCCTCCATTAAAATGCTTTAAACTAGTTATTACTCGCTCGCACTCAATATATAAGCAATGAGTGGAAGTCTGATACCTCAAAGTTGAAATAACTAAGAAAAAAAATTCTATGGATTAAAAATGCTGGATCACTCATTTCAGGATGAACATTGCTAAACAATTCTCCACAAAGATCACTTTCATAAAAAGAGATAGTGTTAACATTATTTCATCACAAGTATATGCGTAGATTTACTGCTATGGGATATAAACAAAACTTGCAACTAAGAAGTATAATGCAAATCAATCAAGTGCATCTATAGGAATGTAACAGAAAATAACGAAATCAAATGAAAAGCTAGTTATGAATCATGCTTGCTCCCAGTAATGTTTTAATGCCTGCAATTTCAGAAGATAAATTACCTGTCCCCATACCTCCTCCCATGACTCCATCCATGGACCTCTAGATCTGGAACTTCAAAGTTCTTTCAGGTGAGGCAGAGGTACACTTGCATCTCCTCCAACCTCATCTACTGTAATCACTGCTCTAGGTGTGGACTCCTCTATATCGACGAGAACAAGCGCAGGCTCAGTGATCGTTTTGCTGAACGCCTGCTCTGTCCAAACACAAACTGGAGGAACAGCACCTCATATTTTGCTTGGGCAACTAACAACCACAGGTATGAGAATTGTTTTCACTAACTTTAAAGGGCCTGTCCCACTTAGGCAATTTTTTAGGCGACTGCCGGCGACTGTCATAGTCATAGCAGGTCACCGAAAAACCAGCGACTGGACCCCCCTACGACAATGTCTACGACAAGCTGCAACAACCTACCACCTAGTCAATATCAAGCAACGGCAAGCTACCGACAACCAGCGACCCATCAGGACGTCCACCTACGACCACACCTACGATAACCTACGACAATACAGGTGACAACCGACGTTAGCCTACGTCCACCCGCGACAAGCTACGACAAGCTACTACTCTGTCAGTGACAACTGAAGCCAATTCAGTTGCCGGTACCTGTTGCTAGTTGACGTAGGTAGTCGCCAATGGAATTCACTGAAGTCAGCAGCGGCGAAACCTACGTCACCTGGCGACAACCTACAACAGCACCTACATCAGGAGAAGTCAAGCTACCCTCATTGGCATCAACCCACTGTCGCCAAAATATTTTGAACATGTTGAAAATCCAGCAGCGAACAGAAAGACGTTACGTCTCTTTGGGCGACTGAGGAGACTACACACGACCATACAACGACACCCCAGCGAGCATGTAGCGACAGCCTGGTCGTCTGTAGTCTCCTAATAATAGCCTAAGTGGGAGAGGCCCTTAATAACCTTTGCATTAACTCTCTCTTCATCCATCCAACACCCTATTCATCCAACTAGTTTCATTGTCGTCCTGCGTAATTTCACTGTTTATGCCCGCTGGTTATCACCTCGTCCACAGCCAAGGATGGACAATTGTGGGCTCAACCTTTCCATGTTCATCCTTGCTGGCCTTGATTTGTTCTATTCATACCTTTCATTCTTGTGTTCACTGTACTTTTTCATACCCCTAGTTTCCTTTTCCCCTGACTCTCAATTTGAAGAAGGGTCTTGACCCGCAACGTCACCCATTCCTTTTCTCCAGAGATACTGCCTGAACTGCTGAGTTACTCCAGCTTTTTGAGTCTATCTTTAATGTTTTATTGTTTTGCTGCAAAAGATAGTTGCCACAGGCAAGTCCATATTTCATGATCTGGAACATCAAAGCATTTAATACATTAAAAATTGCATGCTGCAGGCATCAAGCTTCCCAATCTTTTTGAAAATTTGCTGCTAGATCATATGTAGGATTGCATTACACTTCAAGTAACTATAACAGACAGATAATAATCAACCAAACCAGACACTTTGTCACAGGTTAAATTATTAAATGGTACCATCAAACAGCCTAGATAGAGTTAATCAAAAGAAACCTATCAGGCAAGACCTTATGAATTATTTTTACAGCACTTGAGATGAACTATTCTGGGAAGGGAAATAGGCAATCTTGTTCTTCCACAAACAAAGAAAATACAATCTTTGCTTCAATCATATAAGCAAGATTTTATGAAACATAATTTAAACCGACATCCACATGAGAAACTGAACTGCCAATGCATTAAATGTTTTACTTTGTACATAAACCACTTCAATAAAATTGACAGTTGCTTTGAAAGTTGGTCCATCAGAAAAACAAATAATTGCTCAAATTATGTTAATTTATGGATACAAAGGCATAACCTCCTGGAGATTTTGGTAAGAACCCTATAATTATTCTTAACTGGGTTGGACAAATCGACATAATTTCAACCCAAAATAATTTGAACATGCATTCTGTTTAGAGCTGGTTAAACAGAGTTTTAATTTGTTGATTCCATTGGTCTGACCAGGAACATGCAATCTTGACTTGCGTCTGGACAGCTGGAATACATTTGTGCAGCTTTCATCTTGATAAGTATCTGAGCAAACAGTACTTCCACATCTATCAAAAAAATCAAAGAGGAAAACACTAAATTCCTCAGTGAATACAGCAGCAATGGAAAGCAAGTAGAATGTGGGAAAAAATATCAACAGGATAAACATGGACAATTAGCAACTGATTGATGACACTCTCAAAGGAAAACACCTTCTTCTCCCTGCTCCATCTGGCAGGAGGTACAGAAGCTTGAACACACACACCACCACCAAACTCAGGGGCATCCTCTTCCCCTCCATTATCAAGCTTCTGAATGCTCCTTCTTAAAGCTTGGGCACTGTCCAATTCACCTCTCCACCATAGAGGACATTGGACTTTATCTAAGAAACTGAAGCACTGCAATGATGAGAACTGCAGTATATTCTGCATTCTGTACCTTCCCCTTTGCTCCATCTGTTCTACTTGAATTTGAACTATTTGTATCTATCTATAGTGTATCTGAAGATAGACACAAAATGCCAGTGCAACGCAGTGGGTCAGGCAGCATCTCTGGAGAAGGAATGGGTGATGAAACGTAGGTCCCGCTGACTTACTCCAGCAGTTTGTGTCCATCTTCAGTGTCAACCAGATTCTGCAGTTCCTTCCTGCACATTATGGTATATCTGATCTGTTTGGATAACATGCAAAACAAAGCTTATTACTGTACCTCGATACACGTGACAATAATAAATCTAAGTCTAAACATAAATATGTTAGTAAGTAGTCAGTCTTCAATCACCAGTCAGTCTTCAAAGAGTAAAGAAGTTGGGAGGTCATGTTGCAGTTGTATAAGACGTTCAGGTGAGACCGCATTTAGAGCATTGTGTTCAGTTTTGGCCACTATGTTATAGGAAAGATATTGTCAAGCTTGAAAGGGTTCAGAAAAGATTTACGAGGATGTTGCCAGGACTAGAGGGTGTGAGATATAGGGAGGGGTTGAGTAGGCTGGTTCTCTATTCCATGGAGCACAGGAGGACGAGGGGTGATCTTATTGAGGTGTATAAAATCATGAGAGGAATAGATCGGGTAAATGCACAGAATCTCTTGCCCACAGTAAGTGAATCGAGGACCAGAGAACCTAGGTTCAAGGTGAAGGGGAAAAGATTTAATAGGAATCTGAGGTGTAACTTTTTCATACAAAGAGTGGTGGGTGTATGGAACAAGCTGCGAGAGGAGGTAGTTGAGGTAGGACTATCCCAACATTTAAGAAACAGTTAGACAGATACATGGATAGGACAAGTTTGGAAGGATATAGATCAAGTGCAGGCAGGTTGGACTAGTGTGGCCGGTGTGGGCAAGTTGATCCGAAGGGCCTGTTTCCACACTGATCAGTTATGAGTCGCACTCAGATTCATCAATTCCTGAACAAGTGGGATAATGTAGCTGAAGAGGTTTCCTATTGCATTTGCCATAATTCTTTCAATCTTGTCTTATCCATGGTGCCCAGTAACCAAGATTAAAGGTATTGCTCCTGAGGAAGAGGTCCCTCCATCAAAACACCCCAATGTGAAACATCTGCACAATTAAATGTTTATTATGCATCATATTTGCTTTCAATGACATTTTATTGTTTTGCTGTGAATGGTAGCTGCCTTAGGTTAGTCCATATTTCACATGAGATGGAACTTTAATGTATTTAATGCGGAAGAAATTGCAGGCATAAAACCTTCCTACAATGATGCTAGAACGTAAGTAGGATTACCTTGCACGCCACAACCAAGAAGAAGGCAGATTAAATAATTTAAGGGAATGTTAAAAACAGGCAAACCTCATGTTAAGTATAGATATTTGTCTTTAAAAAAAATTCACTCATCACCCGCAAAAAAATGTGAGATACAGAATAAAATTCTGTAACTTTATGTGGAAAAAAACCCATAACATTTCTCTGTGATATTCAAAGCGATTCTTCTCCATGGAAATCTGTGATGAATCTGGATCAGATTGCTGGCACAGAATACTCATTATAGATGGTGGATAGTCAAAAGTGCTGTGTATTTATATTCCTTTAATTGACTTAAACGGAATCCAATATCAGGGTGCATTTGTGTAAAAACTCATTAAATTGTTAATATGTAATAGAACCAAGAATACTCCCACATCTATCCCAATTACACTTACTCCCACTCTGCTTCTTGTGAGAAATACATTCCTTTCTCTCAGTTCCTCTATCTCTGTCGCATTTGTTCCAACGGTGAGAAATTCTGCAGAAATGCGTCTGGAATGCCTTTCTTCTCTTTGGGGGCCCCCAACCGTGGACAGAGTCCTTCACTAAATCTCATCTACTGCTCCTTTGCCCTCACCTCCTTTTCTCCTGGATGGAGTAATGATGATCCTTACCTTCCGCCCATATCCACCAACTCCAACCAGATTCCACCACCAGACGCAGAATGCCCACCTTTTTATACATTTTGCGGGTTCTCTCTTCCACACTCAGTCATCTAGACACCTTCTTATGGCACTATCCCATGCAACCACATGAAACATAACATCACTCCTTTCACCTTTAGGAGTGGCACAGTGGCCCAGCGGTAGAGATGCTGCCTCACAACGCTTACAGCGCTGGAGACCCGGGTTCGATCCCGACTCTGGGTGCTGTCTGTACGGGGTTTATGCATTCTCCGCGTGATCTCGGGGGTTTTCTCCAAGGTCTTCGGTTTCCTCCCATACTACAAAGACGTACATGTTTGTAGGTTAATTGGCTTGATATAAATGTAAATTGTCATATGGTCATAAGTGATAGCAGTATAATTAGGCCATTTGGCCAAATCTACTCCGCCATTCAACCATGGCTGATCTATCTCTGTTTCCATGCTGTATCTCGAAATTAAACTTAGCCCAATTCTCTAACTTCTCCAACACACTCTTTCTTTCTGCCTGAACAGAACTAATTATTTTTGAGTCATCACATTGGCAGTTGTTCTTCTACACAACCTGCTATGTCCCAGAGCCCCACCATTTATAAACACACGACACAAACAAGGAAGCTTATTTGGGTGGCACAGTGTCACAGCTGGTAGAGCCGCTGCCTCACAGTGCCAGAGGCCCAGATTCAGTTATGACCTCAGCTGCCCTCTGCCTGGAGTTTGCACGTTCTCCGTGTGACCATGAGGGTTTCCTACGGGTGCTTCGCACATTCTCCCTGTGACCAAATGGGCATTCCTCCCACATACCAAAGACATGTGGGTTTGCAGGTTGATTAGGCTCTGGAAATTGTCCCTATTGTGAAGGGAGTAGAATATATGGAACTAGTCTGAACAGGTGATAAATGGTCAGCATGGAATCAGTGGGCCGAAGGGCCTGTTTCCAAGCTGTATCTTTGATCAACACGTCTCTCACCCACCTTCTCTGCAACTGAAATCCAACTTGTATTTCTCTCGTTCCTAGTTCTGGCAATGAGTTCCTGACCTCAAAAAAATATCTGCCTCTCTTTCCACAGGTGCCCGACCTGTTGAGGGCTTTCAGCAATTACAGCTGGTTGTTTCAAAATGCAAACATTTTTTTCATGTTAATAGCATTGAAACAAAAGTTACATTTTGCTATTTTTTTTCCTGCCTGTGACGACAATTTGATGGATACTAAATCATCTTATGAATCAGGAAACAAAATAACGTGCAAAAACGTCGAGGCATCAAATGAAAATGGAGAATTAAAAATAATACAAATATTTACCATCAGAGGGAGCAAAACGGAACAGCTTACTTGCGTTAATATTACAGCATGACACTGAGCCTGAATATTGACATTAATATGATAACTGGATGGGGATTTCTATTAACTTTGTTGAACATGTTAAAAAAGGTTCTAAAGTGGTCAGTTCTGGGGATTAAAAATGCCATTTATCTACTAACTTTAAATATTTTATAAACATTGTAAATACTTATGAGCTCGTGCCTGGTAACATAATCGTAGATGTATGAAGTGTCATCCTAATCAAACTAATATTAGAGGTAAGATTTTGCCCGTGATACTTGTGTCGGATGATGAGGTAATAACTCTAGAGCACCACAGGAAATTACAGTGCAGAATAAAGTCTATCATCGGTGCTTCTTTGAAAGGGAACGAGATAACTAATGTTATGGCTTGTGCCTCCTCCTCCACATAACTGCATTTTCCTCAGTTTCAATCAAACGTGATCACCCTTTCCTTTATAAAGGACCTCATGGCCCATCCCAATCACTCCCTTTAGCAAAGCATTACATGCCCCAATAATCTTGTTTTCAGATAAAGGAATTGTTCCCAATCTTTATGCCCATTGTGAGGATGCTCTATTAATGCTTTCTGGTCATCAACCTCCCAAGAAGTAAAATAGCTTTATTTTCCACTCCTTCCATTCAAAACCTTTGTGAAGTGAAAATAATGTGCATTAAACCACCTTTGCCTCTCATCGACTGCTTGGAGTCCCAGGTCGTAGAAATTGGCTTCCATCCTTTCCTCAGCATTAAACCCGTGTTCAGCAATGCTTCTCATTCGGTTTCCCAGCAGAAAGTCATGAAATTGGCCAAAGTGGCATTTGAAATGGCATTAGAGTGGTTTACACACAGAAACAAGCACTTAAAACAACCTGCGCGATTCCCAATGGGACCTCGGCCAATTCAGCACAGCTGCCAACACTTTACTGCACACTGATCACTGAAGGTCATCAGCCCATAAAAGTAGATTGCCCACAACATGCAAACAGTAGCAACACACAATACTCACTACCACTGACAAAAGGAAGTCGAGGGAAATCAGTCCACTTTTCAATTAGCGGGACATATTTATCAGTGCAATGAATATATGGCAGGCACAGAGGTGGAGGATGGGTGGGTGTGTCCCGTATGCAACTGAGACCAGGAAACCAGCCAGGATTGCAAGTAAAAGAGTCTGGGAGGAGGTGGCAGCAATAAGGTTAACCAAGGCTTGGGCAGCCCGGTGGTACATCAGTAGAGTTTCTGCCTTACTGGGCCAGAGACCCAGGGTTGTTTCTGACTATGGGTGCTGTCTTTCTGTATGTTCTCCCTGTGACCTGAGTGGCTTTTCTCCGGGATCTCCGGTTTTCTCCCACACTTCAAAGACGTGCAGGTTTATTGGTTATTTGGCTTGGTGTAATTGTAAATTATCCCTAGTGTGTGTAGGATACGGTTAGCGTGTTGGTCGGCACGGGCAGTCTGAAGTCTCCGTGCTGTATCTCTAAACTAAACTAAGACTGTGCACCCCTCTATGGTAGAACAAATGTCATGAAAACATGACATTTGTCTGAATCATCACTATACTCTTTAACCACACACCCTACCAATACCAATCAAGACTACAAAGGGATTACATAAATAAAGCTTACTAAACTTGCATCACCTCCTCCAAGACCAAGGGAAGAATAGGCAGGAGGTCCTCTTGAGGACAGTTCAGATGAGGGCCTTGGTTGGGATAATTTCATGAATTGACCAGTGCAGAATTTTACTGGAAGGTCCATAGCTGTCAGGCATGGAAGAGTTCACCTCCATTCACCTGTAGGTTGTTTTGGAAAACCAGACCATGATCTGCACTCTGGAAGTTTATGTAGTGTTGACCAAGAGTGAGAATCAGTGGAACAATGCCTTCTGAAACATTGCCTTTGAGACCTCCTGTAACAGGTCCAAGTCATTTAAAGTCTTAGCAAGAACACATTGGCAATCCCATCATGTAAGTGTCAGTGACAATAAGTACAAACTGCGCTGGACGAACACCACACAATCTTTCTGCCTCCATGCAATCTCATCCTAATCATGATATTTGCTCATTGCCTCATGAGAGCAGATTTAAGCTTTAAAGGAGCAGCAAAATTTCTTCAGGGAACAGATTGAACAGTGGAGTGCCTTTCAAAAATCTATTGCTGGCCCCGATGGATATGGAAATTCAACCCTCATGCCGCTTGTTCTCCAGTCCAAAAGGATGCTGTACATGAACTCGACAATAGAGGTACCGCATATGAAGTTGTCTCCAGTGTTTAGATTGCTCTCCTAATGGACAGAGAAATGAACGTAGAACAGTGTAGCACAGAAACATGCCCTCCGGTCTGCAATGTCTGTACTGAATGTGTTAGGTTTAACTAATCTCTTCCGTCTGCCCATTGAGTTACTCAGCACTTTATGTCCTTTTGTGTAAACCAACATCTGCATTTCCTTGTTTCTACAGAATGAAGAATGTTGAGATGTGATACTGGAATGATTGCTCCTGTTATTTCTGCAGACCCTGCCATGCCTCGTTGAGAAGTATTGTGAATGGGATGTTGCCAGCAGTGTGACCAAAGGGACCTTCATTGCAGGAGTAGTTCAACAGCTCAATGCTGAAAAAAACACTCCCTGTTGGTTGTGGCATGCTGTGAAATTTGTAAGGCATACCAACTTGTCACTTCCAAAGCTGATTAGACAGGTCTCCTGGTCACCCGAGGCCCTCTTCAAATATACATAAATATGACAAATTTGTGTAACGTGATTGCTCAATGAAGGTCATAGGTTGCGTAGAAAGGCACCAAATGTTGCCCTCAACATAACTGAGGAAAGAAGCATCCCACCTGTCCCTTCACGCCAGCTCTGACATTCATTGTCAAGATCTTCTACTCTCAGAGCCATTTTCCCCACACGATCCCCGTATCCTTTGATTCCATTATTATACAGAATTCTAAGGCAATGAATGTTCTGAATGAACTGAGTAGTTGAGCTTCCAGGGCCCTCTGAGGTACAGAAATCCAAGGATTCATGACTCAGAGAATGAAGACATTTCTCTTAATTTCAGTTCCGACCCAAATGACTGCCTTCTTATTCGGAGATTGCAACCACTGCAACTCACTCCGAAAAAAATATTGTCCCTGCATGTCCCATCATCAAGCTTCTGTCAGAATGCTCTGAGTTTCAATGACATAACCTCACCTTCTTCTAATCTCTAGATAGTACAGGCTTAGTGTACTCACTTTCTCCTCAAATGCCAATCTTTCCATGTCAGTAAACAGTCTAAAGATTTTTTGCTGCACTTCAAATGGCAAGTATATGCTATTTTAGGAAGAGATCAAAAGAGTACAGTACTCAATGTGCAGTGTCACCAATGTTCATTCGAAATGCAGCAAGATCTCTTTTTGTCCTACAGATTTCCTCACAATAAAAGACAACACAGCATTCACACCCCTGACCATTTGCTGCAACATTCTATTAGGTGGACAAAAATGCTGAAGGAACTCAGCGGGTAAGGCAGCATCTATGGAGAGAAGGAATGGGCGACGTTTCAGGTCGAGACCCTTCTTCAGACTGATCGAGCCGAGACCCTTCTTCAGACGGGTCGCCTATTCCTTCTCTCCATAGATGCTGCCTCACCCGCTGAGTTCCTCCAGCATTTTAGTTTACCTTTGATTTTTCCAGCATCTGCAGTTCTTTCTTAGTCTAAAGTCTAAAGTCACTTTGAAGATCAACACGTTCCATTTAAAAAATATTATGCTTTTCTGTTTGTGCACCCAAGTGTATAGCCTTACATATTTCCATGTTATATTTCACCTGCCATGTTCTTATCAACTCGCATAACTCGTCCAAGTCCTGTCGAGGTTTATATTCACCGAGAAACCTATCTAGTTTTGCATTGTCAGCAGACATGCAAATATGACATTTGGTTCCCTTTAGCCACAAATCTCTGATGGAGATTGTGAAAAACTGACAACGCAATTCTTATTGTAGCCTCTATTCAGAGCCTGGCAACGTGTGAAAGACCCTTTCATTTGCCACTCTTTGCTTGCTGTTTGGTAATCAATTCACTGTCCTTACTAACTCCAATTTTTCCAACATTGCTGATCAAGCTCAAGAGACAAATTAGTGATGCCATTTGATGCATATCAGACACCAGGAAAACACTGGCGACACGAAGATGAATTTTGCGAAACCAATTTGTTGTTGTAGGAATTTCACCCTGAGGTTATCCCCTGTGAAATTTGATTTCCCATTCTATGTCTCAGCACATGCAGATTCTACATTGAAGCTATTTGTACAATGCTGCCTGACCTGCTGAGTTACTCCAGCACTTTGTGTCTTTTTAATCTATCTGCAACTTACATTCGATGTCTAAGTTCGTATCAATGGCTGAGAAAGTGGAACCAGTTTTTAAAATGTTTTCAGTGCTCACAATCTCCATACGCTGTGGTGAGTGCATGCAAGGCTGCAGCAATGGTACTGAGATGGTGCATATGCATTCTGACTGGCAGGCATTATTAGTCTGTGATTGATGCATTGCAGTGCAGTGACTACTTCCTTAACCTGATAATGGAGTTACAGAGATACAATGTTTGAAGCATGTTTCATAACCTTGACTCTGCAGGTGAGGCCACTGAATTTTACAGGCACCCAGTTAGAACATCAGGGTTGACTCCTGGCATTGTTGAACATGCTTACTGTCGACACTCTTTTCTGACAAAATCTCTTCAAAGTAGTCTAAAGAAGGGTCCCGACCCGAAATGTCACCTATTCCTTTTCTCTAGAGATGCTGTCTGACCTGCCGAGTTACTGCAGCTTTTTGTGTCTATCTTTTCTGACAATTCACCTGAAAGCCCCCAGTGCCTTTGTTCTCCTCCATCTACTCCACCAAGGCCCTGAGTTCAGCAGATGAAAACATTTACGCCTGCTTTCCCTCACATTGTGCCTGGTTATGTTGCCTTCCACATCACAATCAATCATCACAATCAATTCAAAATGACTTTCACCATCTGCACCTACTGCATAAACATCTCCCCTTTCTGAGATGCCAGGTGGATTTAAGTGGACCTCCCCAGCTTTAAGCTGTGGAATCCTTTCACAAATCTGGGAGCCCGCTGAGCCATTCAGTAGTACAGTTTGCCCTGGCTGCATGCTGCAATCATTTTAATTAGCAAGTAGCATGATGTTGGCATGCTGACTGCATTAGAAGGAACAACAGGGGCTAAATTGCATCAATTTAATAATCTTCCAGATTTCTGCCATTATCTGCCTTTAAAAATCGGAGACAAAACAGAGTGTTGCTGCTTTTTTTATTCTACTGACACTGCTAAAAGAATCATTGTTTGCAATATAATACAATATAATATAAATTGGTATTTTTCAAGCAAACCCTATTTTGTTTTAAAAATCACTGCCCCAAATGATCTCATAAGGAGCATTCAACACATCCACATTTCAGCACACACAGAAAATCAATTTAAAATATGAATCGTCAAATGTACCACAACATTAAGAACCCGTCAGTACTTTTGTCTAGATACCTGGAGTAATTCCATTCAGCAATTGACCACCCCAATATTACCACAACCTCCACCCTCCACCCAACCCAATTACCATAACTCCATCTTCAACAAATTCCCTCATTGCAAAATTCCCCTAGTTCAAACTGATTCTCTTTGTGAAGAGAACTTGCCTCTGCTTCAGCAACAGCCCAAATTGAGAATTCCACATTCAAATAAATCTGTCGTAATATTTTTTTAACAACATTTTTTCATTTGCAATTTTTAAAATCCTTTCAAGTTTATTAAATTACCCATAATTACCCATAAGATTTTTAAAGGATTATTTTATATGCATGCACATATTTTTTTTAAAAACACGTGGCTCATCATCTATTGTTCCATGCAACATTATTAGGATAAATAGAATATAAACAGAAAATGCTAAAATCACTCAGGAGGATGGGTGGCATCGGTGAAAAGCGAAACAATTAACATTTCAGGTCCAAAAAAAACTGCTGGAGAATCTCAGCTGGTCAGACAGCATCTGTTGACAGAACTGGACAATTGACATTTCCAGTTGAGACCCTTCCTCCATCCATAAAATTGACTGTCCATTTCCCTCCGCAGATGCTGAATGACCTACTGAATTTTTCCAGTGGTTTGTTTCTTGCTCCAGTTTCCAGTGTTCACAGTATTTTGTTTGAATGATTTTAGTCTGATACACTTCATCCAATTGACCTTTTCCCCTGTAATAGATATTGTCTGACCAGAATATTTGCTGCATTTTCTGTGTTTATTTTAGATGTCCAATTATCTGCAGTTTGTTTTTCATTCATTAGGTGTACAATTAGTGATTCTAAAACAAAGGCAGTGCTTTATTCCACACAGCTCAAACCAACTTACCTACACACTAGAGTTTTGTCAAGGTAAATAATAGCAAGCCTCATGGGTTTGTGAATGGACAATTACTTGTGCAATTTGGATCAACATTATGTGTAAGAAGGAACTGTAGATGCTGGTTTAAACCGAAGATAGACACAAAAAGCTGGAGTAACAGCGGGACAGGGAGCATCTCTGGGGAGAAGGAATGGGTGATGTATCAGATCGAGACCCTTCTTCAGACTGAGTCTCGAGTCTGAAGAAGGGTCTCGACCCGAAACATCACCCATTCCTTCTATCCAGAGATACTGCCTGTCCCGCTGAGTTACTCCAGCATTTTGTATCTATCTTTGGATTAACATTATGTTTTTGGAGCATGTGCTCCAGGACATCTATCTGGACTTGGAAAACAGTATATATTCAGGAAACCTTAAGATTCACATGTGTGGCACATGTGTATCAAAAGGGATCAAATTTGCCAAAGAAAAAGCAGAAAGTATTAACAAATGAGTGAGCCGATAGATTTACCGGGAAGAAAAGCTTAAATCAAGAAATGGCATAAGAAACTGTCATTGTGAATGGATGGTGGCAATTGAGTTAATGAATTAAAAGTTGGCAAGGCCTGGAGGAGCAACAAGCAAATGAACACGATAAAGAGCAGGAAATAAATGTCAGATTAGTTCCTTCGAAAGAAAAATGAAAATTAATTGAAATCTAGAAAAATAGTTTTAAACCAGCTTGTGATGATTTTGCTAGGGGTGTTAAATTGCCAGATTAGCAAAGTTGGAACAGGATGGAATTGCCAAATTTAAGAGAATCTGAGAGACATTTCTGCAGAAGGATCAAGTAGATCTAAGCCAAGATTAAAAATAAGAGCCATAGTTATAGAGCTGTACAGCATGAAAACATGCCCTTCTGCCCATCTTGTGCATGCAGACCAAGTATGCATTCTGAATGTCACATTTGTCCATATTTTGCCCTCTAAACCTATCCTATCCATATATCTGCCCATAAATGTCTTTTAAAAGTCATAATTATATTTATTTCTGTAGCTTTCTCTGGCAGCTCAAGAAAGATATGGACTTCTCTCAATGAAATAAAATGTGCCATGAGGTCCCTCTTAAATCTCCGCTCTCTAATTTTAAGCCTATGCCCTCTAGTTTTTAAATCTCTATCTTGGGGAAAAGACTGTGAGCATTTACTTGATCCATTGCCGCTTATGGAATTGTACATCTCAAATAATTCACCACTCAACCACTTGCGTTCAGAAATAAAAAGGATTTGGTTATGCACTAGTCCAGGTAATATTCTGGTCAGTCTTTTCAACTTAATCGTTCCAACTTAAGCTTTCTTCATCACTCTGACTACCTGATTCACCACTTCCAGGGAACCGTGCACCTCTACTCCCAGATCTCTCTGTTCTGCAACGCTCTCACGCTCTGCCATTTACTGTGCAAGTCCTCCCCTTGTTTGACATACTACAGTGTGAGACATCTGTGAGACTTAAATTCCATATGCCACCCCATAGCCCATCTTACCAACTGATCTAAATTCTGTTGTAAACTGAGATATTCAGCCAGACTATCCACTATACTACCGATTTTGGCGTCATTTTGAAATTTACTAACAACATTAACACCATTGTCATTCAAGTCCTTAATGTAGATAACAAACAGCCACGGACTCAGCACCAACTCCTGCAGCACTCCACTGGTCACAGAGCCTCTAATCAAAAAAATAACCCTCCACAACTACCCTTTGACTCCTTCCACCAAGCCAATTACAAATCCAATTGGCAAATTCACCTGAATTCCATGTGATGTAACCTTCCAGACTAGCCTACCATGTGGGACCTTGTAACAGGCCTTGTTAAAATCCAGAGAGACAACTTCCACTGTCCAGGCCACATCAATCCACTTGATGACCTCTTCTAGAAATGGTACCAAGTGACACGGACTATCTGTAATCAATCCAGGTCTATCCAATAAAAAATCTTAAACAGATTTATTTTTTTTAATTTAAAAAATGTGATAAGTAATCTAGGGCAGCACAGTGGTGAGGCTGCTATACTTGCTGCCTCACAACATAGGAGGCCTGGGTTCGACCCTGAGAGCAAGCAAAAGCTGGGAATGGGAATTTGTGGGTGTCGTGTCTCTAATTAATTAAAAAGGTTATTTAAAATGCCTCTGGCATTCAAAATTTATACACCATTAAGATTTTTTTTAATGCTTTAAAAATAAAAATTACATCTTTCAAAAATAGCTTTCAAATATTTAAACATTTACAAGAAGGTCATCTTTGGAAAATAACCAACTTAGCTTGAGTAAAAAACAAAGTGCTGGAGTAACTCAGCGGCACAGACAGCATTTGTGGATGTTTCGGGTCGTGACTCAAAATGTTGCCTATGCATGATGCTGCTGGACCTAAGAAGAATACAAAATGCTGGAGTTATTCAGCAGGTCAGGCAGCATATCTGGAGATGATGGATAGGTGATGTTTTGGATCGGGACTCTTCTTCAGATGTTGCCTGACCAATTGAGTTACTCCAGTATTTTGTGATTTGAACACGTTTCCAGCACCTGCAGTTCCTTGTGTCAACCAATGTTGCTCATTTTACTCTTTGCCTCTCAAGTCTTAACCCTACAATCTCCATTGAAGCCAATTGTTGTCAGGTTCTTTACTTACTGAACCCGGGGAAGAATTGGAGTGGGTCATTGGGGATTCCTGTCAGACTTGGTTCCACTTAGAAGGACAAATAAGCCAATGTGGGCCAGTCCCAGTAAAGCTGGTGTCAGAGCTGTTTTTGCATCTGGCCATACCTGCAAGAAATGTGAAGTAGTGGACGCTGCTGGACATTGAGGGCCTGACTCCGGTGAGGAAGCACCTCAAACAAGGGAAGAGCACCCACCCTAGTGGGCAACATGAGCAGCAGAGGTGTTGTGTGTGAAGCAGATGCTGAGTATGACTGAGTACGGCACTATTGAACACACAGACGTTAAGAATGTCTGAAGGGATTTTGCACAGTTTTTGGTTTGTGTATATTTTTTACTGTGAATATTTTTGGAAAAAAACTAATTAAGGTCCTCATTCCATCACTGTAAGCCAAGTGCAAACGTGCATTGACAGATTAGATCGCCAGAATCTGCCACTAAATCCCAGACGCCTGTGTTTGGCAGCAGACGTGCAAATTCCAGGACTAACTTTAGTTTCAACTCTTGAACAGCAGCCGTTCAGCTCAGGACTGACACAAGACACACAAGATCCAGCCCTCTGTGCTGAAGTGAGAAGATGTGTGTGTGTGTGTGTGTTGTAATAAGGAGACTTGGAGAAAGTCAAAGAACGGAAAGGGGACCACAGGGGAGGCTGGAAATATTAATGGTGTCGTAATTGGTTAAAATGGCAACACGAGTGCCAAGTCAGCCATTCTTCTTCTAACTAGTTTAGGCCAGGGTGAGGTTGAACACTCTGCACAAATGTTACAAGATGACAGTTGATGCATCACTGTAACTACCTTTGATACCACAGATGCATTATTTAAAATCAGATATTTAATATTTTGCAGAATGAAGTCCCTAAGAACTTGGTGCTTTAAAATATTTAAAACGCAAGCTGTTACAGAGTTTCGCTGAATTTTAGTTTATGCTCGTGGGAGAAAGAAGGATCTGTAAGGCAGAACCTCAAAACGTCTTTTACTTTAAAATGAACTGTTTGCATTTCTTAACATTCCTTTTAATTAAAGTTCAATGGCCACTCAAGGCATATCCTATTTAAAAAAGTAAGACGCCTTTAATATTCCAATAATCGGTGGATTCATCCATAATCCAGCAGATTGGACCTTGCAATTCAAGTTTGGATCGTCCAGGATTGATTGTGACAATGAATCGATCAGACCTGTTGCTGAACAAACTGCTGCTTGGGAAATGGCGTGACCTGGAGGGGTGGAGTTGACAGGTAGTGTCAACACCATCTTTATTTACTTCCAGCCTTTTGAAAACTGGTGGTGAAGAACGTGGTACCTGTTCTCCCATCAGCAATCAGTGTCAGCATTTAAGATGTTCCAGGTGGTGTAATTATGTCAATTCGAAGGTTTCTGTTGCTCTCAATAGCACTGCTCATTTTATCAGCGCTCATTTCCTGCACTTTGTGCTGCACGAAAGCTAGCAATTTGAAGTATTGAAATTGATTTTTAATTAAAAAAAAGATTAGTTTAGTTTAGAGATGCTGCGTGGAAACAGGCCCTTCGGCTCACCGAGTCGTCGCTGACTAACGATCACCCGTGCACCAGTCTTACTACTTGCTGGGGTCAATTTACAGAAGCCAATTAATCTCCAAACGACCTGCACGTCTTTGGAATGTGGGAGGAAACCGCAGCACCTGGAGGAAAGCGCAGCACCCGGAGTACAGTCACGCGGTTACAGGGAGAACGTATAAAGTCCGCACAGGCACCACACATTGTCAGGATCAAACCCGGGTCTCTGGCACTGCAAGGCAGCAACTCTACCGTAACGTCACTATTGTGCCGCCAATGGTTATATGAAAAAAGATTACGATGCACAATGGGCTTCACCCTATGACGAGGAAATGCTAAATACTCCAACAATTAATTGTCAGATTGTGTCAAGGATTCAAATCAAAGAATATATCCGAGGACATTGCGGGAAAGTAGAGAAGAAATTGCGGGAGCCCTGGTTTAAAAATTTATAAGAGCTCCTTAAATACAGGAGAAGTGCCGGAAGACTGGAGGGTGGCAAATATTGTGCCTCTTTTCAAGAAGGGCTGCAGGGAAAATGCTGGGAACTATAGGCTGGTGAACTTAACATCTGTAGTTGGAAAATTACGAGAGAGTATTCTGAGGGATAGAGGCATTTGGATGGGCAAGGTCTGATCAGGGATAGTCACCATGGTTTTGTATGTGGGAGGTCGTGTCTCACAAATCTGATTGATTTTTTTGTAGATGTGACCAAAAAGGTCGATGGTGGCAGAGCTGTAGATGTTGTGTACATGGATTTCAGTAAGGCTTTTGACAAGGTTCCACATGGTAGGCTGCTCTGGAAGGTTAGACCGCATGGGATCCAAGGAGAGGTAGCTGAATGGATAGCAAATTGGTTCCATGGAAGTAGCAGAAGGTGATGGTGGAAGTTTGCCTCCCGGACTGGAGGCCTGTGACTTGTGGTGTGCCTCAGGGTTCGGTGCTGGGCCCGTTATTGTTTATTTATCTACATCAATGATTTGGATGAGAACATACAAGATTAGCAAGTTTGCTGATGATACAAAAGTGAGTGATTTTGCAGATAGTGAAGATGGTTGTGAAAGTTTGCAGCAGGATCTGGATCGAATGGCCAGGTGGGAGGGGAACTGGTTGATGGAATTTAATACAGAGAAGTGTGAGGAGGTGCATTTTGGGACATCGAACAAGGGCAGGACCTACCCAGGAATTGGTAGCCTGGGTAGTGTTGTAGAGCAGAGGGATGTAGGAGTACATGTGCATGGTTCCTTGAAGGTCGAGCCGCAGGTAGATAAGGTGGTCAAAAAGGCTGTTGGCACTTTGGCGTTCATCAGTCAGAGAATTGAGTATAGATGTTGGGAGGTCATGTTGCAGTTGTATAAAATGTTGGTGAGACCACATTTAGAATATTGTGTTCAGTTCTGGGCACCATGTTATATGAAACCTATAGTCAAGCTTGAAAGGGTTCAGAAAAGATTTACGAGGATGTTGCCAGGATTAGAGGGTGTGCGCTTTAGGGAGAGCTTGAGTAGGCTGGGTCTCTTTTCCACGGAGCGCAGAAGGATAAGGTGTTGAAAAATCATGAGAGGAATAGATCGGGTAGATGTACAGAGTCTCTTGCCCAGAGTAGGGGAATCGAGGACCAGAGGACAAAGGTTAAAGCTGAAGGGGAAAATATTTCATTTTCTGAAATATTTCCGCCTGTGCGGAATCTGAGGGGTAACTTTTTCACACAAAGGGTGGTGGGTGTATGGAGCAAGCTGCCAGAGGACGCAGTTGAGGCTGGTACTATCCCATAGTTTAAGAAACAAGTAGATAGGTACATGGATAGGACAGGTTTGGAGGGATATGGACCAAGCACAAGCAAGTGGGACTATTGTAGCTGGAAAATTGTTGGCTGGTGTGGGCAAGTTGGGCCGAAGTGCCTGTTTCCACACTGTATCACTCTATGACTCTAATTATACATCCAAGGTCATCCTCGCTTGTCATTCCTCTTTTAGCCATAATGGGTTAAGTGTGATTCTCACTCAACTAATACACTGGATGAATTGAACTTCTATCGGGCACGAAGGAATGGTAAAAATGGACATCAAAGTGGTGCAAAAAAGAAAGCACTGACACAACTGTACTGTCAAACTTCAATTCTGAACTTTACTATTTTCTTTTAGGGACAATGTCACAATTTAAATAAGCTTTAAGATGTTTGAATGGGAGATCTCATGATATAATTTCGCAAATTGTACTCGGGTTTTTGAGCTTGATTACCTAGAAACATCCATGATATCAATCACTGACAAATACCTCAAGATTTCAAACACGTTCACAACCCAATAAAATGTCATATTGGATAAAATGCGCTTTACAATGACACTTTCAGAAAGGCAATGGCCCAGCAGTCAACTGTAATAGAAAATCACAAAGATTCGCTGAGCACAATAATTTTTGAGATTCCCTGTGCTCCAAAGTTTTCACTTTGACAAGCTGCACTCCAGAAGGAATAATTTCCTATTACGGAGCACTCTAGTTCCAAGGAAGAACACATTTTGTTTATCATCAGACAATTATTCAACACTAATGATGGCTTGAATGATGATGATCCTTTTCTTCAATGTATTTGGTAGACATAACAATGTGGTGCAGTCAGTGATGGGGGGGAGGAAGCAATAAAATAAAACCAGGAAAACCCACAGAGGAAATCTGTTTTAATCATCATATCTTTTGAAATAATCAAACTCAAGAACAGAGCTCAATGTGTGCATATACTGACAACTATGGCATGTTTTTGTTTCTTCCTCTAAGAATGAAATAAAATCAATGGTTCACTGATTCCTTGAAGGCTTCACACACTTTCCAAATTTTCCCTCTGCTTTCACAGTTCTCCCATATTAACATCACCAACATTTCCCAGAAGTGGTCAGGTTGCCCTTGTGATTCAGAATTTTCCTTTACGACTACTTAAATTGAAGAAAGTGAATCCTCTGACACGATGACTGTTAAATGAACTGGATACCAACAAGCCACATTGCATCCTCATGTTCACTTTCCCAAAGTTTTGCTATGTGAAGGAATTAACGGCTAAAAATATATATCTTGGCTCATTTCACTAAGTTGCAGTAGGCATAGAATCATAGAGTCATACAGTACAGAAACAGGCCCTTTGGCCCAACTTGCCAATGCCGGCCAAGATTTCTCATCTATGCCAGAACCACCTGCCCACGTCTACCCATATTTGTCTAAATCTTTCTTATCCACGCACTTCAACCATCTTTTCAATGCATGTTGCAGTAATTATTACTTTTATACAGTTCATCTGCTGGCTTCCGTCACAAATAGTAAAACGTGAAAATCAAATTTTACTTTAATGGGTACTCTTGAAATCTCACAAGCGGCAAAGTCAACTGCTCCATCGCCCCTCAAAGGAGGTTGAGCAAGCAAGATGGAACAATGGATCTGCTGTTGGAGCGATACAGTGCATCAGATGGTGCTTTGGTTGATGTCAAGAGGTACAGACAGAAGCACCAGCATAACCTAAATAGGAGGCAAATGAGGGGAAATGACAGGAGGGCAGGGAGGTTAGGGAATCATACCTGGATGGAGATGAGGTTTTGAGAAGGAGTATATCACATTGTGTGAAAGGGAGCAAGTCAGGGTGATAAGACAAGGCTGTGGGAGATAGAGAGAAAAGGGGAGATTTAATTTGTGGAAATTGCAAGGATGGACTCACATTTGCAACAGTAGTGCAAACACACACTGGCATGGGGACATAGAACAGCTCAGGTTACATAGCAAGCATGTGGATCTTATCTACAGGAAGATAAAGGGGAAAGATAGGAAAATATCAACAGAATTAAAATCAGCAGGATAAACTGGTGGAATAAACTGATGAAAGTTATCGATGTGAAGAAGGGTCTTGACCCGAAATATCAACTATTCAGTTTCACCAGAGATGCTGCCTGACCCGCTGAGCTACTACAGCATTTTATGTCTAACCTTGATGAAAGCTAATCCAGGAGAGGAGGAATAAAATGCCTTGCTGGCCAGTAATATGCAGACACAGAATTACAGGGAAGATGTAATGAGAAGTCTCATGACGAAACCTTCAGTGAAAACTAACATCAGCCCAGAGCAAACCTCTGAGAAGAAAACAAATGATAAACAAAAACTAACGCAAAGACGCATAATAAATGAGGTTGTTCTGATCTGTTACAATTTAAATTAGTACATGTTGCATGAAAATAAAATTAAGTACAAGATTTACATCAGTGTTTTGGTTTTGCTTGAATGCCAAAAGGTGTGTTAAGTTAAGTTTGGTTTAGAGACAAAGAGTGGAAACAGGCCCTTCGGTCCATCAAGTCCGCACTGACCAGCGATCCTCGTACATTAACACTCTCCTACACCCTCACAGGTCGTGAGGAGAACGTACAAACTACGTAGAGACAGGCCCCATAGTTGGGATTGAACCTGGGTCTCTGATTCTGCAAGCACTGCAAGGCAGCTACCGCTGCACCACTGTGCCGCTCATTAACATCTGTATGGAAACCACAGCACAGACACAGGCCATTTGGCCAAACGTGCCTAGGCTGAGACATGCTGAAAATAGCTTTCTCCTGCTCAGTATCACCTGTCCATTAATCCTTTCACATGTACTTATCCATCCTCCCCTTAAATCCATCTTTAAGACTTATAAACTTATTAACTCAAAGCTGACTTGGAGAGCTGACAGCATTTATATATATTGTGAAATCCATCATTGCTGATTAGACTTTTTTTTAAATAAAGATGTTATTGATCTAGCTTGAACGTATTCCATTAATTTCCCCCATTATTTCAAGCTGTTAGAGAACAGCTTTGGTTCCTTTCTCTGATTGCCAACCTGCCATCAGATGCGTTAACTGCCATTCTTAAATAAATGAAAAGAAAAATAATCACAGCAATTAACAAAGACAATTATGCCGTCCATTTCCTAACAAGACAAAAGTGTGGAATAGGCTGTCAATAACAATTTAAGACTTTGCCTGCCAGTAACAGAAACGGTGCCATTAAGGTCAGTAAGGTCTGGAGTTCCTGACAGAAGTGTCAGGCGATAAAATTCATGTGGAACTGACAATAAAGAGATGGCTCTAAGAAATTTCCAGAAAGTCATTAACAGCAGCACTATCATAAATCAAATTATTCCTTGTTGCTGGGATTTAAGCTATGAACAATAATCAAAGCTAGGCTCTTCCATTTCTCCACATACCCTACTTGCATCAATGATGTTGAGGATCCATTTTTCTGAAAATTCCAGACTAGTATTAAGCAATGATCACTTTTGAAATGTGAACACAATTTCCAGAATAAAAGTTCACCATCTTGTTCAATGGATTTGTAGATGGAAACTCATATATCGAAAGAAAACATTGAGTATATGTGGTTATTGATGATTTATGATAGCTGCATAACTCCCCTCACCTGCCAATTCACATGGACATCTTCAACCCACCCACTGCTCGACTTCCATCTAGACGACCAATTTGGAAGAACCCACCACCAGCTGATTTCACCATCCAATCAGCTTGGAAAAAGGAATGGGAGTCCAAGGACGTCCCAAATAAACATCTGGTGTCAGACCCCACCCTACCAGTCCCTGGCACCAATCTCCCAAGGAAGCAGTGGACGACGCTGAATAGATTCAGGACTGGACATGGCCCCTGCTTGGCCAGCCTTCACAAATGGGGCAGCAGACAAACCCCACGGTGTGCTTGTGGAGAGCAGCAAACAATGCAACACATCATTGAAGCATGCCCTCAACAAAGACTCAAAGGAGGACTTGTCACCCTTCATACAGTAGATCAAGAGGCAAGTGCTTGGCTAAAGGACTTTGCATTCGCTAATTAAAATAAACATATGAGATAATACAACTGATCTTACTGGTGAGGCTTAATCTCAAAATAAAATGTATTGAGGTAGCATTGTTTATTGATAACTATTGATGAAAGTGTTATCCCACTTTTGCCTCCACTCCTTACTCTGGGGTAATTTCAGATTCAGATTCAGATTCAGATTCAACTACAATTGTCATTGTCAGTGTACAGTACAGAGTCAACGAATTGTAGTTAGCATCTCCCTGGAAGAGCGACATAGAATATGATTTCAATAAATAAATCTATTGAATTTAAAGGCCAATTAACCTCCATATCCATGTCTTTAGGGTGTGGGAAGAAATCTGGGCGCTGGGAGGAAATCCACACAGCCACAGGGTGAACGTGCAAACTCTACACAGACAGCACCCAAGGTGAAGGTCGAATCTGGGTCTCTGGCACTGTGAAGCAACTTGGTTATTGTGCTTTAAATGTAGAAGGAGTAGCAACTTCTAAATTTGACGTGTTGGTCAGTGGACACCGATGGGAAATGCTCAGTTCCCCCTCCCTAACTACCAACTTCCCCCATGGATTGTTCTTGTCGGTCCCTCTGCATCGGGAAGCTGTTGGAGCTCTCAATATCCAAGGCTTCACACCAGTGGATTGCTCTCCTTACCAAAAGACCAAACTGAACTGACATTTGTTCATCCTCTTCAGTTGTTGAGTGATGGGTGGACCTGACTTTGAGTGAGAAACTGAGAAGGAACAAAGTCCGTTTAGTCTGAGATTTGGTGGGGACAATTAAATGAGGGTAGAAGCTAAACTTCTTTTTCTTTAATTTGTTTTTTATCTGAGATGATTGACTTAAAATTCTTTAGCTGTATCTTACTTTGCTTAGTTCAATTTCAAGACATAGCATAAAAACAGGACCTTCGGCCAACGCTGACTATTGATCACCCATTTAGACTACTTCAATGTTATCCCACTTTTGCCTCCACTCCTTACTTACTCAGGGCAATTTAAAGGCCAATTAACTGACGTCCACATGTCTTTGGGATGTGGGAGGGATGTTCAAACTTTACATAGACAGTTAAGTTTACACAGTTAACTCAACTTTAAACTGTTAAGTTAACTTTACACAGACAGCGCTCAAGGTCAGGATCGAGCCCGTGTCTCTGGTGCTGTGAGGCAACAGCCCTACCAGCTGCACCACTGTGCCGCCCTTTGGACAGAAGTGCCTTCAGGACACAACCGAGAGATAATGATGTCCATCTTTCCAGCACAGGATTCAATAGATAAGCACGGCTGATAGAACAGCATATATTGTGGTTGTAAGTTGGCAAAAGACAGTCATCAACTGATGAGTGGGACGATTTGGCCCATCTTGTATGATGAGGAGATGTTTTTAAAAAAACTTTATTAAAAGGTTAGTCGTAAAAAAAACAGAGATTTACTTTTGTTGTTTTCACTGAATCTGTAATGTTCCAAATTTAGCACTTTATATTTGATATTTTCACAGCATTTACTGCATGGCTTAATTCACTATTGCAGCAGAGAAAGTATCTTTATTTCAATTCAAGTTAAAATATTATCAACTCTATTCCAAAATAATCAAGACACAAGATCTTTGTAATGTGGCAATTCACCAAGATTTAAAATATCAGAATAACATAAGCCTATTATTCTTTCAGCTGCAGAGTAATTGGTTTTGTTCATTTTCAAAAAGGACAAACTGTAGAAATTGCATATCTACAGACCTAAAACAAATGGATTTCTGCAAATTACAATAACGAGAATATTATACTCATAAATCATTTGGTTCCTATCTTTGGCACATTTCTATGTATTAATACCATCAGCTGTGGGAAGTCCACATCGATTAAGATTTCAGTCAAGAATTGGTAACCAGTTTTATAAGATGAAGCTGTTTATTTCTGTAGACTTGATTAAATTTCTCAATAGACTTGACCAATTTATGTCAAGTGATATTCGATAGCTCAGTTTGATGCCAAGCATATCTGCCCTCCTTTTTTTCTTTCAGCACTACAAAGAGACCTTTCATTCCAGAATGTAGTGCTTCAATCTTCCATCTTTGCTGATACCTACTTCTCTTCACTTGCATCCTCCCATGTATCCACAGGAGGAAAAAATCCAAGCCTTTAATCTCTCTCCTTTCTATTATCCAGGGCTTTTGGTCGTTTTATGAGCTCTTAAGGCCTGCACTCCATCATGTTTAACACTATCCCCTAGGGCTCAGATTCATTTGAGCATCTTTGGTCTTGGAGAATGAATACGCACTGGCACCAACCTTATTGTACTTAATTTTTTAAAAAAGCATCTGCTTGGTCGTGTGCAACTGAGCTGGGAAAACGGTGCTCCTTCGTCCACTGGACAGCAGATGCAAAAGCTTGAAGACACATATCAGCAGATTCAAGAAAAGCTTCTTCCCTCAAACATTTGAATGGACTTCTCATATGCTAGAGATACATTTCCCATCTTCCAATCTACTTGCACTTTTATACCTACACTTTGTCTTTAGCTGTGACAGTATTTTCTGCTCCATGTTTATTTTCTCTTTTGCACTACCTGTTGTATTCATACATGGTACGATTTACCTGGGCAAGTATTTGTGTCCTTCACATCCAACCGAGGAAACAGAGTGACCCACAGTGATCCACAGTGAGATATTTCAGGCAAGCTTGCAAACTGGATGGTAAATGTGAAGACACTGAGGAATGGTAGTAGAGGTCCCAAAGGCAAAACTCAGTGTAGATGGGATATCTGTACCTGAAAGGGGCAGGGGAAGATGGTGATTCTGAAGGGAGAGTGGGGCGAGGAGATGGTATGGGGATATATTCTCCTTTATTCCTTTTGCAGACCAAAGATTTTCAAAGTGCCTGCTTTCTCCTTTTGGCTCTCCAAGTGTCCAACAGGAGCACAGTACTTAATTATTTTCAAAATATAAACTTATTGACAATGTTCTCAAAGGTCTCCTGGTGTATTTCAGAATACCTCTTCAAATCAACACGGGCAGAGGTGTTGAAACTTGAGCTGCGATATAAGAATCACAGGTCAAAGGCCACGTACAAATTTGCACATAATATGAAGCGCAGTAAGGAGAAAAGTCAAACGATTTAGAACGATAAGGAATATTTTGGGTGTAATGCAATGCAAAGTAGTTCAAAATGTTGCAATTTGAAATTAAACTTTTTGGGAAGGGTCAGTAAAAAGTAAATGGCAATATTTGATGCAAGGGACAGAGACTGAAGGGTTCATAAATGCATAGGTTTTAGAAGCAGAATTAGGCCATTCAGCTCATCATGTCACCTCCGCCATTCAATTTCAGCTGATCTATCTTTCCTTCTCCACATTCTCTTTCCTTCTCCCCCTAACCTATGACACCCATACTAATCAGGAATCTATCAATCTCCACTGTAAAACTATCCATTGACTTGGCCTTCACAGCCTTCTGTGGCAATGAATTCCACAGATTCACCTGACTAAAGAAATTCCTCCTCAGCTCCTTTCTAAAGGTACGTCCTTTTATGGCCTCGGGTCCCAGACTCTCCCGCTCGTGGACACATCCTTTCCGCATCCACTCTATCCAGACCGTTCACTATTCGGTAAATTTCAATGATTTTGGAGACTCTGTAGAAGAGCCATCCTGGTATTGAAGTTGCCACGCTCATCCTCATCCTTCTAAACTCCAGCGAGTACAGGCCCAGTGCCTTCAAACGCCTATCATATGCACACTCCTAACTTGCTGGAGGTGGCAGAACACATTGATAATCCTGTCAGTAAAGAATACATAATCCTTAGTTTTATAATTAGAAGCAAACAGTACAGATCTAAACCTTATGCTAAATCGTTAGACATAACAAGTTAAACCTCAGCTGCATTACTGACTCCAAACCAAATCATTTCAGGAATGCGGAGTCGACAGAAGCTGGAATTGTTCAGGATAAAAGAGAGCCAAAATAATACCACGAGTGGTTTTGATAAAAAGGTGTTTCAAAAGCTGTACAATCAATACTCAAAGAAAATAGCTTTAAGATTTAGTTTTATTTACTGCCTTACTTCATGTGGGCATCACTGGATTACAAAACAGTATTTTTTATTCATGTGAGAGAGTGAGTGAACTGTTCTACAGCACCTGTAGTAAATTCATTTTCCACAGTCATATAAATAAACATGTGCTAACAAAAATGGGAAAGAAAAATAAATTGCATGGCACAAAAAAAAATCAGAGCAACAAAATTAATTTGGAGTCCTTTTGAAAGTATTCAGAGATAAATGGTTAATTTGAGTGTTGCAGTATGCTATCTCATATCCCCATTTGTATGATCCACCTTTCTCATCAAATCTTTGGTATTACCAAATTTTTCTCTGGATTATTATGCTTAAACTTCTATTCCACAGCTAAACAATTTCCCATACAAAGTACTTTATGCTGCCATCTGTTCTACATCTCCTGGCTTTAATCTTGTATTTCTCGCTATTCATTTTTGCTCATTCAAATACCAGTTCCTCTGCAACTTCTCTTCGTCTTAAGACTTTTAAGCTAAGGAATGATGAATGAATAATTGTGCACAATACAAAAAGTCACGTTCCAGGTCCTCCATGCAAACAATTCACTAAAGCCCAGAACCCTCCTCCAACACATGCAATGGTGTCCCAACAGCGTGTAATACATACTTCAATGAAGCTTCCAAGACTTGGGTCCACAAAGCTTGGCTAGAACATCGAGACCATTTCAGGGAACCCTCAGTTGCAACTTCAATACCAGGATAGCTCTTCTACAGAGTCTCCAAAATCATTTCCCTCCCAATTGTGATCACAATCCCCAACCCCATTGTAAGCCTGACCCTCAATAGTAAACTTAAAACTTGCACCCATCTTAATCACAATAGCAGCTGTGAAAGGCCTATCATGAATTCCACTACACCTGTTCCCAACCTGTTTGCCCACTCCAGCTTCACCAACTAATGCCCCAAACCCCCTCATCACATCAGAAATGTTACACATAACCTTCCAGTCCAACCACGAGCAGCACAAATCTGTGACCTGCCTAACCTTTCTTGTATTATTTGCAATGGCACAGAACGGAACAAGACAGATCCCTGGCATAGCGAGCTTATCTTATGTGGAGAGATCAACTAAATTGGGTTCATATGCTCTTGGGTTGAGAAGTACAAAAAGTGATAATTTGACACATACAAAAATAGGGTAGATGCAGAATAACATTTCCCTGGCTTGAATATCTGGTTCCTGGAATCCCAGTCTTAAAGAGATCAGCCATTCAGGACAAAGCTGAGAAGAAATCCTTTCACCCAGAGGGGAGTGAATCCTTGGAATTCTGTTTAAGTGGATTGTGGAGGCACAAAATTTATCAAAGTAAACTTTATGCCAACAAGGGCGGCACGGTGGCTTAGCGGTAGAGCGACTGCCTTACAGCCACAGAGACCCGGGTTCGATCCTAACAACGGGTACTTGTCTGTACCCAGTTTGTACGTTCACCCCGTGGCCTGCGTGGTTTTTCACCGAAATCTTCGGTTTCCTCCCACACTCCAAAGACATATAGGTTTGTAGGTTAATTGGTTTGGTATAAATGTAAAATTGTCCCTAGTGTGTGTCGGGGGATATGCGGGGATCACTGGTCGGTGCAGACTCGGTGGGCCGAAGGGCCTGTTTCCGCATTGTATTTCTAAATTAAACTATAGTATATTCAAGAAAGAGATCAATAAATATGTGGACATAATGAATCAAGAGATTTGGTGTTCAAGTAGGAAAATAGTGCTGAGTTAAAAGATCACCCATGACTGGAATCGTTGAGTAGATATCAATGGTTGAACAGTCTTCTCTGGCTTTTATTTCTTATATTTGTATGTAAAGGTCTTGCAATTGAAAATCTATTGTCATTTCAAATACAGATAAAAAAAACATTGGATTGAAACAGAATCTGGGTTCAAAAATGGCAGTCTGTGCAATTAATATGACATACTAATAAATAATGTAACAGTTTGACTTTTCCCCCTTCACTGAGTGTTAGATGATGTTGCGATCAATTGCAGTGATATTGATCCAGTGTCAGCAATATTGAAAAAAAATTGTTATTTTTGGTCTGTGTTGATTTGAATCAAATATTTAGCATAATCAACAGTGCCATTTTAACTATCAACTTAATCCACGTAAATGGCTCAAATGAATCAAAGATCTGTTGCGGTATCCTTTTGCGGCATATTTCAAGCATAGTATTTTACATGGCTTACAGAGTACAATTTTGTGTAACAGTAGTATCATATTCATAACAAATTATCGGATGAGGACAAATCATAAAACAGCACAAAAATAGTGCAGCACAAGAATTGGTTCTTTAGTCCACAATGTCTGTGCTGAACATGATGCCAAGACCAGCTCTTATCTGCCTGCACATAACCGTTATCGCTTATTCCCCGCATATCCATATGCCTATCAAAAGTGTCTTATATGCCATGATCACATCCATCTCAAACACTACCCCCAGCAGCACATTCAAGGCACTCACCGTGTTCTGTGTAAAAATAAACGCTTGCCTTGCACATCCTTTAAAGTTTGCGCCTCTCACCGTAGACCAATGCCCTCTAGTATTTGATTTTTCCATCCTTGGAAAAAGATTCTGACTATCTACCTTATCAATGACACTCATAATTTTACATACTTCTATCAGGTTGCCCCGCAACCTCCAGCATTCCAGAGAAATTCATTTGAAATCTTTGTTTGAACCAGCTTTATAAAAAGAGAAAGTGTTAACATTATCTGACTTGATAGGATCTCAGTAAAATAGTGGTGTCTGTTCAGCCACTCAACACGTAACATCATTTATTTAGATGGTAGCTGATCTGTATCTCAGTCCCTCCTTCTGTCCTTGACACAAAAGTCTTGGTGCCCTTCTTTCATCTTAAAAAAAAATGAGATTAAGTCTGCCAATCTTAGTGCTCGACATTTCACTTCATACCACTGTCTTTTGGGAAAATAATCCTTACGTTCCACTGGCTTTTGTGTGAGATTGAACTTTCGGGTTCTAAAGAAGGGTCTCGACTCAAAACATCACCTATTCCTTTTCTCCAGAGACGCTGCCTGACCCGTTGAGTTACCCCACCTTTTTGTGTCTATTTTCTGGTAACATTGCTGGATAATCTAGTTTCAATTCTCAGATACACGGATCGGACAAGTTTGGAGGGATATGGACCAAGTGCAGGCACATGTTGGCCGGTGTGAGCAAGTTGGGCCGAAGGGGCTGTTTCCACACTCTATGACTCCATAACTCCATGATTTTGCCCCTTTCATCTGAATTCCCTTCAAAATAATTTCTCTGCATCGAGTCTGACAGAATCTTGAAGCGGCCTGCGCCTGTCATCTTTTACACTCAGGAAAATACCAACCATGTTTATACAAGCTTTCCGCAAGTCAGCCCTTTATGAAGTGGTTTCATATTGCTGCATTTGCCGCATTGTCCCTCTCTGGACAATGTATTCCATCTGTGTCTATAACAGAATCAGTAACACAGATGAGGGTTTTATCAAGGCCACTGTACAGTAATAGGAGGAGGTTACTGTACAACTGAAGATAAACCAACACCTTTCAATTCCTGTGATCTTTTGAAAGTAGCAAATAAAAGGTTGTCAATTGGGGCTCAAGATTTTAATAATTTATGCAATGGATTTACAAATCTCTTTTCCATTTCTAATCTTTTGCAGAGGAAAATAATCTGACTGCCATTCTTGGAGCCTTACACTTTGCCATGATGGATTTTGTCAGGTTCCATACTGTGACCTTCCTCTGCATAGGTCAGCAAACTTGGATTTTTAATTCCTTATGCCTTCACCCAAGCAGGGTGGAAAGTTAAGCTTCAGTGGTTCATTACGAAACACTGCATGCACCATCCTATTTATCAAACTCCCTTTACTCCCCACTCTCTTCCTCCTACCTGTCACTCAGTGACTAGCCGATGCCCTGTAATTTTCATTTTTGTTCATAATTGCTGGTGTTGAACAATACGTCTGAAGATTTATATAGTCCGCTGTTCACTTCATTAGTAGCTTTCTCGGGGGGAAAAAATAAATAATTCTGACATAACCTACCCTTCAAAAATCTATGCCCACTCTCCTTGCTCAACTCATTCGTGCACAGGTGCTCTGTCATTCTGTCACTGAATTCAAAGTCCATGAACTTCCCAGCAACTGAGGTTAACATGTTGTGGTTTCTCAACCTTGTTTTTTTGAGAAATTAGAATGACATTTTCAATCTACAAATCCAAGCCTGCTTCCCGTATCAAAAGGTCTCTGGAATTCTCGGCTTGTACACGCTAGAATTTAGAAGATTGAGGGGGGGATCTTATAGAAACTTACAAAATTCTTAAGGGGTTGGACAGGCTAGATGCAGGAAGATTATTCCCATTGTTGGGGAAGTCCAGAACTAGGGGTCACAGTTAAGGATAAGAGGGAAGTCTTTTAGGACCGAGATGAGAAAATCATTTTTTACACAGAGAGTGGTGAATCTGTGGAATTCTCTGCCACAGAAGGTAGTTGAGGCCAGTTCATTGGCTATATTAAGAGGGAGTTAGATGTGGTCCTTGTGGCCAAAGGGATCAGGAGGTATGGAGAGAAGGCAAGGATGGGATACTGAGTTGGATGATCAGCTATGATCATATTGAATAGCGGTGCAGGCTCGCAGGGCCGAATGGCCTACTCCTGCACCTATTTTCTATGTTTCTATGACCATCTCAATCACAATATCTCCCTAAATAAAAATTATTCCTCCTGTTGCATTTTGCTCTTTAACTATAATAGGGAAGTGGATATATTTATTTTGATTTTTTATACCAATTGAGCTGTATTCACTTTCCCAATCCATGAACACAAAAATAATAATGATAACTATATTATGTTTTACCTGATATTTTGGTTTATATTCTCCTCTGTACTACTCCACATGTCTGAGCTGCAGAGAGCTCCCATCCTTTACTGCTTTTCCTTCTCCTTATATTGTTCCACTCTTCCTCACCTCTCTCCATAGATACTGCAGGTCCTATTGAGTACTTCGAATATTTTGTTTTTGTCTTGAATGTTCAGCATCCACACTATTTTGCTATCTCAGACTCAAAACGCAGCTGGACAACAGACTATAGTGTAAGCTAATGACGATTGATTGAGTTTATTCTAAATAAAGTCACCACAAATGGAATTGGTGTGGTGCACACCCTTGCATAAGTTGAAGAGAGTAATTTATGATGTTAACAGGCCAAGCAAAATCTTCCACATTCATCTTCCGCAGAGACCTTAACTAACACATCCATTCCAGCATGGTCAGGATGACAATTATTTTGTACCAAAATCAAATCAACGATAATCTGCAACTGACGTAATGAGTTTTTCGAGCAACAACTGAGACCCTGCAGGGAAGAACATTCTGCGTTTTGGATTTAAAAGATAAATTAACATGACTATATTAGACAATTATACTGTATCTGCTCAGTGGATTACTTACCAATTGGACTTCCAAAGGCTCTTTGAAGCATTCAGGTTTTTTTCCTTCTAATTAGCCCACTGCGGCACAAATAGAGTTTTGCTTCTTAAAGGCTCCCTGTTAAGCAAATAATGGAAAATATGTAATTCTTTGTCAATAGCAGAGGTGCTATAAGGCCACAGCTCACAAAAGCTTGTTAGCAAACTAATTTGATTCATTTTAACCGATACCGTTGCCGGATCACAATGTACACATGTCCAGAGGCTGTTATGTGATGCATAAATTGACTCACTCTGCTGCACTGAACTGACTCAAATCAAACATTGTTTGCACCAATTGAAAGAGAAGCTCAAAGATATGCAGCATTTGTTGAGGAGATTCGATTTTCACAGCTTAGATATAGAACTGAACGAACCACAAATAACATTTAGTTTCCATTTCTGTGTAGTTAAATACACCCCAATTAATGAAATTACCATAGAAAATAGGTAACAAATTAGGTTCAAATTATAATATCACGGATGTATAAAATGTTATATGGCAGGGCTCAATAAAAGTACAAGAGTATGGTAATACTGTTATTATTCTGCTCTTGTACTGAGTTTCCCCAGAACTTCTGCTTCAGGAGCACCAGATTTCAAGCTCCAATTTAAGGCAATCTCGAGATATTTAACTTTTCACAAAGATGAGAAGATACGTTACTTTAAATTTTCAGTTGAATAATATATTCAAGATCTGAGTAACCTCCCACTGAGGGAGCAGAAAAGGGGCTTCTGACTGATAATTCTGTTCATAAGTTTGTGGAAGATCTAATGGTTAATTACCACAATTCCATGTTAAATTCCGAGTCCCAAAATCCCAGATGCTGTCTATTTGTGTTTCTTCAATTCTACATCATTACTACGCTTATGCCAGGGCACCTGTGCATTTCCAATTATCCAACATAGAAAAGTACATCACTAGTACAGGCCCTTCAGCCCATCACTAGTACATCACTAGTACAGGCCCTTCAGCCCGTCACTAGTACATCACTAGTACAGGCCCTTCGGCCCACAATGTCTGTGCGGAACATGATGCTAAGACCATCATTTATCTACCTGCACGTAACACATTTCTCTCCATACCCTGCATATTCATATAAAGTATTTCAAATACCACTAATTTATCTGGTTCAATCTCCATACCCGGCAGTTTATTCCACGCACTTATTCTAACATTATTCTAACATATTCATATATTCTAACATTATATTCCATAGTTTTTTTCCAAATCAGACCCCAATCATTTATACCCCAAATTTTAAAACTGCTTCCACAGGTAAAAACTTTGGTCCTGAGGTGCATGTTTAATCATTTCATGGCCTAATTTAAATGGTTTTACAGCCTGAATATCCTCCTTGCATAATTACCTGTAATTAGCTCATTATAGCTTTATTGAATGATGATCACAAAAAGACTCAATGAAATGTCTTTAGGTCACTGAATCTGCAAAAGGAAATTCCATCTGTCACCGTGTCCATTTTGAAATGTTTGTTTCAATTTGTATTCATAAAGGATAGAGCCATCTGCAGTTCCTTCTTAAACACAATAGAGCCTATTCTTTAACTATTCTATCAGTTACAATGAGCCTCCAATTTAGTAAAATATGTTTTACCTTATTATGCATTTGCTTCAAACACCGGAGAATAAAAGTATGGTTAATTACAGAAAATCAGCTCAAGTTACTTAAAGACAAATTTTGTTCGACCAATTTAATTGAGTTCTTTGTGGAAGGATTGACAAGTAAAAATCATCTCATCAAACCAGAACAATCAATGCAAACTCCTTTTCCTTCTAAGATGAATAATTGATTTTGAGAGTGCTGTGGGACAGCCTAAGAGAGTAAACAAGCATCATGTCACAAACACCTCAGCAGAGAAGTGCAATTCATGTTTCACATTCTGCCATATTTGTAATTATGCTCCTAGAGCTAACCCCGCTCCGTCTAGTTCAGTAAAGCACTGAGTCAAGCACTGGACCGCTAAACTTTATTTTTTTTAAACAATAACAACCTCCCTATACAATACCTAACCACCGCGGGTCCGATCCTTGTCTCTGGTTGTTCAAGCCCATCAGCCTCGTGCAAGCAGACACTTCCAAAAGGTTACGCAGTCCCAAGCGCCCCTCCAGAAGATCGACGACGATCCTCGTGGGGTTCAATCTTTTATAGGTCATCGGACCCTGTGGCGCGAAACTAGATGGGGGTGGCAGCACCTACAAACCAATCACAGATATCGATTACATTAAAGTGTTATTGACAGTTCCCTAACCCAATTACAAAGTACCCCATTACAATGTGTCTACAGAAGCTTCTGGAAGAAAGTAAGTTAATCAAGTAGTGCAACATTTTCCCCGGGTAGTATAAACAATTCAAACAAGGCTTCACACTTTCACCAATCATCAAACAGCAGTACAAACACCTTGCAACATTATTAACAGAATTTACAACCCCTCTGCAGCTGGCCAATCCTCATCATGCATTTGCAATACCTTTGAGCTCCACTGCAAAGTCCTCATACATTTTAACAATGGAGAGGACATCTGGATCTTTCCTTATCCTGCATATCAATCTAAGACCTAGACTTTCTGGCCAGCTCACAGCTTCCAACTTTTCACAGACAGAGGCCAAGCATGCCCTGCAAATGCAAAGATCCTCCATTTTACACTTCTAATTTGGCCAATATTAACATTTTGAGACATTAATTTCATCCTGCCCACATGAATCTGGTAACTGGGATCAGGTCACATGTAAATGCTATCTGGAGATATACTTGGCTGATTGCCCTAACATTTAAGGGTTTATATATTTAGTTAAATGGAACAATTAATTGTTTATTTTAATACTACAAAATTGGATCAGAATTTCCATATAATGGCATGTGACCCGCACGCCCCATGTGCGTATTATGTCCACATTTACCCATCATTTGTTTCCTCGGGGGAACCTCTTGGAAGGAATAGCCCTTATTCTTACCACTCGTGTCCCTGCCAAGAGTTAGCAATTTATGATCTTATCGTGGGTGATAGTGAAACTTTCTTTAAAATATTTCAAAGGCACATTTGACAGCCAGCTAAACTTTATTCTCTCTAAACAGATTCAGCTTTTTAAAAAATGTTTCTAAATATCAAAACAAAAAAATAGATAAACAGATGCACTATTAAATAGGTTTTAATACTAAAATTATAATGCCAATCAAAATATAACTATGGATAAACTCTACTAAGTAGGGAAAAAAAGTAAATCAACTATCATCTCATAAATGTCCCTCATCATTGACATGATTGAATGTGTTGTGCAGTAGATTTTGTTTATCTGGACTTTCAAAAAGAGTTATATAAAATACCAAATATATATGTCAATGTATGTCAAGCTGGCAAATATGTATGTCAAGAAGTGGCGATAAGATATTTTTACATTCTTATTCCACTTCCCAACAGTGCTTTCCCAGGCATTAAGTTCTCTGCATTGTTGATATATTTTAATGACAAGTGTGTTGATATATGGAGCACAATGTCTCAGCATGTAGATAATATAAATCTTTGCATTGCATCAAACAATGTGAAAGAAGGGCACAACTTAATCAGAGAAAAGCATCCCAGCAAAATATGCAAATACATAGAAAATTAAATTTAAAGCATAAAAATGTGGAGATACAATCTGGATAAATTACAACATTTAAAGTAAAGGGTTCAATTTTAGAGAGCACTGAATAGATAGCATGGTGGATGTGCATTCACAAATGATTGAAGGTGGCAGAAAGAATGCCGAGAGAGCTAAAAATAAATCACAAATGGGTCTTTATTGATGGAATCATAGATTGGATAGGCAACAAACCAAAAACAAACCTCCAATGAACATTTAGAAATAGTAGATATGGGGAACTGTAGATGCTGATATCTTAAAGGGCCTGTCCCACTAACGCGACTTTTCAGCAACTGTCTTCGACCTTCAAGTTCGAGGGCACTCGCCTGAAAAACCTCGAGCTGGATCGACAGTCAGCAATGAAACCACGAGCCGGATCGTGTGCCTAGGGTGCAGGATCGACCACACACACATCGCAAAGGCGGGGGCCAGGGAAAGCAGGGGAGCACTGTCTGAAATTCACACCCGCGATGAACAGAAGGTAAAAGACAGCTGGCACAGTGTACGGTAAGTACTTTAGAGAGCGCGGAGGAGGGGGGGGGGGGAGAGAAGAGGAGAGAAGGGGAGAGACGGGGAGAGAAGGGGAGAGATGGGGAGAGATGGGGAGAGATGGGGAGAGATGGGGAGAGATGGGGAGAGATGGGGAGAGATGGGGAGAGATGGGGGGAGTAGGAGTGGAGACACTTTTAAGAAGCCAGCCAACTTTTAATAAAGTTTAGCAGGCATTTAACATTACCGGTCAGTTTTCCTTGGTTCTGAAAACTCCAATGAGCCAATTAAAATACCCGGTCAGCAAACGAGATTGCCTACGGCTACCTCGACTGCCTATAACTACATAGCGACCCCACTCCACTGCACTATGAGTTCAAAAGAACCATGCCGACCAATTTTTACTTGCGGAAAATTTTTCAGCATGTTGAAAATTTTTCCTTGACCATACTGAGGCCGCGAGTATGTGGGAACTTCCCTCGAGCATGAAGGAGAGTTCCAGTTACCTCCTAGGACCACATGTTGAGCATGCTGCGAGTTTGAATCGAGCGCAAACTCTTCTAAACTCACTAATTAGGTCCCCACAGTGGGACAGGCGCTTTAGGAAAACAAAAGGTGTTGGAATAACTCAGCGGGTTAGTCAGCATCTGCAGAGCGTATAAACCAGCATCGGCTGTTCCTTCTTACTCAAAATAAAACTGCACTGTTAAGACCCAAGCTCTACTATTCAATCTTTAACATTTCCTGAAAAGTATTAGTTTGCAGTCCAACATGCAAAGAAATAGTTAAATACAGAATTTAACATCTGAGTTAACTGAAGCGTCAAATATTCCAGCCCTTAAACTCAAAGTAGGGAACACAAGCCATTTTATGGAATGATACAACCATTATTTCTTGAAATATAAAGCAAATATCATGCAAAGCTACAGTAAATAGCCCATCTTTATTATTGCTATTGACTGACTCACCAGGGTATCTGTGTACTTCTTGAGTTGTAATAGAATAGAATTTAAACAGCAAACGGCTGTTGAAGGCTTAGTAGAATTTCACATTCATCATTGTGATTGTCACCCCATCTAAGAGGCATGGATAGTTTCTGAAGTTTGTTGAGCAGAGACCAAGTGACATCAAATTCACTGGCAGATAAGCAAATATAATGGCAACCCAGTGAACTTTTCATTCTGTCATCTATCAGTTCAGAACAGGTACCTGACTTTTTTTATACCATTCCCTGCAATTTACAGATAATTTCTGTTGAAATGAATGATAACATTAGCTGAAAGTGAACACTCTTTTGATGTTTGTGCTGAGTATGGCATCATCGAAAGTGCATTCCCCTTCAGTCAATGCCATTGTTGAGCATTCAGAATAAATTATTATTTTCCAAGCTCATCTGCTGGTATAGAATTTATACCGTGTCAGCAGATATCTCAGGTGCAAAATGTATGGGGAAACAAGTTAATGATGCAACTGGGGATAACTTTCAAATGTACGGTGATTAATATCACACGTTAAAAGAAGGATCAAACACAGGTGAAATATATAAATAAATCTCTGATCAATTATGGACCATTTTGCATCATTAATTGTTGGTTAGGCCATAACTGCAAATTACTGATGTTGACGTTATCCCATTCAGTACTTCATTGTTTTTTTGTTACCATTATATAGCTATTACTTTATCTAGTATTAGCACTTCCACCACATTTTGGTACTTCCCCAAGGGCAGTAAAAAATCTTTGTAAAAATAAATTCTGTCATAATCCTGAATGAGTGTCTATTTTTATTCTGACATTGTGGCTACAGAGATCCTGTATTCTAGTTCCCAAGAGCTCTCATACAGTTAGAGAGAATATGGCTTTGTACCAATTAAGAAATCTCATGCATGCACACCCGCTTCATACAGAGTAACAACATCTATAAATCTAAGAAAAAAGTAGCAAGAATACAAATAACTCCTGTCTCGTACTTGTCTTTTTTAAAGTCCAATTGGGGAAAGCAAGTAACAGCAGCGGCAAAAGCAAAATGCATTTATGCAGCATTTTATTGTTGTGAAAGGTCCAAAGGCTTGACATAAGACTGGACAAGGTTTGCTACCAAGCCACATAATTAGATATTGAACATCAAGCGACAATAGTGTTTAATTGACGTATGAACTGAAAACATATAAACATAGAAACATAGAAAATAGGTGCAGGAGTAGGCCATTCGGCCCTTCGAGCCTGCACCGCCATTCAATATGATCAATGGCTGATCATCCAACTCAGTATCCCGTATCTGCCTTCTCTCCATACCCCCTGATCCCTTTAGCCACAAGGGCCACATCTAACTCCCTCTTAAATATAGCCAATGCACTGGCCTCAACTACCTTCTGTGGCAGAGAATTCCACAGATTCACCACTCTCTGTGTGAAAAATGTTTTTCTCATCTCGGTCCTAAAAGATTTCCCCCTTATCCTTAAACTGTGACCTCTTGTTCTGGACTTCCCCAACATCGGGAACAATCTTCCTGCATCTAGCCTGTCCAAACCCTTAAGAATTTTGTAAGTTTCTATAAGATCACCCCTCAATCTTCTAAATTCTAGCAAGTACAAGCCGAGTCTATCCAGTCTTTCTTCATATGAAAGTCCTGACATCCCAGGAATCAGTCTGGTGAACCTTCTCTGTACTCCCTCTATGGCAAGAATGTCTTTCCTCAGATTAGGAGACCAAAACTGTACGCAATACTCCAGGTGTGGTCTCACCAAGACCCTGTATAACTGGAGTAGAACCTCCCTGCTCCTATACTCAAATCCTTTTGCTATGAATGCTAACATATCATTCGCTTTCTTCACTGAAAACCTCCTGCTTCTCCACATAATACTGTTGCCTCACGGAAAACAAAACAATAAAATTCTTACTTGCAGCAAGAAATTCTGTACAGTAATCATAGATAACACAATAAACAAAAGAGAGTTCAATAGATTTTAAAAAGACCCAAATCTTAGCGCAATACAAAAGTCCGAAGTCCTTTGTGCAACCAAGGTAGTTTGTAGTTTGATTGGTGTTTGTAGAGCTTGTGAGACTGTTGGAAAGAAGCTGTTCCTGAAGGCAGAGAACACAATTTTCTTTAAAAGAGATGTAGTGGCATGGTGTCTCAGTTGAAGAACCAAGCCAGTGTAAAACTGGATAAAAAATAGTCAGCTTTAGTGATGGCATGGACATGTGGCTGGGAACACATGTTTGCACGTTCCCCCTATGACTAGTTGGGTTTACTTCAGTTTCCTCCCACATCCCAAAGATGTGCGAGTGTGTAGGTTAATTAGCCTTAGTAAATTACACCCCGTCTGCAGGGAGTGGATTAGGAAAGTGGGATAACATGGAACTCGTATGACCGAGTTAGTGATGGTCGGCATGGACTCAGTGGGCTGAAGGACCTGTTTCCTTGCAGTTTCTGTAAACTAAACTAATCAAGGGACCAAATGTGTCTGGGTGGGGTTTGCACATTCTCTCTGCGACCACTTGGGTTTTTTCTGGGTGCTCCAGTTTCCTCCCACAAAGACTTACAGGTTTGTAAGTTAATTGGCTTTTGTAAATTGTCGCTAGGGTGCAGGATAGAACTAGTGTATGGGGTGACCATTGGTCAGTGCGGACCCGGTGGGCCAAAGGGCCTGTTTCCATGCAGAATCTCTAAACTAAAAACTAAACTGAGCAGATCAACCTCAGAGATTTATCAGCTGAAGGGAAAGAGAAAGAGCCTGATCTCAATTTGTTGGTAAGTTTATGTTCTGCATGCTTGACTACACATGCTCTGAAGTCCTGGTCTAGTATTGACCAGTAAAATCCAGGCCGTTGGACAGTTATTTTATTAATCTATTCATTTACACTCACATGAATAATATATTATTGTACGAAACAAGTGGGAGTGGGTCCATGGGAATTAAATCAGGGCAGAATACAGTCTTTATACTGTCAGCTGAATTATAAGGTTCTCTTCCCCACTTGAGAATCTACTCCAGTCATTTATCCCGTACTTAAATAGAATGCTTGCAAATGCATTAATTTAATTCATGTGTTTCTGCAGATAGTCACAACCTTCTATTTCCCTGTTAATAAAAAGGTACAAAACAAATACCTGCAATCTTTGTTATTATTTTAAAAGCTTTTCTAATTCAAATTCCAGTAACTTAATACAATAAGTGTTTCACCAGAAATCACTATGCTGTCAACTTATGAAAAAGAAACCCTCTCTATACAGAATACAAGAAACTAATTTGTTCCACTTTGTAACTTCAGTAATTAAATCAGTCACACTTGACTGTCTTGAATTAGAATTTCATTTATGTTGTAATAATAAGTGCACATCCCAATGAGAATTACTATACATGATGTTTTGTGACAACCTAATCAAAAATGACTCCAACATGGTAATATATTTTTGATAGGAAGAGTAAAAGGTTTTTATAATTTTCAGTAAAATGTATCTCGTCACCTTTATATTCTTTTTCTCATTCTCAGTATGTCCCCAAATGCTCCAAAAACAATTGAATAACTTTAAAAAATCAATTAGATCACTCTTGTTCCGCAGGCAGACACAGTAGCAGATTAGTGTGATATTTAATTCCTCGATCAACAATGCATTGGAAATTTAGTTTCACGTTGATTCTTGGAACGCTCCTGATCTTACAGGAACTGTACCAAAGCCATCTTATTTAATTCACAAATGCTCAATGTGTTAAATTGGCAAAGAATCCATCACGATGTTAACAAGATCACGAATTGGATGTACAACATTTTAATATTAAAGACTGAATAGCTGTTAATGAAATCACAGATGAACAGTTTCATATACAGGAAGCACACTTTCAGCAGGATAATCTGGACTGAGAAAGCAAAGCGGAAGACATGATTTGTAAAATTCAACAAAGGCTGGTTTTGTACTCTTTCAAAGATAAAGAGAACAGTGCTCTCAGAGGCAACAGTATTATGTGGAGAAGCAGGAGGGTAGTGGAGTAAAGACATCACAGTAAATGGACGGTTTAAACCATATAATAAATTGGGAAATTCAAATATCTTTAGTCGCTAAATAAGTAAATGTAATGCATGATTGCTTTGCGCTACAGCTAAAGAATCGATGAGAAATGGGCTTTCTGCTTCTTGACTTTGGAAATGGTAAGCAATGTTGCAAGTAAACAGGAAACAAAAATGTCACAGTGTAATGGGCACAGAACAAGATTTTGTCGGAGCACCGGTAGAATATTTAGTCTCACTCCTGTTTTGTCATCGAGGTATGAATCTGTGAATCAACTCAATCTTTGTCCCATTTTCGTTTAAACTCCTGGCTCTCAGATGTTTCAGATTTAATATAAAGCATCGAACAGTTCAGCACAGGGCCCTCGGTCCACAATGTCTGTGTAGAACAGGATGCCAAAATGCACTCTTATTTGCCTGCACATAAACCATACCCCTCCATTCCCTGCATAACCTTATGCCCATCCAAAAGCCTTTTAATTGCCTCTTTTGTATTTATCTCCACCAGCGCACCACCCCTGGCAGTGTGTTTCAGGCACTCAACACCTTCTGTGTAAAGGATTTGCCCCGCACATCTCTTTTAATTTTCACCTCACCTTAAAGCTGTGCTCTCTATTATTTGGCCTTTCCATACTGAGAAAAAGATTATGACTCTCTAACCTATCTATGCCTCTCATAATTGTATATACTTCTATCTGGTCTCACCACAGCCTCCTCTGTCTATCCAACCTCTCCCTCCAGCAAATACCCCTAATTCAGGCATAATTCTGGTAAACCTCCTGTACACCCTTTCCTAATCTTCCACATCTACTGTAATGTAGCGACCAGAATGGCAGACAATACTACAAATGCAGCCTAACTCAAGCCCTATCTCTGTCTTCTTTCAGTAATCCAGTTCGGAATCCATATGATCAAGTCACTGTTAAGCCCCTGTCCCACGTGTTTACCCAAGATCTCTCCCGAGTTTAAAAAAAAAATCAAACTCGTGGCACTTCATCACGAGTATTTTTTTACTCTTGGAAATTTTTCACCCGGTTGAAAAAACTTCACGAGTTTCCGTGTTTCCCGAATACCTGCCGTTAGCATTACGAGCCGCTTCAAGACATCCACGAGCTTCGACGTACCAGCTACGTACTTACCACGAGTTAGATTTTTTTTTTAAACTCGGGACGGCTCTTTGGTAAACTCGCATCGTGGGACAGGGCCTTTAATCCCATGCACCCTAATCTTCTGGATCAGCCTACCATGGGGAACTTTATCAAATGTCTTCCTAAAATCTGTCGACAACATCCACCACTTAATCTATAATTAAAATTAACAACTCCAAGAGGAGCACCGCAGCCATGGATTGAGAAAGAGCAAGTTATTTGATTTAATCTTTACCATTTAGAATGAAAAAGCTAAATTTCATCAAACTGTCATTGATGCTACTGACTGGAGATTGCGTATGGTAGCTGGGAGTGGTGATTGTTTAAGGAAAAAAAATAGAAATGGAAAAAAAATTGGTTGAAGTTTCCTTTTAGTGGGAAGGTATTTGTGCTTGGGCAAGCACTGAATGGAGTCCTTCTAACAATTTTATTTCAAATGTAGAATGTATGGTGGCGCAGCAGTTGAGTTGCTGCCTTACAGTACTTACAGCGCCATAGATCTAGGTTCAATCCCAACTGTGGCTGTACGTAGTTTGTACGTTCTCCCCTTCCTCCCACAAACCCAAAACATATAAGTTTGTAAATTGATTGGCTTGGTTCCAAATGTAAATTGTCCCTAGTGTGTGTAGGATAGAGTTAATTTGCGGGGATAGCTGGTCGGTGCGGACTCGGTGGGCCGAACGGCCTGTTTCTGGGCTGTATCTCTACACTAAACTAAATTAAACTAAAATAATGTCTTGTATCCGAATTGGGTACACTCACAGGTGGTATCAACCTTGACATGAGATATGGTGAGTCGACACCTTCAGCCTCAAATTCAGAGAATGACTACAAAAATTATGCAAATGCAGATGAATTGTAGTACAAAAATTGCATGGTATCGTGCCTTTCGCAAAAGTATGACAAAATTACCTGTGGGTTAATTTCAAAGGAATCTGGGGATTATGGTGAACAGAACACTTCATATGATCCATCACAGTGGAGCAGTAATCACTTCAAAGTGGTAATAAACAAAGCCAATTAAATAAAGTAAAGTATCGCTGAACACCAGTCCAAGAATGCTACATTCAAATTGCACAGTACACTGATAGGAAAAGACTCTATCCCCTACTCCCAATTCCTTTGACTGAACTAGACTGGGCGGGCGGGGGGGAAGGGGGGGGGGGAGGGTTGAGAAGAGCTTATTTACAAATACACTTGTATTTTAATCACTGCAATACTTTTCTTTATCAGTCTCAACTAGCTTTATTCCCCATCATGTCCATAGTTTGTTATCAGCAATTATCAGGCCTTTTCTGGCCTAATTACATGGGGCAGCATGGAGGCACAGTGGTAGAGTTGCTGCCTCACAGTGCCAGAGATCTGGGTTCGATCCTGACTACAGGTGCTGTCGGTACGGAGATTCTACGTTCTTCCCGTTTGCTGCATTGGTTTTCTCCGGGTGCTCCAGTTTCCTCCCACACTCCAAATACATACAGATTAGTAGTCTAATTGTCTTGGTAAAATTGTAAATTATCCCTTGTGTGTGTATGGGGATCGCTGGTCAACGTGGAGGTTGGCCGAAGGGCCTGTTTCTGCACTGTATCTCTAAACTAAACGTCTGTAAATTATACACATGTGGTGAAAAATAATTTATCCTATGAACAACCTTAAACAACAAACGGTGTTATGTTATAATTACTGCACCGTATGTAAAACCTTGGGGCTGGCAGAAAGCCACAATGGTCACACTGATCAGACTTGCCAGGTTAACTCTATACCTGAAATTTAGCCTTCATGACGCATCTACTTTGTATATATAATCAAAATAATCTCTGTATTTGCCAAAATAATACCTCAGAAATAACATTAGTAATTTAGTGACCAAGTTAATTCTGATTTGTCTCAACAATAGCCCAAGAAGGATCTCGACCCGAAACGTCACGCATCGTTTTTCTCCAGATATGTTGCCTGACAAGTTGAATAAGTTCACCACTTTGTGTCCTTCTTTGGTATGAACTAGCATCTGCAGTTCTTTGTTTCTGCATCATTGAAGATTTATCAACCTCAATAAGTATGTGATTAAGGTAATTCATTCTGTAGAATAAGAACCAAACGTTTCACTTCCCAACTTACATAAATAATTTGAGGATTTAACAATTTTTATGCTGCAAATGACCAGTATATTACAGTAGCCTAATTAATTAAATAGATATAGTATCAAAAATAGCATGGCCTAATATATTTCTCCATTCGAAAAGCATATGCACCTTTCCTAAATCATTTGCAATTAAACTGCTTCTTCCAAAAGGTTTTGTAAAATAATCTGGAAATCTTTTGCTCAAAGATCACTGGATTCCAGCTTTTATTGGAATTTCAAAAGATGAGAAAGATAGATCTTATAGAAACATATAAAATTCTTAAGGGGTTGGACAGGCTTGATGCAGGAAAAATGTTCCCGATGTTGGGGGAGTCCAGAATCAGGGGTCACAGTTTCAGAATAAGGGGTAGGTCATTTGGGACTGAAATGAGGAAATACTTGGATCTACGTGAGAAGGTGGAATAAGGCTGCAGCAGGGAGAGATTGCCAACCATCCTGGAGTTCAGACCCAGATCTGTCTCTGACAAGGACCGTGTGACGGATGGCTATGCACAAGTCTCCCCACGTTAAACAATATCATGCACAGAAATCCATTTAGTGGGACATATCACCTGCACAAACCTACGGTTTATAAGTGCTCCAGGATCTGTAAGGACTCCAGGATCGGCCTCTACAGCTATCTGAAGACTTAGGGAGTCATAGTGTCATAGAGTGATACAGTGTGGAAACAGGCCCTTCGGCCCAACTCGCCCACACCGGCCAACAATGTTTCAGCTACACTAGTCCCACTAGCCTGTGCTAGGTCCATATCCCTCCAAACCTATCCTATCCATGTACCTGTCTAACTGTTTCTTAAACGATGGGATAGTCCCAGTCTCAACTACCTCCTCTGGCAGCTTGTTCCATACACCCACCACCCTTTGTGTCACAAAGTTACCTCTCGGATTCCTATTATTCCGAATGGCCTACTCCTGCACCTGTTTTCTATGTTTCTATGTTTCTATCAACATGGATGAATTTGTACACGTTAAAATCATGCTTTTTCTGTTCCAGGTTTATGGGAAAAGAAATTGAACTAATTTCAATAGCACAGCTTTTGCTTATGGGAAACAATATTGTGAATAGAAATGACATTCTCTCTTTGCCCTTTTTGGACATAAAAATTGTATGCTATTATTTAAAGAACAATTTCATTATTTGATGAATAACGGTCATCCCCGTACACTAGCATTATCCTATACACTAGGGACAATTTACAATTTTTACCAAGGCCAATTAACCTAGAAATCACTACATCTTTGGAGTGCGGGAGGAAACCGGAGCACCTGGAGGAAACTCACGTGGTCACAGGGAGAACGTACAAACTCCGTAAAGACAGCACCCACAGGAAGGATGGAATCTGGGTCTCAGGCAGCAACTCTACCTTTCTTTATATATATTGAATTAAAATTATACCTCCCAAGCATATTCTCCTTCAAATTAACAATATATTGCTCAACTGATGGTCTTGCAAATGTTAAAGATCTTACAAATAACCAATGTGAGTACATGGATAATTTAACTAAAACATGTAAGAATTGTGTTACCTGTAAACCATTTACATCAAATTGTCAGCCAACAGTCTGAATATAAGTGACAACAGATCGATCTCCTTATTTATGACCAATGATTTTGCAGAGAGAAACAAAATCTGGTCGCAGATTGTCCAAAGAAATGATTGAAAAATATCAGGTTGCGAGTGCAGAAAGAGCATTGAATTGAGTTCAACAACATTTTTATTCATGATCGGAGCAGAATATTGAATAGGTTTTCTGAATTCAATGACTGCATAGGGAATGATTTAAAATAAAGTTCAGGTTTAAGTTGAGGAAATTAAATATACTTGCAAATATGCACCTCACAATTTGTGTTAGACTGAGCTTTATAAAAAGGGTCAAAATACTATAAGGAAACAATAGATGGAGTACCACACTGCTGACAAAGGTTCTAAATGGTCCTTCCATGAGCTAGGGTACTGTCCGATTCATTCCTACCCCATAGTTGACATTGGACTTTGTCTATGGAACTAATGCGCTACAATGCTGAGAACTATATTCTGCACTCTGATTCTTTCCCTTTATCTATTGTACTTATATTTGACCTAATTGTATTTATGTATAGTATTATCTGATCTGTTTGGATAGCATGCAATACAAAGCTTTTCACTGTACTTTGATACACATAAGTTTAATAAACCAAAACCTAAACTTTCCAGAAGACAAATGATCAAATTGAAGCCTAAATTGTTATAGCCCAAGAAAAAGACCACATGGGGAAGCAGATGGAGGAAGGTGGCTGGCCAACAGATGAAGCACCACAATACGTGAGAAGGTGGAATATGGCTGCAGCATAGAGAGATTGCCAACTATCGTGGAGTCTAGACCCAGATATGTCTCTGTCAAGGACCGTGTGATGGCTGTCCATGCACCTGTCTCCCCACGTTAAACAATCTCATGCACAGGCATCCATTTGGTGGGACATATCACCTGCACAAATAGAAGGTTTATAAGGGCTCCAGGATCTATAAGGACTCCAGGATTGTCCTCTTCAGCCATCCGATGACTTCGGGAGTCATAGAGTGATACAGTGTGAAAACAGGCCCTTTGGCCCAACTCGCCCATACCGGCCAGCAATGTTCCAGCTTCACTAGTCCCACTTGCCTGCTCTTGGTCCATATCCCTCCAAACTTGTCCTATCCATGTTTCTTAGACGATGGGATAGTCCCAGCCTCAACTACCTCCTCTGGCAGCTTGTTACATACACCCACCACCCTTTTTGTGAAAAAGTTACCCCTCTGATTCCTATTCAATCTTTTCCCATTCACCTTGAACCTATGATCCTCCTTTCCCCTACTCTAGGCAAAAGACTATGCATCTACACGATCTATTCCTCTCATGATTTTATATACCTCTATAAGATCTCCCCTCATCCTCTTGTACTCCTTGGAATAGAGACCCAGCCTACTCAACCTCTCCCTATAGCTCACACACTCTAGTCCTGGCAAAATCCTTGTGGAAGTCAGGACAATCATGCATGACTTTGAGTGATGGCAATAATGATATCTTTGCAGTCTTTACAAATTCAACTGAAGGTACACTACGTCAGTGCTTCTTCTTAAACTATTTCAGTGTCATCACCCTTGAGTCTGAATCACAACATTTAATTCACCCTCGACTACATGTTCTTATGTTTTTTGGTAATATTCATCTTATTCTCCCTTGTGTATAATTTTATATATCATTTATTTTGTCACATGAGCAAAAAACATAAATTAACTAATTTCAAAAGTGTTTATTTTATTTAACTTTTTGAATATTCTAAAAATATGTAATGAAAACTAGGAATGAAAAAAAGAAAAAAAGTTTAATTACCACTGGAGTTGGAAAATCATTCTATTAGAATGATAAAAAAAACATTCCAACGTCCAAACTGGGCTTCAGCCCCATCCTGCCTTTTCAGGCTTTGATTACTGCAGTTTCTTTCCTTGGAAAACTAGCTCAAAAAACCATGGAGTATGTGATTTAATATATTAGTATCCAACTAATATAACTTTCTATAACTCTCCCTGACGAAAGTTCACAATACCACCAAATATCAACTTGCCATGTTTGGTATACTTCTGTCCAGAAGTTAGCTCTTCCAAATCCAGGTATATTTTAGAAGTTGTGCATGTGTACTGATCTGTATATGTCACATGCATGCTTAAAACATCATCACGACATTTGCTGGTGCTCAGTTCTGAATATCTGGACACCCTCCCATCTCGGAGTGACAAAAAAATAAATCAAGAACAGAAAAATTATTAGAATTTTTATTAAAATTATTAGAAATTGTCTAGTTTACATAAAGTAAAGTTAGTAAACAACTGTCTTAGTACTTAGAATTAGATTGTTAGAATCAATGTTTTCTTATTGTGTATGTTTACCACAAATAAATAACTAGGTTACCAAATCAAACTCACAAAATACTGAAGTCGCTAGAAGAATAGAAAATGCAGAATATCACGGCAAGAAAATGGCACAATCTAACTTTAGATTGCCTAAAAATTTCTAGTTCGAGCAGAAAAGTAGCTAAATTAGCAACACAAAGTAGTTACAGTTCATCAGTTGCCAACAGCGATCCTCCAGTGTTGCCATTTATTAATTTATGATCCCACTAGCTCGTCTGGTCTTCCCTAAAAGGTTACATTACAGTAAATTTGGTAAATATCTTGCTACCTGTACTTTGAAATTAGCAAACCATAGGTAAGGAGAAAAAAACATATCACATTTCCAGCTCCACTGCCATTAAAACCAATAAGAGTTTACTAACCACTTTAATGACAATGCCTTTTTTAAGTACACAAAACAATATATAAATATCTGAATAAATTAAGTCATTCACCTTTCATTCACCCCTCTAGTTTCATTCACCCCAAAATAATTTCATTCACCCTTGGGTGAACCATTCACCAGTTTAAGAAACACGGCACTGCACTACAGTGAAACTCCCAGTCTCCACCAGCAACCAATAGTCTGATCCCAGCATCTGCATTCCTTGCATCTCACAGACATTTCTAACTGCAATGTGACATTATTCATCACAATCAGAGCAATGCAACACAGGAATAAGGGGTAGGCCATTTAGGACTGAGATGAGGAAAAACTTCTTCACCCAGAGAGTTGTGAATCTGTGGAACTCTCTGCCTCAGAAGGCAGTGATAGGCCAATTCACTGGATGTTTTCAAGAGAGAGTTAGATTTAGCTCTTAGGGCTAAAGGAATCACGGGATATGGGGAAAAAGCAAGAACAGGGTACTGATTATAAATTATCAGCCATATCATCTGTCTCAGAGCCAAATGGCCTACTCTTGCACCTATTTTTCTATGTTTCTAACCATGTTCATTCAACAACATGAAACATTGCAATTGAAGGCTCCATTTGAGTGATATTTCAGGCATTTTCAGGGATGAACAATGGAGTGTCTAAAAGCAATGAATCTGTCCAACTGCAAAACACAAAGTGCTGGAGTATCTCAGCCAGTCAGGCAGCACCTGTGGACAGATGATCATTTGTGGCTGGGACACTTCAGTCTGATTCCAGCATCTGCAATTCCTTGCGTCTCACAGATATTTCCAACTGCAAAGTGGCATTATTCTTGCACAATCTTTATCACAAACTGCAATTTTTCAGCAAGAAATTGGTTTGGCAATTTAGGAAAGCAGTAGCTTGCAATTGTCACATATGCAGAGCTCTGCACCTGTTAATGCCAGAGGACAGATCTGCTCATTCGAGCCTTCTTCAGTGCAAGCATATTGCAATCGTCACTTTCTTCCCCACAGAAGCTTCTTCAAAACCAGCACAATGAAACACCCTGCACAGAAGTGATACTCAAAGCTGCTTAATATAATGGAGCAGTATGCCTGCACATCAAAGTGATATTTTCCTGGCTTTTGATTTCCTGTAATTTATAGATAAAGCGTTTTTTGTTCATTTCTGAAGAATGAGAATTTAAATACAGAGATAATGAAAAAATAGCCCAAAAAAAAAAAGCTTGAAATTAATTCGACATTCACTGCAAAACACTGTTGGAAAATGTGTAATATAGCAAACTGGGTCTATGTGATGCGCTCCTTCACAGTTTAAATTGACAAATCACCTGATAACAAATATTGGTGTTCTTGTAATGCTCTCTATCCCCTGCAATCCAACTCAGTGGGGATTGTGAGCTGAAGGGTTGATGGATAATGCTGCAGATTCAAACAGCCCTGATTCACAAAGGAACGTGCAACTAACTCAATGCAGGATTTCTTGTCACTGTGCAGGAATCTGATGCAGTACATACTATTTTTTTTAAACCCCTGACAAAAATGTCTTCCTCCTATTTATACCCACATCATTATATACAGTAGATTCTCTTAACAACCAGAGAGCAGCCATGAACTACTATCTACCTCATTGGAGACCCTCAGACTATCTTTGATCAGACTTTACTGGCTTTACCTTGCACTAAACATAATGATTCCCTTATCATGTATCTGTACACTGTGAATGGCTCAATTGTAATTGTGTATTGTCTTTCCGCTTACCAGTTCACATGCAACCAAAGCTTTTCACTGTACCTCAGTACACGTGACAATAAACTAAACTAAACTAATGGACACAGATATATTCAATGTATATCCACATCACAAAATACGGTAGCATTTCTTAACACTGGCGTATTCAATGCAAAAAGATGTTATCAGAATAACAGTTTTACACAGAGTTTCAGAGGTTAGTCTACCCATGTTTTCACATTGTCAACATTGAAGATTCATGCTCCCATGATGAGATTGATACAACTCCGGCATTACTTTTCTCCCTCGTGTAACCTCAATTCTATTCTGCAATCACCGGGCTCCTTTACTTTGAGCTCTTTTGTCCCAAAGCTGAAAAGAAACAAAGGAGGCAGGCTAGGTTCACGGAGAAGTGATTTTTTCAAGATGAAGTGAGGTTCACTGAACCTCAAATCATTCAGAGTTTTCCTAATGTAAAAGGACATGAAATTGTACACTGAACTATTGATTTGTACCGCCAAGCTGGATAATACCATTTGTGCATTGAATCACAAAATATTAGGTGAAATCCTCATTCATAGGCAATGCCGCAGAATCAAGGATAACCTCTGGATAAAATAAAAACTGTTGCAGGAACTCAACTGGCCAGGCAGCACCTGAGAGGGGAAATGAACAGTCGACGATTTGGGTCGGGACCCTTCTTCACTCAAGAAGGGGTCAAGGAAAGAGCGTTCACGTCACAGCCCTGTTTCCACCAATCTTTCCACCACCATGCACAAGAAGCACAAGAAGCGGCAAGACAGACACCATTGTTTGCAGATGCCGAGAAGTATGTTCAGCTCTGGCTGAACAACTTCTAATCTTGTGTGTGGACTCGATAAGAAGTAGTCTGAAGAAGGATCCTGACTCAAGATGTCCTCTGTCCATTTTGCTCCTTTGATGTTGCCAGACCAGTTGAGTTCATCCAACCATTTGGGTTTTTTTTGCTGAATATTCCAGCATCTGCAATCTCTTATGGATTTATGAAATGGTGGATAAGGCTAGTGTGGGAGCCACAAACTTTCTCTTAGATGGAGCAGGATGTAATGAGCGAGTGGGTCGTTTGTGAGATGGTGTGCTGCTTCTTCTGTTATTTATAGAGGACTGCTGCGTGCTCTTGATGCACAGTCTCACCATTCTCAATACCATTCCAAATTCTCCTCCTCCATTTTGACCAGTCATGGGACAGGAATTCCAAGGAGTCAGTAGGCATGTTGAATTTTTTTTTTTAAACAGGGATTTTGAGCACTTTGGGAAAAATGGCAGCAACTTGTTGTGATCCTGTTGAGACAACCTGGGAGGGAAGGACTCGGGCTCCAATCGAATGCAACGTCATGATCAATAGACTATAAAGTCTCAGTGCAAAGGCTTACACATGAAGGACGGCCATGATGGGCCCAATAAGAGTGCTTTCAAGACCCATAGCAGGGCTGCCACCATAAACTAATCTAATAAACTTTTCTTCCATTTACCCAGTAATCTCTTCCAGTAAACTCCCGGAAAGGAGTAGAATGGAGGAACCTGAGAGCCAAATGAGTGTAAACAGTGCTTCATTGTCGTGATATTGGCCTGGGAGAGGACACAGGCATTGCTTCACCTGTTCTCCCAGTACATTTGAAGGGTTTTGTGGAATTCAAATAGGTGGAACTTAAATCTCAAGGCATTGGTAATTTGACATCAAGTAGCAAGATAAGAAAAAAATACTTCAACTCAATGCCAACTACCTCCAACATGCCATGTAGAAAGGAACTGCAGATGCTGGTTAATGAAAAGATAGACGCAAAATGCTGGAGTAACTCAGCGGGTCAGGCCGCAAGGAATAGGTGACTTCTTCAGACTGGAGAATGGGTCTGACCCGAAATGTCACCATTTCCTTTTCTCCAGAGACTCTGCCTTACCTGCTGTGTTACTCCAGTATTTTGTGTCTACCTCCAAAATGCCTGCAGATTATTTAGACTTTATTAATTGTTATTTTTTATGGTCTTTTTTAATGCACAAAATTCTGATTGCTGAGGAATCCTGGTGAAGGAAAGGACAAGGGAAGGACTGATTCCATGAGGGAAGTGCTTTCCTTGCAGTATCTGTCGACAGATTGAGGCCACGCTCCATAAGTTTATCTACAAACAAGCAGACAGGAATCCACTCCAAACGCACACCACAAGGTACCGTTTAGTGTCTCACTCCATGGTATCCAAGCCACTCTATCCACCCAGCCATTTCATCAAGAAATCATACTTGCCTGATACCCATTGCCTGCTGCTTTCCAGTTTGACAACCATCCAAATCAACACTCCCACCGGTCAATCTGCCTGCTACAAAACCATTGATTTTTTTCAAAGATTTCTTGCAGATAAACCTGGCAAGGCCTTTGGGTAACCCATGCTTTCAGCTCTCCAGTTTGGTGTTGAACCCAATAACGTTTTTTTTTAAGACAGTGCATAAATATCAAGGCCAATATATGTAATTAACAATGAACGATGACCAAGAGTTCATGTGATAGGAGCAGAATTAGGCCATTTGGCCCATCAAGTCTACTCCGCCAATTAATCATGGCTGATCTATCTTTCCCTCTCAACCCCATTCTCCTGCCTTCTCCACATAACTCCTGACACCCGTACTAATCATGAATCTATCAATCTCTGCCTTAACAATATGTATTGACATGGCCTCCACAGCGTTCTGTGGCAATGAATTCCACATTCACTACCCTCAAACTAATGTGCTACCCACATGGGTTCCAGCCACAGTCAGTGTACGGGAATTCTTCCTTTACGACATTAGACAACCCTATAAAATGAACGCAATAATCTGAAAGTAAATATGTAGGAAAGAACTGCAGATGCTGGTTTAAATCGAAGGTAGACACAAAATGCTGGAGTAACTCAGTGGGTTACGGGTGGAGGCCCTTCTTCAAATTCTGAAGAAGGGTCTCAACCTGAAACGTCACCCATTCCTTCTCTCCAGATGCGGCCTGACCCACTGAATTACTCCAGCATTTTGTGTCTACCTTCAAACTGGATTTTTAAAAACAGAAGATTTAAAAATAATTCAAGGGAGACAATATTATTAAACAGTTGGCTCAGATTCATATACCTAAAATGAAAAATAAGCCTTCAAGATTTCACAATCTGAACAATGAAAACTGAACACAAGATGGTAAATGGATTTTCACGCCACAAAACCAACGCAAAGTTTAAAAATGAGTGGTGGGGAAGAATAAAATTTGGATATAAAACACAGGGTATTATCATGAGAGTCATTTCAGTTTTAAAAGGCCCCCATTGCATAATATGTCACGAGATGTGGGGATGTGGGATATTGGTGAGGGCTTTGGTGAACACAAGTTAACATTTGTGGTCATCATGTCTTCAATCCACCTGAAATGTTTCGTTGGCATGCGCACTGCCACTTTGCCCAGAGGGTCAGATAAAGCTCTTAGGGCTAACGGAATCAAGGGATATGGGGAGAAAGCAGGAACGGGGTACTGATTTTGGATGATCAGCCACGATCATATTGAATGGTGGTGCTGGCTCGAAGGGCCAAATAGTCTGCTCCTGCACCCATTTACCATGTTTCTATTATTCCACACGCCATCCTCACTTAACAAGGTAGCAGTGCGGTTAAATATCAGTCTTGATGGCTTAGATTGGCGGAGCAGAGAAAAGGAGTGGAGTTCCCCTCTAACTTCCATTTATTTTGTTCTCATTGTTGGAGGAATGATGACAAAATCTGGATGGAAACAAAATGCTGGAGTAACTCAAACAGCATCTCTGGAGAGAAGGAATGGGTGTCGTTTCAGGTTGAGACCTTCTTCAGACTTGTCCACACAAGTGGGACAAGTAGTTTTCAGAAGAAGAAACAATTGCTGGGCTTTGGGGACTGAGGCAAGATGTGAAATTGCTCATCAAAACACTTTCATGTTATAGAGTGATACAGTGTGGAAACTGGCCCTTCAGCCTAACTTGCCCACACCAGCCAACATGTCCCTGCTGCACCAGACCCACCTGCCTGCATTTGTTTGTGCAATGCATCAACGTAGTAGTCATCATCTACTTAACAAAATACTGGTTTGGCCACTTGTATGTTTTGTTCAGTTCCAATTGTCAGCTCTTCGGAAGGATATGGAGACCTTTCCACAATTTGGAGTAATTCTTCTGAACTTTGGGATGAGATCCCTGTGTCTGAGTGTGAACATGAAATGTAACAAATGAAAACACATCCACTGCATCTACAAATCTGCACACCAATGAGATAGAGTGACAGTTGCATACAGCGTGGATGATTCGGCCCAACTTGCCCACACCGGCCAACATGTCCCATTTGCACTAGTCCCACCTGCCTGCATTCGGCCCATATCCCTCTAAACCTGTACTATCCATTTATCTGTCTAAATGTTTCTGAAACATTGCAATGGTACCTGCCTCAACGACCTCCTCCAACAGCTCGTTCCATGCACCCACCATGCTGTGAAAAGTCACCCCTCAGGTTCCTATTAATCCCTCCCCCCCACCTTAAACCTATGATCAGATCCATTTACTTATTTATCTATGTATTTATTTATTTATTTATTCTTTCTTTCTTTCTAATTGACAATACATAACACTGACCGGCTTGAAAGCCTTTATGTTTAGATTTATTATTGTCACATGTACAGTTAATGTGAAAAGCTTTGTGAAAAACAGTTCAGTTGTGTTTTTTGTCACATGTACTGAGGTACAGCAAAAAGTTTTTGTTGCGTGCTAACCAGTCAGTGGAAAGACAATACATGATTAAAATCAATCATTTACAGTGTATTAATCCTTGATAAGGGGATAATGTTTAGTGCAAGGTAAAGCCAGTAAAGTCCGATCAAAGATAGTCCGAGGGTCCCTAATGAGGTAGATCAAAGTTCAGGACTGCTCTTCAGTTGTGGTAGGATGAGTCAGTTGCCTCAGAACAGCTAAGAAGAAACTGTCCCTGAATCTGGAGGTGTTTGTTTTCACATTTCTATTCATTTTGCCTGGCGGGAGAGGGGAGAAGAGGGCATGGCCTGGGTGCGACTCATCCTTGATTATGTTGCTGGCCTTGCTTTCCAATCAAATCAGATAACTCTATACATAAATACAATCAAGCCAAACTCAAGTAGAATAGGTAGAGCGAAGGAAATGAAACAATGCTGGGGTGTGCGCAATCTTTGGTGCAATACGTCATGTCATACTCCTCCAACAGCTGCCTTTCACCATCTGGTTTGCGTAGAATCGACCTCTGAGTTTCTTCACTATTTATCCAGTGACAGTCACAGAATCATCTGCAAAGTTTTCTCTCCTCTCTCTCTTGCACTGTTTATTTTGGACGCTCCTCGGGCCCCTGCTATTACTCATCGCTGCAAAATTGCAACACAAACCGTGTTGGTATTGATCTGTATCGAGCAGATCTCCTCTTGTTCTCAGCCAGATGGTTGTGAGATGTGAACAAGTCAAACGAGACTCATGGTGGGTCGTATGGAATAATGTAATGCCACAGCTTTTTGTGAAAAGGCTGAAAACAAATATGGACGAGAAAGTTCATGCAATCCATCGTAGCTTATTAATTCCAGAGAAATCCTTTCTTTAATACACAGAAGACATCATTTGATTCATCAATTGTGAACTTTTTACCTCTACTATTAAATTTGAAGCAATTTCAAAGAACAGTTTTTATATCAAGAACTATTTGATTGTGAAACTTTATTGTTAATTTGAATCTCCTGTTTCAAGTAATTTTCTGAACACATATTCGTTATAGTTTGCTTCTTTCTGTCAAGCTTTTCAATTATATTGTTTTAAGCTTGAATAGATCCATTTCTAGGGTCTTTATTTATAACTAGATCATAAGATCATAAGGTAGCAATGTTACAAAATTTTGAGATTTAAAAAATCAAGTCTGTAATTTATCCCATCCGATAAAGCATAAAAAGAAGTTTAATTTGACACCTAATTCACTTTCATATCTTCAGTATTAAAAAAGTTATGGCCATTTTCATACTCGGAAATAAGCATCTTGTTCCCTATTGCTTTTCCATTGACTGAACACAAAAGCTGTGATCGAGGACAGTCAAAAGCCTATAACTTTATTAAAAATTAAGAGAACTGAAAGAAATTTTCAGTTATTTTAGATTGAAGCATTCTGAAACAAATATGAAACAATCTTACTTAGATGACTTGAAATTAAAGCATATAATTAGTTAGTTACCTAATTGTAGCTAATTACAAAATTCAATTACTAGATCTAAACATCTATCAATTTCTTAAGAATAGATTAACATTTTTAAATAGCCTAAGTGTCCAAATAACATTCACACAAGAATTCACAATAAAACATGTTTTTTAAATCTCATTGTCATGGATTTATAGGCCAAATGGAAGGAATTTAATGTTTAATACCTGTAAATTAATGGCCATTTAAATCAACTTGCGAGTGGGTTTTATTGGAACGGGACCATTTGGAACGTTGAGGTTGTGGTGATTTATACCCCTATATCGGCATGCCGGTTCGTATGGGGACTAAATCGCCATTTCGCAACTTAAAATGTGAACTAAAGGCATCTTAAGAAACACTTTTATACATAAAAATAAACGACTTTCTTTTACCTGTCACCTACATGAAATCCGTCCCCGTTGTTGGCGTTTACGGCTTTAGAAGCCGATTTTAAAATGACCAGCGTTGGAATTGTCGGGCGATTAAAAAAAAAAGACACAGAATGGCCGTCGGAACGTTCTTCAGCAAACGCTTGGACTCCGACAAAATATAATCCAGGACAAGGTAAGAGAAAATCGCGTTTTAACCCCCCCCCCCCCAAACGCGCCAAAATCGCGCACACGGCCAGTGGCAGCGCTGCTGAAGGTAAGTATTGTAACATACCTACATAAGGCATAGAAGCAGAATTAGGCCAATCGGCCCATTGCTCCGTCATTCAATCATGGCTAATCTATTTTTCCCTCTCAACCCTATTCTCCTACCATCTCCCACAATGTTTGACACCCTTACGATTTAAAAATGCCCAATGACTTGACCTCCACTGCAATCTGTGGCAATGAACTCCAAAGCTTCACCAACATATGGCTGACGAAATTCCTCCTCATTTCCTCTCTAAAGGTACATCCTTTTATTCTGAATGTGCTCTCAGGTCACAGACTCGCCCATGACTGGAGACATCCTCTCCACGTCCAATATATCCAGGCATTTCATTATTTGATAGGTTTCAGTGTGATTTGATTTGTTACTGGGAACTAACCTTCAGTATCTCATCTAATCTGTTTCAATAGATATCCCGTGTGCCATGGTGACCAAAGCTAGACACATAGAAACATTTGAAAATAGGTGGAGGAGGAGGCTTTTCGGCCCTTCGAGCCAGCACCACCATTCATTGTGATCATGGCTGATCATCCACAGCCAGTATCCCGTGCCTGCCTTCTCAGCGTACCCCTTGATTCCGCTAGCCCCAAGAGCTCTATCTAACTCTCTTTTAAATTCATCCAGTGAATTGGCCTCCACTGCCTTCTGTGGCAGAGAATCCCACAAATTCACGACACAATCATTAAAGTACATTCTGACACTGTAGTAATGGTTAGAGCTCTATTATTCTGCTTCAGATTCAGTCTGAAGAAGGGACCCAATCCAAAACATCACCTATTCATATTCCCCATGTTCATCGAGGCCCACCAAATCCATGCTGGCCATAATGACCCATACACTCGTTCTATCCGACCCACTAGGGACAATTTACAGAAGCCAATTAACCTACAAACCTGCATGTTTAAGGAATGTGGGAGGAAACCTGAGGATACCCACGCGGTTACAGGGAGGACGTACAAACTCCATACAGGCAGCACCCATGTTCAGGATTGAACTGGGATCTCTGGCGCTTCAAGGCAGTAACTCTACCGCTGCGCCATCCCAAGGCACAGTGGTCAGGCTATCCAAACCTGAGAACATGGCATTGCAACACCTGGAACTACAGACCATTGGTTGGGGCCAGGAAGGTTAGGGGAGGGGCTGGGGTTAAGATACTCAGCTAAAGTGAGCACAGAGCTGAAAAGAAGTAAACCTCAATGTCATGTCTTGCTCAAAATTGTTTGAGTAGGAAAGAAAACAAAAAAGGTCAATGAAGTAAAAGAAGCAATGGAAAGTTTGTCAGAACAAAAATAACCTGATCCAAGAAGAATGCCGTCCCGTAATGTTGCCTATCCATCGTCTCCAGAGATGCTGCCTGATCTGCTGTGTTACTCTAGCACTTTGTTACCTTTTTTGTAAACCTGCATCTACAGATCCTTATGCCTATGATTGAACTTCAATGTGGTACTCCTGGAAGGAAGGTGGCAGGGAATTCAACAATAATTTAATGGACCTGCTTTTATACTTGTTATGCCTGCCTATTTTGTCACATTCTGCATCTGCAGTGAAAATTAAAAGATAAAAGCTTCCATGGTCAAATATTTTGAAAGGAACTGAAGGTCAAATAAAGGTATTTAATCTATTTGCAATTTCAGGCCATTAATTACCAAAAATCCGCTGTACTGCAAATTACCTCTTCTATAATCGAGCTTCAGTATTTTTCAGTATCTGTTAAAGATGTGAAACTAATAGCCCATTGATTTCCAAGAGCATATTGCTGACCTTCAATAAAATTGAAATTGCTCTAATTGCTGCAACCTATCTACATAATAAGGTGCAAAATATTTCAGCCACGGCTTACTCCAGATGTTTTCTGATTTCTCGCAAGCTTGTTTTTCGGCTTCAAGTAGAGGGGAATCGGTTCCAGGCCAGTGTGCAGATGCTGACTCCGAATTTAAGGACACGAGGGAGGGGGAGGGGGGATGGGGGGGGGGGGGGGGGGGGGCGCAGTGGCACAGAGGCAGAGCTGCTGCCTCATAGCACTGGAGACCCAGGTTTGATTCCGACTAAGGGAACTCTGAGCGGAATTTGCACATTCTCCCCTGGGACCACGTGGGTTTTCTCCGGGTGCTCCGATTTGCTCCCACATTCCAAAGGCGTCCAGGTTTGTAGGTTAATTGGCCTCTGTAAATTGCCCCTGGTGGGCTGGGTGTGAAAGTAGGATAGCATAGAACTAGTGTATGGGTGATCGCTGGTCAGAATGGACTCGGTGAGAGGAAGAGTCTGTTTCCGTACTGTATCTCTAAACTAAACTAAATATCAGATACAGTCCATTCGCCCTTTTGTATCTATTCTGTCATGGATTAGGAATGTGGTTCATCTTTTATACCAGCGTCTTCTCCAGAATTTTTCATTCCCTTCATATCCAAAATTTTGCTTTCGGTCTTGAAAATAGCAACAAAGCCTGTATATCGCTCTTGGGTGGAGAATTCCAGAGCTTCTCTATCCACTGCTGGAAGATATATCTTCAATGCTTCCGCTCCAGGAACCTGTTTTTATATCGTCCATCAATGACATAGCTTTGCACACAGCCAGCATTCAAGAAAATAATGGGCACACTCCTGCTCAAAGAATCTTGCCCAGCATGCGAGCACTTTCAAAATATTTCAATAGATGCGAACATTATGAACAGCTTCTTGTGATTTACTAACAGGGCTCGGCAATGTGCAAGGCTCCAGCAAGCAGCATAAATCCTCAGAGCGGCAATTGCCACCAATTCGCAGCAATTTCTAAAGCAACTGCACATATAAATGCAGCCAGAGATGAATTATTAGCATAACTATTGACACAAAATATTCCGACACCCATCTTTTTAAACGATTTTTTTCCTTGGTCATACCCATATCTTTCATAAGCATGGATGCTTCTTCTTATATTTCATCCAACAGGAAGAGCTATTTATGAAAATCAGCCACAAAGCAATATTACTGAATCAACCCAACATAATAAAATATAACAACATGTCCGAAGTTGCTTTTATATTATACCAGAACAGACAGTAAGATGTAAAAACTCACAGTTTTCTTTTTTTCTCGTTACTACTTTCCCTTCCCCTTGTGCATGTTTTAACAATTCACTGGAATGCAGTTGCATGGACACTGCAAGTCTGGCACCTTGCCTCAGAAATGATCCTTCATGTGGGAGCCTCGTTGTTGTGTCTGCAGCTTGCCTGACTGCAGTGTGAAGGGGGAAAGGAACCAAAAAAAGGCACACCAAAACTGATCCTCAACTTACAATCACCCAGAAGTGGAACACTTAAAGAAAATGAGGAGAAGGCATCTCAGGTTACTTTCATTTTCCTAACCTTCAGATGTACAAATGTTCAAGCCAACAACAACAAAACGTATAGGAATGAACTGCAGATGTTGGTTTACACCAAAGATAGACACTTTTCGGGTCAAAACCCTTCTTCAAACTGAAGAAGGGTTTCAACCCGAAACGTCATCCATTCCTTTTCTGTAGAGATGCTGCCTGACCCGTTGAGTTATTTTAGTGTCTAACAACAAAATGTATCCCAGTCTAATAGAAGCCCTCAACTAGTTTTTTTTTTCTGAATAATGTTTTCCAATGATTCTTTCTCCTCCCTTGATTGCACTTGGTAATACCAGACTATAATTCTTATTTACCATAAAAGTGAATCAGACTGAATACAGACCATACCAACAGACATGTGGTAGGTGGGCATTCAGTTGTATTGTTCAACATAATAAATAGTTTGCTCTCTTGCACTGTTCAACGTTGATTCTTTGCTAGCACAAAAACAGAATTTTGATTGGATTTGTATTAGATATTCACTGTATAGACTACAGCCCATCCAGGATTTTTGCATTTGTTCTTGAAGAAATATTTCCTGTTACCAGCATTTACAGCATATTTCAACTTCAAATGTCATGGAATTCCTTTCTATTTCCCTGGTCATGAAATAGAGGAACACAAATTACATCTTGGACTGTAACACCCCTAAATTATCAATTATGTAGATGCTTCATCTGCCTGTGAGGTACAGAGTTATTCTCTTTGCCTCTGCTGAATTTCAAAAGGGAACAACAAATTGGGCCTCAGACAGTCTTGCTTGAAATTATTAGCTCTGAGCTAATGACTGGAAAGTCCATGGAGCTGAAGAAATACCCTGTAGGTATATCACAAGGAAGAAAATACCTCATGAAAATCACAACACTGTAGGCGCTGGACAACTGAAATAAAAACAAATATTGTCGAAGCACGCAGCAGATCAAGCTGTGTGGAAAGAGAAATAGTTCATAGTCAAAAATCTTTCCTTAGAACTGTGGAAGAGTGAAAACTGGTGGATGGGGAAGGTGCGGGTGGTGCAAAGGGAATGTCTTTTAGGAGGTGAAGCCAGGGTTGTCACGGGGATAAGTTGCAAGGCTCATCTATTGGTTCATAGGGACAGTAAGAAAGAGAAAACCACGAACAAAGGCTGAGAGATGAGGCCAGTTAGAAAGTGAGAACACAAACAATGGAACATAAACATTACAAGGTGTGAGACTATGGGACATGCTCAGCAGATCAGGCTGTGCTTCTGGAGAGGGAAAAACTGAGTAAAGGGTCACAACGGATGACTTGCAACAGAAATGGTGAGTGCCGATAACAAGAGAATGAGCGAAATGAAGTTATAAGATTTGCTATTAATTCCTGAAGGCTGCAATGTGCCAGGTGGAAGATACGCAACTGTTCAAGCTTACGACGCGTCTTGCTATTAACAATGTAGGAGGACACATATTGATTAATCAGCGTAGGAGTGCAATGGAGCATTAAAGTAGCAGCCAACAGTGAAACCTGAGTCATCCTGAAGTCCAAATTCAGGTTCGCCACAAAGCGATCACTAAATCTTCCTTCGATTGTTTCCATGAAGGGACAACCTCATTGTGAACATGATAACAGATTGGAAGAAGTGTTTGGCAATCACTAGTTCACTTGAAAGGACATTGTAGGTGCTGAGATACTTGGGGTGGGAAGAGGTTCAAGGACAGATCTAGTATCTCCCACGGTTGCTTGAGAAGAAAATAGTCCCCAAGAGATTGAGACGAGAGAAGTACATGGGAATAAAGTGGCTGCAGCAACTTTTAACATAAATTTTGTATCAGTCTTCAAGACCCTTAAACATCTCAATAATAGATTATCCATGATTCAAAGTGAGGGAGAGGTTTAAAATAATTATCACCAAAGGAAAGAGCCAAATACAATGAGGGGAATAAAGACAGGCAGGAAGTAGTGACCTTTATCCTTGGGTCTTTAACTAAGTGCAGAGATACTGGATGCAGTGATTGTAATCTTGTAAAGTTTGCTAAATTCTTGAAACCTTAAACAGATTTAAAAAGCTCTAGTTAAGAAAGGAGGGCAACAGAAAGATGAAACTATTAATGAAGCATATGAGGGGACTGAGTACATTGCAGCCAAATTTGCTGACAATACCAAAGTAGTCAGGAAAGAAACTTTCAAAGAGGATACCATGTACTTACAAAATAGATAGGTTGATTAAGTGAGCGGGAAAATAAAAATAACATTCAGTGCATAAGATGAAACTATGGGCCAGTTAGCCTAACATTGGGGAAAATTCTGGAATCCATCATACATAGTAGCAGAACTCGTAGAAAATCATTACACGATTAGACGTAACATGAAAGGGAAATAATGTTGGATAAATGTATTTGAGTTCTTTGAGGGCATAACAATCCAAGTGGATAAAGGGGACCGGTGTATTGGTGTATTTGGATTTCAATCTGATCACACCCAAAAGGTTATTGCACAGAGTAAAATTCACAGCAGTGGGGGATAATATATTTGCATGTTACAGATAGACTATTGACAAATTAACAAATAACAGCGATAAATTGGTATTTTCAAATCGACAAACTGTAACTAAATGGGCAAGAATAGGGATAAATGATGGGCCCTCAACTAGTTACAATCAATATTAATGAAACAGATGAGGGGAATGAATATGTTGTAGCCAAGTTTTCTGACAATAGAAAATTAGGCAGGAAAGAAACTTTCGAGAAGGATATCATGTAGCCACAAAATAGGTAGGTTGGTTCAATGTGCGGGAAAATAAAAATGACATTCAGAGCATAGGCTGGAGAAATGTGAAGTTATCCACTTTTGTAGTAAGATGACTAAAGGAGATTATTGCTTCAATGGAGACCCTGCAACTCGCTTCTATGTTGAGGGGTGTAGGTGTTCTCAAACAAAAGCTTAGAAATCTGATATGCAGATGCAGCAAGTGACTGGGAAGAGAAATGGAGTATAAATGTTTACCTTTGACAACTCCAGAGAGAATTATTAAGACCATAACTGGGTCAGTGCAAATAGTTTTGAAAACTTATTTAAGGGAAGATATTTTGCATTGAAGGCAATTCACAGCAGGTTCACCAGGTTGATTGCCGGGGCGAAGGGGCTGGTTTCAGAGAGTCCCTGCAGTTTGAACCTGCACTGTTTGGTTTAGATGAACTGAGAGGTGATCTTACCAAAAGGTATAACATTCTGCTGCAGCTTGTCAATGCAGATACTGAGAGGACGCTTTGTCTTGTGGGGAACAGTTGCACTCACTTGAGACTAAAAGGAATTTCTTTCATCTGTATGTGAATTCTTTCTCCTGCAGAGATTTAGAGGAACAGTCAGAATTTGTTTCTGTCGAGATTGACAAAAAAAGTGTCTAAGGGGTGTTAAAGGTAATGGAGATTAGATAGGAAAATGAAACCAAGACCAAAATTAGAATAGCCATGATTTTATTGACTGGTGGAGCAAATTCAAGGGAACATATGGTTCTGATGATGTGTCCTGTGCCCAACTGTCCTGAAGGTTACCCAGGCCAAGATATACGTATCCACTCCCCCCCCCCCCCGCCCCCCCACCGATGTTGAGCGTCTACCACTCTCAACAATCAACGAATGTCGTGAAATGCTCCCCACCTATTGGCACAAGGGACTTCTTAACATCTTGTCCTGTGTATTTGATTCTGCTAATGTTCTTAATATTTACAGTTTCACGCACAATATTTAAGTAATTCCTACCAATATATTGTGCTAAATCATGTTCACTATTCTACAGTCTAATATTGGATGCTTTGTTCTTCACAGAAAGAGTAGTCTAATATGTCTTTCGTGTTTGTTATTTCAAATTTACCTGAACACTTCTTTCATACTTCGGCTAAGGGCTGTATGTACTTCCTGATGTAATCCTTCACTTTTAATAGTCAAGCGAGTCAATAGTCACGGTAGGGAGCTTTCGCATTTTTCAGTTTGAAATTGTTCAATCTGGTGCATACTGTAGCGAGTCTTTTAATTAACACTTGAATGCACCATTTATGCTTTAAATTGGATTAGGTATGAATAAGGTTAGGCTAAATTACATTCCTAATTAAATTCCACAGTAAGCCAGGCTCTGATCAACAGGGTGCAGCACATGAATGACTTTAGTATATTCATGTATGGAAATCAGATTATAATTCATGCTGTTATGCATATATATAGAGAAAAAACCCCATAGAATCAAGGCAAGAGTCGGACTTCCATCATTGTTCTGCACAATTAAATCAATCAACCTTACCCTTTGACTATAGAAACAAGGCGAAAATAATGCCACATATTCAATATATGGTTCAATGAAATTAAGGTATATATGTAAAACATATATATGGAAACAGGCCCTTCAGCCCACCAAGTCTACACCGACCAACAATCTAACATACACCAGTTCCATCCTACATGCCAGGGACAATTTATAGAAGCCAATTAACCTATAAACCTGCACTTCTTTCGGAGGTGGGAGAAACCGGAATATCCAGAAAAAACCCATGTGGTGGTAAGGCAGCAACTCTACCGCTGTGCCACCGTGCCACCCCATTGAATTCTTTTTTTCTGTAATATATTTATTATGGTGTCACGTCAATAAAGATGAACACATGATTCTGATTTCTGCCCTTAGTTGGATAACACACATCTCCAGTCACTGTGTTTTATGGCTGGTTTTCAACCACTTCAGTCTGAAGGTCTCGATCATAAACATCACCCATTCTTTCTCTCCAGAGATGTTGCCTATCCTGCTGAGTTTTTCTAGTTTTTAGTGTTTATCTTCAGTTTAAACCAGCTTCTGCTGTGCCTTCCTACACTCATTGTTAAGTGAACCAGTAAGTAAGTAAGTTTATTGGCCAAGTATTCACATACAAGGAATTCACATACAAGGAAACAGGTCCTATTCTCATAATATTATTCACCTCAACTAAGTTTTTTCTTCACCTCTGTTGCTGCAGAGAATACAATCCCAGTTATCAAATCTTTCTTGAAAGTGAAAAAAAAAATCCCGCCTTCATAAATCGCCCCTGGATCCTCTCCAGAGCTATTGCATCCTTTCTACAATGTGTCATAGTCTTACAGCATGGAAACAGGCCCTTCATCCCTACTTGTTCATGCAGATCAAGATGTCCCATCTAAACTAGTCCCATTTATCTGCATTTGGCCCATATCCCTTTAAACCTTGCGGTGCGCCAGTGTGTGTGTAAGGGTGTGTGTTAGGTTGTGTTTGAGGGTATGTGTCAGTGAAGCAGCAGCAACATCCGGAGTGAGCGGAGACTTGGCGATGCCCGGGAAGCGTTTCCCTCTCCCCAATCTCTCCCCCCCCCCCCCCCCACCAGTCTCTTCCCTCCTCACCCCTCCTCCCGGGAATGCGGGCCGGCCCAGGTGCTCTGTGTCCAGCTGGGGTCCGGGGGAGTGACCCGAGGGTTAGTGACCTGGGGGTTGGGCATCGGAGCGGAGCCTTAGCCCGAGATTCATCCCTGCAGCTCCGGAGGCGGCACCGACGCCCCCACTCACCCGGTCCGCTCCTGGCTCCGGGCCGGGGTTAAAACTCCATGGAGTGTGGACAGAGCGGCCGATGGACACAGAGCCGCCGGAGGTGAGAGTGGGAGGTGTGAGCGGTGCCTTGGGCGGGGTGGGGGGTAGTTGGTGCTGGGACGACTGCTGTGTCTCACTTATCACACCATCTGCACGGAAGAAACTAAACTATTTATTTTCCCCCCAAATCGTCCCGTGGGCCGGTTGTTTGACAGCCCTGCTTTAAACCAATGCCCTCTAGTTCTTGAATCACATATCCCGGGAAAAAGACTGTGAATTCACCTTATATATTTCCCTCATTTTTTTTACTCACCTCTAAAACAATTTTTGCTTTATTTTGGACTTCCAGCACCTGCAGATTTTTGAGCATGAGAAATTTGTGATCAGCGTGAGAGCGTGAGAATTTTGTGAGATGCGTGACTCTCACCCTCAATGCGTGAGAGTTGGCAGTCCTGTGCGAGAGGCAGGTTTTTTGCATTGTGAATGGTTGCCTTGAGAGTGGCTAATATGTGTAATTTGCTGCTGGAGGAGGAAGTTGAAACAGATGCAATCGTTATGATTAAGAAAAATTTAGACAGACAGTTAAATGGACATGATATATGGTCCTTAAGGGTGCAGATAGGATCGGCTTCGGTGCTCTGGGCCCGAGGGCCTGTTGCTAATGCAGTACCAATCGAGGATTCTTTTGTTCCCGAGCAGAACTGACATCGGTGACAATTCAGTCAACAAGCCTTCATCAAATCCTGGATTGAACTTTTCTTTTTGCCTTCCATCACAGTGTGGAATGTGGAGGAGTCACTGTAGTGGATGTTTATGTTAAAATGTATTTTGTGTGTTATGTTGCTTTTTATTAGTATGACTGTATGGCAAATTAAATTCCTCATATGTTGCAAAACATACTTGGCTAATAAAGTATGACTATGACTATGAATATGAAATGATAGCTTCAGTTAAGTCTAAAGTTATTGCTGGTGCAGGGACAAGAGAACTATTGCCTTCATAACCCAACTGGGGAAAAAATAGAACATTCTGAAAAGCTGGTAAAAGTTGATATTCACAAAGTATGTGGGAAGTGACACAATAGAGGCTATTAATTTGTTAATAAGCAATATAGTTGAAATTTGAATTGCATGATAATTACATAATTAATGTGACATTTAAATCTTTATTCTTGTTGGTTTCTAAGTTTCATTTCTGCCTGACAATTAATTTATAAATGTCATCCAGCTGTTTGCTTCTCCCTATCTCTCACTCACTTGTAAATGTTTCTACTCAAAGCTGATAAAGATGGTAAACATACAAGTGTTGTTTCTGCAATATAAGTCTTTCCAGTTTAGCTGTTTCTTTTTGCACTCAATAAAAAATTCTATTTAAAATGTGAAGTTTTTTTTTGTTACAAATGTAAAGGGCCAGTGTCATCACATTGCAGTGGCTTGCAATGCATTTCAAGCTGCATTCTTGACTTTCTTTGGAAAGTAGGTGAATTGCTAGCTCTTCAATACAATTCATGGTCCACTAAAAGAAATGCTGAACACATTGGTTGATAATGCACAATTTAAGGGTGTTGTGATTCCATTTGTGGCAATGTGAAAGCCTGATCTTTGAACATTTCACAAGTAGCTGACAAGCTGCTGTAACAGTATACAGTTTGTTTATATAGCTGCGGAAAATGCTTGTATAGATGGAAAAAAGTCCCAACTAATATTCATGAACTCCTGAAAACTAGTCAATGTCACACAAACAGCAGCAGTCAGAAAAAATTGAATCCATCCACAAAGTCACATACACAAAACCAAGTGCAACACAGTATCTGTAACACTCATTCCACATAAATCTACCAACAATCATCTTCTTGCGAATGGTAAAAACTCAGGCAAATAAATTAAAATTGGGAATTCTTTCGATGGACAGGGCATCATGGCATCACGGTAGTTAGGATCAGATTTAGGTTCCAATGATAAGAGATAAATCTTCTCCATGAGAATGTTGACCCCTTCAACAAGTCACTTTTGTGCAAATGGATGCCAGATTCTGAAATTCTTTTGAGGAAGTGTTTCTTGGAGAACCTCACAAAATGCTGGAGTAACTCAGAGGATCAGCCAGCATGTCTGTAGAAATGTATAGGTGACATTTCGGGTTGGGACTGTCCAGACTGATTGGAGAGGAAGGCTATAAACGAGAAACAAGAAAAGGACAAACCAGGGCTGGCAAAAGATGACTTTAGTTCCCTTTTCACCTCGTCTTTGTCATATACTCAGCACATCTGCCAATCACCCACCCCACACCCAGTATGTATATCCACCTATCACTTGCCAAGTTTTGCCCCGCCCCATCTCTAATTTCCAGCTTTCCCCCCCTCTACTTCATCAGTCTGAAGAAGGATCTTGACCCGAACATTTTTTTCTTAATTTCCCTCCATAGATGCCGCATGACCCTTTGAGTTTCTCCAGCCTCCTTTTTTGTTGAATACTATTGGATATCCATATTATAAAGAAAATATTGCAATATTTCATGAAACGAGAATATGCAGCTAGATTTGTAACAACATACAAACACAATGCGTTAATTATATTTGAAATGTTACAATCTGATTATGATTTTGTTGGATCCTTGTCATAGCATTAAGGAAATATATGACAATAAAAATGTTAAAGCAGCTGTAAAATAGGAACAGAAGATGACAATAAATTAAGAAGTGAAGCATTTCTTTAATAAAATGATGACTTTAATATGTTTGTTAAATTCACAAAATGAACATGTTGATGGAATGTTTTACTGGCTCTCACAGGGAAATAGAATAGGAGCTCACCCATCTAGGACAAAATTAAAGAGAAATGTATTCACCCAGAGGCTTGTGAGATCTTGGCTTTCTCTCATTCCAAGAGTCATGAGTGAAGACTTACCAAATACATTAAAAACAATGGTTCATCCATTTTCAGGCACAAAGAGAGTTGGAGCTAAAATGGGACAATGGAGGTTCAGTCTTGATATAACACATGAAGATGATTTGGTAGGTCATCCAGCTGTTTGCTTCTCCCTATCTCTCACTCCCTTGTAAATATATCATCACTTCTGCTACCTGATGTTGTTCATACATTTCACCAATGCAATTCACTTCAAAATGAATGGTCAGCAGTGACTCTGGGAAAACTCATCTGCTCAGATTATAATTATAATTAACTATTTCCTGAGGACTACCATAACGTACTAAAGTGTTGCACCTCATATCAAATGTTATTCCTTGGATCTTCCAACGAACATTGGCTTAAAACAGTTAGAACTTTGTGAGAGAGTGTGCTTTAATCATGGAAAGCGTGCATTTGAGGCCTCAATGAATGGAAGAACTATTCTTTAATCAGACATACAGAAGCTGTGAAATGAACAAAAGTGCAACTGAGGAGAAGGCTGAAGCAGGATCAACAGAAAGAGAAGATGACCCGATTAAAATAAAGATAGCGATGAGAGATGAAGAGGCCTACATTTGGTAAAATGGGAATTGCAAAGGAATCACAACTAAGCCTTTGGCATCCTCTGCAGATCACATGGAAACTGAGGAGCCAATGCCAATAGGGAAATGTGTACCATTGCACCCATGACTGGGAGTAACTACTTTATGCAAGAGGCTTGAAATTAGGTCAAAATCCTTCGTCATCATCCACACTACTCAATACGATACGATAGAACTTTATTTATCCCAGGAGGGATATTGATCTGCCAACAGTCATAATGCACAAAATACATGAAACATAAAATTAAAGTGCCGAGTGGAAAGGATTGGGAATGTGCAAAGATTGGGGGGGGGGGGGGGGGGGGGGGGCGGGGAGGAGTCAGTTTACACCACAACAGAAGGTGGAGAAGTTGTACAGTTTGCTAGCCACAGGGAAGAAGTATCTCCTGTGGCATTCTGTACTGCACCTTGGTGGAACCAGTCTGTTGCTGAGGGTACTCCTCAGATTGACCAGTGTGTCATGGAGGGGGTGAGCTGTATTGTCCAAGGTGATCCGCAGTTTAAGGAACATCCTCCCCTCCAAAACTTGAAGGCTTGAGCAACCATTTAAACAATATCTGGTCAACACAAATGTTTATGCAATGATAATAAATGCCATTTGAAACCCACTGGTCTGGAATTTATCCTGTTGGAGACCTTATATTCAACCATATAGAGTTGCCAAAGAGATCAGCATCAATGCTGTAGTGCAAAATGGTACTGAAAACTGACTGCCATTACCATCTGCCGACTGAGCATACTTCAGTTTTCCGTGAGTCGGGCACAAATAACCGTCCCCATCAAGATCATTTCTGTCATGGCTCATGGCACAAATATTTGGATAGGAACTGGGGGGTATCATATTGGACCTTATCCTACAATGGAAACACCAACAAAATAAACGCTCACAGTGGTAATGAATTTTATGACCAAGGAAATGAAAGAAAAAAGATTCATAATTTGATACTTGACCTTTCTAAATTCTCAAATGAAAATGTCGTTTTCTGAAGCGACAGAATTCCACATATTAAGTACTTCACTTTTAAGATTAGACTTAATAGTCATTAAGAATTATTATGTTAAATATGCTAGAATATTAATTCTGACATAACTTTCTTCAATTTCTTAATCTCTTTTATGTTAAAAATCTAAAATATTTTTTTTACATATGTATCCTCTTTCTCATGCCTTCACATATATGTGGTTTGACCACCAAGATAAAAATAGCTGGAAACACTCCTGGGATAATGACATAAAATGCTGGACTGTGCTCCTCGGCTGGTGAATACGATTGTGCCTTCAGACTTTCAGGAAGCAATGAAACATATAGACCTTGGTTCACTTTTTAAAAGAATCAAAAATATTAAATGAAAAAGATTCAAATTAATATGCAATCATGATTCTCTCCCCATGTGAAATGTCATCCTTCAAAGCCATAATTCTCAGTCATTGCATCTTCACAAATATCCATTTCAATTAAAACTCTTGATAATTTACACACTTTGCTTCTCAATAATCATCAACATTTATTCACTCTAATTGCGAAGCTTCCATTTATTTTAGTAAATAAGGCAATAAAGAAAGCAAACTCAATGCGAGCATTCATTTCTATCATTAATTTTGTATACAAAAACAGGGATGTAATGTTGAGGCTCTATAAGACACTGGTGAGGCTGCATTTGGAATATTGTGAACAATTTTGGGCATCATATCTGAGGAAGGATGTACTGGTTCTGGAGAGGGTCCAGAGAAGGGTTTACAAGAATGATCCCAGGAACTAGTGTGTTTGGGCACTGGGCCTGTACTAGCTGGAGTTTAGAAGAATGAGGGGGGGTCTTATTGAAACACACAGAATAGTGAAAGGCTTGGATAGTGGATGTGGAGAGGATGGTTCCACTCGTGGATGAGTCTAGGACTAGAGGTCATAGCCTCAGAATTAAAGGATGTTTGTTTAGGAAGATGAGGAGAAATTTCCTTAGTCAGAGGGTGGTGAATCTGTGGAATTCTTTGCCACAGAAGGCTGTAGAGGCCAAGTCATTGGATATTATGGCAGAGATAGATAGATTCTTGATTAGTACATGTGTCAGAGGTTATGGGGAGAATGCAGCATAATGGGGTTAGGAGGGAGAGATAGATCAGCCATGAGAGGCCCGGGGAGCCGTTGGTGAGAGGAGGAGTTGCCTGGAGCTGTAAGTATAAACACAGCGCGGGGCTTGCGTTTACAGAGGCCCGGGGAGCCGTTGGTGAGAGGAGGAGTTGCCTGGAGCTGTAAGTATAAAAACAGCGCGGGGCTTGCGTTTACAGAGGCCCGGGGAGCCGTTGGTGAGAGGAGGAGTTGCCTGGAGCTGTAAGTATAAAAACAGCGCAGGGCTTGCGTTTACAGAGGCCCGGGGAGCCGTTGGCGAGAGGAGGAGTTGCCTGGAGCTGTAAGTATAAAAACAGCGAGGGGCTTGCGTTTACAGAGGCCCGGGGAGCCGTTGGTGAGAGGAGGAGTTGCCTGGAGCTGTAAGTATAAAAACAGCGCGGGGCTTGCGTTTACAGAGGCCCGGGGAGCCGTTGGTGAGAGGAGGAGTTGCCTGGAGCTGTAAGTATAAAAACAGCGCGGGGCTTGCGTTTACAGAGGCCCGGGGAGCCGTTGGTGAGAGGAGGAGTTGCCTGGAGCTGTAAGTGTACCCAAATCTGTAACGTTCCATCTCACTTCCAGAGAAGGATTCTGGTGGAAGCGGATCAGAGGAAGCAGCTGATTGGCTTGTATCCCGGGTAAGGCTTTATTGTATTCGGATAAGGGGGAGAATGAGGGCCAGGGCAGTTTACTGTTCTGGATGTCAGATGTGGGAGGTCATGGAGTCCGAGTGCTCTCCAGACGTCCACATCTGCGCCAGGTGCGTCGAGATGGGGCTCCTAAGGGACCGCGTTAGGAACCTGGAGCAGCAACTCGATGACCTCTGTCTGCTCAGGGAGAGCGAGGAGATCATAGAAAGGAGTTACAGGGAGGTGGTCACTCCAAGACCACGGGAGACAGAAAACTGGGTCACAGTTAGGAAGGGCAATGGGTAGAGGCAGGGACTGGTGAGTACCCCGGTGGCTGTACACCTTGAAAATAAGTACTCGTGTTTGAGTAAGGGTGGGGGAGACAGCCTACCTGGGGGCAGCGACAGCGGCCGGGCCTCTGGCACAGAGACGGGTCCTGTTGCTCAGAAGGGTAAGGAAAAGAAGAGGAGGGCAATTGTAATAGGGGACTCTATAGTCAGGGGGTCGGATAGGCGATTCTGTGGACGCAGACAGGAGTTCCGGATGGTAGTTTGCCTCCCTGGTGCCAGGGTCAGGGATGTGTCTGAACGTGTCCAAGAAATCCTGAAATGGGAGGGAGAGGAGCCTGAGGTTGTGGTGCATATAGGTACCAACGACATAGGTAAAAAAAGAGAAGAGGTCCTGAAAGAAGAATTTAGCGAGTTAGGTAGAGAGTTAAGGAGAAGGACTGGAAAGGTAACAATCTCAGGATTACTGCCTGTGCCACGCGACAGTGAGAGTAGGAATGGAGCGAGGTGGAGGATAAATGCGTGGATGAGAGACTGGTGCAGTGGGTATGGATTCAAGTTTCTGGATCATTGGGACCTCTTTTGGGGAAGGTGCGACCTGTACAGAAAGGACGGGTTGCACTTGAACTCAAGGGGGACCAATATCCTGGCGGGGAGATTTGCAAAGGCTACTGGGGAGACTTTAAACTAGTATGGTTGGGGGGAGGGACTCAAATTGGGAAAGCTAGTAGTCAGTGTGTGAAGCAGGGGGCAGAGAATGGTAGCACTCTGACCCAAAATGTAGGGGAGAGAGAAGAAAAAGAAAATAAACAGAGAATAAGAGAGGGTGGGTTTCTTAAATGTGTATATTTTAATGCTAGGAGCATTGTAAGAAAAGTGGATGAACTTAGAGCCTGCATTGACACCTGGAAGTATGATGTGGTGGCGATCAGTGAAACATGGTTGCAGGAGGGCTGTGATTGGAAACTAAATATTCCAGGATTTCATTGCTTCAGGTGTGATAGAATTGGAGGGGCAAGAGGTGGAGGTGTTGCATTGCTTATCAGGGAAGATATTACAGCAGTGCTTTGGCAGGATAGATTAGAGGGCTCGTCTAGGGAGGCTATTTGGGTGGAACTGAGAAATGGGAAAGGGGTAGCAACACTTATAGGGGTGTATTATAGACCGCCAAATGGGGAGCGAGAATTGGAAGAGCAAATATGTAAGGAGATTGCAGATATTAGTAGTAAGCACAAGGTAGTGATTGTTGGAGATTTCAATTTTCCACACATAGACTGGGAAACACATTCTGTAAATGGGCTGGATGGGTTGGAGTTTGTAAAATGTGTGCAGGATAGTTTTTTGCAACAATATATAGAAGTACCTACTAGAGAAGGGGCGGTACTGGACCTCCTGTTAGGAAATGAGATGGGTCAGGTGGCAGAGGTATGCGTTGGGGAACAGTTCGGGTCCAGTGATCACAATACCATTAGTTTCAATATAATTATGGAGAGGGACAAAACTGGACCTAGGGTTGAGATTTTTGATTGGAGAAAGGCTAACTTTGAGGAGATGCGAAAGGATTTAAAAGGAGTAAATTGGGACAGTTTGTTTTATGGGAAAGATGTGGAAGAGAAATGAAGTACATTTAAAGGTGAAATTTTAAGAGTACAGAATCTTTATGTCCCTGTTCGGTTGAAAGGAAATCGTAAAAATTGTAAAGAGCCATGGTTTTCAAGGGAAATTGGACACGGTTCGGAAAAAGAGGCAGATCTACAATAGTTATAGGCAGCATGGAGTAAATGAGGTGCTTGAGGAGTATAAAGAATGTAAAAAGAATCTTAAGAAAGAAATTAGAAAAGCTAAAAGAAGATATGAGGTTGCTTTGGCAAGTAAGGTAAAAGTAAATCCGAAGGGTTTCTACAGATATATTAATAGCAAAAGGATAACGAGGGATAAAATTGGTCCATTAGAGAGTCAGAGTGGCCAACTATCTGCAGAGCCAAAAGAGATGGGGGAGATATTGAACAGTTTCTTTTCTTCGGTATTCACCAAGGAGAAGGATATTGAATTATGTGAGGTAAGGGAAACAAGTAGAGTAGCTATGGAAACTATGAGGATCAAAGAAGAGGAAGTACTGACACTTTTGAGAAATATAAAAGTGGATAAGTCTCCAGGTCCGGACAGGATATTCCCTAGGACATTGAGGGAAGTTAGTGTAGAAATAGCAGGGGCTATGGCAGAAATATTTCAAATGTCATTAGAAACGGGAATAGTGCCGGAGGATTGGCGTACTGCGCATGTTGTTGCATTGTTTAAAAAGGGGTCTAAGAGTAAACCTAGCAATTATAGACCTGTTAGTTTGACGTCAGTGGTGGGCAAATTAATGGAAAGAATACTTAGAGATAATATATATAAGCATCTGGATAAACAGGGTCTGATTAGGAACAGTCAACATGGATTTGTGCCTGGAAGTTCATGTTTAACTAATCTTCTTGAATTTTTTGAAATGTTACTCGGGAAATTGATGAGGGTAAAGCAGTGGATGTTGTGTATATGGACTTCAGTAAGGCCTTTGACAAGGTTCCTCATGGAAGGTTGGTTAAGAAGGTTCAATGGTTGGGTATTAATGGTGGAGTAGCAAGATGGATTCAACAGTGGCTGAATGGGAGATGCCAGAGAGTAATGGTGGATGGTTGTTTGTCAGGTTGGAGGCCAGTGACGAGTGGGGTGCCACAGGGATCTGTGTTGGGTCCACTGTTGTTTGTCATGTACATCAATGATCTGGACGATGGCGTGGAAAATTGGATTAGTAAGTATGCAGATGATACTAAGATAGGTGGGGTTGCGGGTAATGAAGTAGAGTTTCAAAGTCTAGAGAGAGATTTATGCCAGTTGGAAGAGTGGGCTGAAAGATGGCAGATGGAGTTTAATGCTGATAAGTGTGAGGTGCTACATCTTGGCAGGACAAATCAAAATAGGACGTACATGGTAAATGGTAGGGAATTGAAGAATGTAGGTGAACAGAGGGATCTGGGAATAACTGTGCACAGTTCCCTGAAAGTGGAATCTCATGTAGATAGGGTGGTAAAGAAAGCTTTTGGTGTGCTGGCCTTTATAAATCAGAGCATTGAGTATAGAAGTTGGGATGTAATGTTAAAATTGTACAAGGCATTGGTGAGGCCAATTCTGGAGTATGGTGTACAATTTTGGTCGCCTAATTATAGGAAGGATGTCAACAAAATAGAGAGAGTACAGAGGCGATTTACTAGAATGTTGCCTGGGTTTCAGCAACTAAGTTACAGAGAAAGGTTGAACAAGTTAGGGCTTTATTCTTTGGAGCGCAGAAGGTTAAGGGGGGACTGATAGAGGTTTTTAAAATGATGAGAGGGATAGACAGAGTTGACGTGGAAAAGCTTTTCCCACTGAGAGTAGGGAAGATTCAAACAAGGGGACATGACTTGAGAATTAAGGGACTGAAGTTTAGGGGTAACATGAGGGGGAACTTCTTTACTCAGAGAGTGGTAGCTGTGTGGAATGAGCTTCCAGTGAAGGTGGTGGAGGCAGGTTCGTTTTTATAATTTAAAAATAAATTGGATAGTTATATGGATGGGAAAGGAATGGAGGGTTATGGTCTGAGCGCAGGTATATGGGACTAGGGGAGATTATGTGTTCGGCACGGACTAGAAGGGTCGAGATGGCCTGTTTCCGTGCTGTAATTGTTATATGGTTATATGGTTATATGATTGAATGGCAGAGTAGAATTGATGGGCCTAATGCTACTACTATTCCTTATGACCTTATAACATTTAAATTTTTTAAAATTGTGAGCTACATTCTAAAAGTGAAAGATGGTAATATCAGAACTAAACCAATTACAATACCTAGTTCTATCAGATCATCCTTTGCCAGACTCTCTCTCAAATATATTAACACATAAATGGATGTCAGAGGGTATTGGGGAGAAGACAGGAGAATGGGGATAAGAGGGAGAAATAGATCAGCCATGATTGAATCTCAGAGTAGACTTGATGGGCCAAATGGCCTAATTCTGCTCCTATCACATGACTTTATGACCTTATTTGTATTAAAACAATGTTTTATTGTTGGCAGGTTTATTTAAGTATATTTTGCTTGATAGACAGGGCATCAAAGTCAAGGCAAGACTGATTGCTTTGTATTGTCCAAGTGACCATGAAATGCCGGTTCACCCTCTGCACTTGCTAAAAAAAGTCACTTGAATATTATTATTAGGGAACAAACTTCAGTCATGACAAAAAAATCATTTTGTGCAATGTCACCAGAACCAAATCATGGCCAACAATATACTGGTCACCACAGCCATTCCCACCTTGTTTCACCATTTAAATGGCAATGAGTCAATGACTTTGCTGCATGACCTGTCAAATGTGGAGTCTTGCAATGGTTGATGGATCTGAAATGTGCAATCGGCTAGTTTGCTCCATCATTTCTTTTTATATGGAATCCAATCCGACTGAGAATTTGCACCGGATTTACACTGGTAAAAGCACACCTTCGACTCTGCACCATTTTAATGCTACCATTGGATCTAAGAGTTTGTTTATTTAATAGGGGAAATTAAGACTTTAAAATATAAATCAACGTCACTATTTTTGATATCTCATTCACGTTTTTTTCTTACAACTATCAAAGCTTTCAGGTGTATTTCAGGGATAATGTTTCCACACTGTACACCTCATATCACACAGTAAAAGTCAAGGACCAGGCAGCAAAGTTTACCCTCTGAGCTTGAAGTGAGTAAACATGGCTGTGAGGAGACTGTAAACCGCAATTCCACATTGGGTGTAGTATGGAGAAGCAGGTGGGAGATGCTGTTATAACGTTGCAGATTCCATTCCTGTCGCTTTGAGCATGTGGATGTGCTACCTTGCTTGTCTCAAAGGCAAATATGAAAACCCAGAGCTGGATCTTCACCAACGCTAATCACTTATATATGGGCAAATAATGCACATTTACACACCATCATCACCATGTTTTTGATCTCACTATTCCGTTTCACAACTTCAAAATTATCATCCCTTTCCACTATCGTTAACAATCCTGTTGTCTCGTTCAGGTAAGCGTTCTTCACATGTTTTATTAAAGTACAAAGTTCTTCGCAGGGCTGTGCATAGTGATGTCTCTCAGTCTCAATGGTGACAAAATGTTTTCCTCAATTCCCTTGCCGTGTTAACTCTTACCTCAAATCCATTAGCCCAATACACTTTGAGAGTGTTGTTCAACAATTGACTCATTGCCTGTTCGTTAGCTGCTCTCCAATTAAGTGCCTTGGCTTATTAACGAAAGTTGTTAATGATGTTGTACTTGGGCCTCAAAACGTGGTCATGAATTTGACTAGTCTTGGCAAAGGGTTGGCAATTAAACTCAAAATATTACCAGTAAACAAGATTTAGATGGACAACTTCCAAAATGTACATTTATTGATTTCTTCACAATATTCAAGATTTTCCATTCAATCACAGTACTAGATTTGCACTAATTTTACCTCGTGTGATCCTGATGACATGAAGCTACCAAGAAAAGAGCTTTCTTCACTTCCCAGTGTGTCAGGTCATTTAATCCATTTCTGAAATGTTACCAATTCAGGGAAAAAATATCAGCCTTTTTTTTTTACAAAACAAACCTCCATTAATTCATTAACTTGTTAAAATGACAAATTGTTGAATCATTCCACTCATTCACATTCACATAATGGACACCCAATAGTCTCATGACAATCTGAAGAACAGATTTATTTGCCGGTATTTTATGGATGGCTTAAATGCATTCCCTATTTTGCCTTTGGTCAATACCGTGTAAATTTAAGAACATGTTATGTCTTTGCTAAAATGACTGCTGAGCACACCTGCAGAACAAATAAAATAGGAAGATAAACTAGAATTCAGGAGACCGGTTAAGAAATGAACTCTGCCTAAAATATTTCATTCTAAACAAGGAGCCCATCAAGTAAGTATTAATACCAATGTGCATGACCAAGTCCCCAAGAAATTTCTCTTTTAATTCGTCTTTATCAAAATTAATAAATATGGTGCAACACAGATAAATGCATCTGCCAAGGAATATAAATGGTTTTGAACAATATTAATAAAATCAGTCCCTCAAGGATATCTAATATATCTGTAACAACACATTTAGACTTCCCCAGGTTGCAAGCCTCATCAATTATTGTTTGTAGAAAATTCAAGCAACATCACCTTCACAGGAACAATTCCATGTATATTCAATATAAATGAGCATGCTAACCATCCCACTTTAACTGTAATGCAAGGTAGTATACACAAATAAAGTCAACCCAAATTTGATTTCAAATTGGGCTTAGAGTCAGTATTGAGGTACCCTGGAATTGGTTCATTTTTCAGGTCAATTAAACATAACAGCACCGTCAGGGTTCTCTAGTTCACCTGGTCCATCAATCATTATTTCCAATGAAAACAAACATTCTTTTTTCTGTCTGCAAAGATGCTGCCTAACTTGTGATTTTAATTTTCCATCTAATGTTATAGGAAATATGTTGTCAAGCTGGAAAGGGTGCAGAGAAGATTTACGAGGATATTGCCAGGGCAAGGACTTGAGTTATCGGGAGAGGTTGAGCAGGCTACGATTTTATTAATTGTAGTGCAGGAGCATGAGGGGTGATCTGATAGATGTGTACATGTCTGTGTCTCTATGACTCTAGTCAACACTCTGACTCATTTTGATTGTTGCCTTCTGCACAATTCCTGTGAAACTTATTTTTCCCAAAATAAGCTCAAAGAACAGCTCATCATTGTCTATTTAAGGGGCTATCCCACTGCCGCAATCTAATCCGTGAGTTCAGAAGAGTTTGCCCTTGACTCATACCCGCAGCATGGTCAACGCGAGGTCCTAGGAGGTTTTTGTAACTCTTCTTCATGCTCGAGAGTAGTCCCCGCGTACTCGAAGCCTCAGCTCGGTCGCGGCGTATTTTTCAAAATGCTGACAAATGCCCGCGAGTAAAAAAAGGTTGCCATGGAAAAAAATCAATATTTTTTTTATTCGTAGGTTTAGTCTAGGTAGGTCGCAGTAGATCGGCATGTTATTCGTAAGTAATCGAGGGTAGTCAAAGGTAATCGAAGGTAGTCTAAGGTAGTCGTAGATAGTCTTCAACATAGTCGAAGGGAGGTTGAAGGAGTTCGAAGGAGGTTGTCTTCACTCTCCACTATTCGGTGTTGAATATTCCCGAAGCTAATCGAAGCTAGTCTTCAACATAGTTGGAGGAGGTCTTCCACATAGTCAAAGGAGGTCTTCAACATGACACTTTTTAAAACTCTCCTAACCTCTTCTAAACTCACCAATTAGATTCATCACAGCCTTCATGACTCAATATCAAACTCTGAGTTCAGAGAGTCATTCTTTCTTACTCGTTATGCATCTGTGAATCTATGTATTTTTCTCTATCTATGTATGCATCTGATCTGATTTAAGATCCCCACTACACTGACTGGCGTTTCACAGGTTTAACATGTTGGTTTCCTCTATCTCTCCCATTTGTCAACCATAAACATTGGGAGCACTTGGACAACCCCGGCATCATAAATCTTCCCTTTGCTCACCACTCTTTCTTTACCCCTACCAACAAACTTCATCCTAAATTAACTTATTGTTTCACTTTCCAGTCCAACGCAAGGTCTTTGACATTAGTCATTAAACTTGCCTCTCTTTTTGCAGGTACTACCTGACCTGCTGAGAGTTTGCTGTAATTCTCAGATTTCCAGCAGTGACTGCATTCTGTCTCACAATTCCAGCACTTACTTTTTTTTTTCCTCTCATTCCCCGACTGCTCTCATTCCCCCTTTGCACCCCTACACACAGATTTACATACATTTACTTCCTTCCTTTAGACTGCACAGAAACCAACCGTGTCTGTCGGACAACCTTGGGATACATCTTATTCAGTTCTATTCAGCCTTCTCTTTTTCATAAACTTTGAATACTTGTTTTCCCACTTCTCTTGTTCTGATGAAGGGCTGTCAACCTGAAACATCAGCTCCTTATTTGTTCCTAAAGTTGCTTTCTGACCTGCTGATTATCTCTAACGTTTTCTGTTTCAGTTTTCCAGAATTTACCTATTTTGCTTTTCCATTTTCTTTTTGTCTTCTTCCTTCCAAAGAGACAGTAAAGAGAACTTTCTTCCTCAGCCTGACCTCTTAGCTCATGACCTCCAGAAGTTGTTTTAGAAAACCTGGGCACTCGCTTCCAGTTCACCTTAGTTTCAAACACTCATGGAAAACAAATTTAAATAATGAAGTTAATCTCGATTGAAGAGATATATCATTAAATCAAGGTTGACCTGATGAAAATTTAACCAGGAATCTGATTGGGATTCCTGTTTGCCCAAATCAAAATAAAACTGGGCCGATTAATTTCAAGTGTGCTTTGTATATATACACATTATTACCTACTTCCCCAAAACCCTCTAGATTCAAACACATTACCCGGGTTCCATACTGATTAACACTTGAACAAAATCAAAGAACCTGTGGCGGCACCTGGTGGCAACCCACGGGCACAACGAACCATCGGCTCCCTGCGATTCCCCGCTACACTGGTGACCCCCGATGCCCAGGAGTGTAATCCTGGAAGGGAAATTTGAAATATAAATGCATTCTGCCGCTGCCGCCTTGGAGGCCGACGTGGCCGAACTCAAAGCGGTCTCCCTAAAGCTACCTACATTTTGGGCCTCGACAGGCCGAATCCCAATTTTACATCCGCGGCATTACAGCCGATGAGACCCGCTATCACTATGTGAAAAGCGCCCTGGCAGGCCCAGCGACCCAGGACCATGCCCACTAGAGGGCCACGCCCACAAGAGCCACAGACAAGACAAGTGGCACAGGAGAGGAGAATGGCTGAGCCACAGACCAGACAAGTGGCACAGGAGAGCAGGATGGCTGACCCATCGTCTGCAGAGTTGGTATATGGTGCTCCGCTCATCGTCCCCGGGGAGTTTGTCTCTGCTGTTGATGGGTCCCAGGAACCCCCGTTGATCAGCTTGAGGGAGAGGGTCGGCCCCCTGTCTCCCATCCCAATGTCGCATCATGGAGTGGCCCCTTCCGATGTGCCACTGGCGCTGATGGGCTGCCCGTACGTTTTTCTTCGGCGTGACTCCCACAGGTCGCCCTTGCAGCGCCCGTATGGTGGTCCCTTTCGTGTGCTGCGGCACGGGCCTACTACATTTGATTTGGACATGGGAGGCCGGCGTGAAACTGTGTCTGTGGCTCGTTTGAAACCGGCCCACTTGGACCTGAGCGAGCCAGTCATGTGGCTCAACCGCGCCCGTCCCGGGCTCCAGGAGATTCTTCCGAACCGAGCAAGCCCCCGGGGGCATGGAAATGTATCTACGCGTTTGGGCCATCCGGTTCGGTGCCTCTGGTTCTGGGGGGGGGGGGAGGGGGGTCATGTGGCGGCATCTGGTGGCAACCCAAGGGCACAACGAACCATCGGCTCTAGAGGGTGTCGTCTTGGTGTGGGAGGCACTAGTCACGGGGTCAGTACCCGAGTTGTTTTTTAAGGCCGGGAAACGCCCGTGACCTGGAGGGAGTAGGGAGCTGCATTGGAGAGAATAAACCTGTCTAGTGCACACAACTCGCGTCCGACTAGTTTCTGGCTGGACTCCTGCGAGTCCCCGCTATAAACCTATGATTTCAAAGTAAATAGGCGATCAAGAAATAAATATTCAGTGCAAATGGTTTGACACTAGTTTCTGTAAAATCTGGACTATGGAGTAATAACACACACCAGTTAATATTAGCTAAAATACAACATAGGAAAGGAACATTCTCTTGTGAGGAAAATACAGTGTCATAAGACGGATCTGTTTCTAACTCTGAGGTGGATAATTTAAACCATCCTGTGCAACACATGGTTTCAAACATTAAAGATTCTGTCTCCTTATTTTCCCTTCATTTACTTGAATCCATTGCTTATCCAGCAATGACGGCAGGCATCATCTCCTCATTGACTTTTGTAATATTATATACATTTGCCAGCAGCAAGGAATGGACAGGATGCCAAAACAGATTTGGCTACTCATTTCTCTCAGAGATCCCCACGATGTTGTGACTCACCCTGAACAAAAAGCTCCTCTCTCCTGTCACACTGTTTCAATCATTGACTGAAATCTTAGATGTTTATAGTATGGTACTTTATTTATCACATGTACCGAGGTACAGTAGAATTCATAGTCATAGAGCTGTACCGTACACAGATGAGCTGTTCTTGCCTAAATCCTATTATGCCTTGCAAGTATTTTCCTAAATGCCTCTTAAACATAGTCATTGCATGTGATTCCACCACCTCCTTGTGTTTCAGCACAAAAATATTATCCCCAATATTTCCCTTAACATAGAAACATAGAAAATAGGTGCAGGAGTAGGCCATTCGGCCCTTCGAGCCTGCACCGCCATTCAATATGATCATGGCTGATCACCCAACTCAGTAGCCCATACCTGCCTTCTCTCCATACCCCATGATCCCTTTAGCCACAAGGGCCACATCTAACTCCCTCTTAAATATAGCCAATGAACTGGCCTCAACTACCTTCTGTGGCAGAGAATTCCACAGATTCACCACTCTCTGTGTAAAAAATGATTTTCTCATCTTGGTCCTAAAAGACTTCCCTCTTATCCTTAAACAGTGACCCCTTGTTCTGGACTTCCCCAACATCGGGAATAATCTTCCTGCATCTAGCCTGTCCAACCCCTTAAGAATGAATAATAATAATAATAATAATAAATACTTTATTGATCCCCTCAGGGAAATTCAGATGTCCAGAAGCCCCCAACCAACAAACCCACAGATTCAAAACGAACGCAGACAGAAAATACATAGAATACAATGTGGACACTACCTGAGAGCAATAAATACTTAAAAAGACCAATAATTAACAATTAAAAATTAAAAATTGCAAAATGCATCCCCCTACAGCCTAGCGGTCCGAATTATAAAATCTAATGGCTGCAGGGGTGAAGGATCTCCTGAACCGCTCCGTTCTACAGGGCAGGGAGAGGAGCTGGTTGTTGTTCCGAGTGCTCTTTTGACTCTCCAGAATTACATGGGGGGGATGCCCGGGGTTTTTCAGGATGACCTGCACCTTGTGCCTCATACGTCTCTCAAGCACATCCATCCCAGAGTCTACTCTCCCCTCCAGCACTGAGCTAGCTCGTTTAACCAGTTTGACCAGCTTCTTGTTGATTTTTGCACTAATGCTGTTGCCCCAGCAGACAACAGCGTAGAAAATAACACTTGCAACCACAGTGTTGTAAAACATGTGCAGCATATCATTACACACATTGAAGGATTTGAGCCTTCTGAGGAAAAAGAGTCTGCTCTGGCCTTTTTTGTAGAGGGAGTCAGAGTTGACAGACCAGTCCAGTTTGTTATCAAGGTGCACTCCAAGGTATTTATATGTCTGCACCACCTGTAAGTTTGTAAGTTTCTATTAGATCCCCCTCAATCTTCTAATTTCTAGCGAGTACAAGCCGAGTCTATCCAGTCTTTCTTCACAACTCATCTACTGTATCTCTCAATTCAAAACTGTATCTTTCTGTTTTTAATACAACTGCCAACAAATTTGTATAGCTAGAAAGGAGTATGAAAGTCAACTAGATATCATGGATGTGGCTGAATCTTCACAACATGCCTTCAGATATGTCAAAGGAACAGGGTCTAAATGAGAACCAGCAGGAAGGTAAGGGAAGGGTTAAACTTGGTGACTTAGTGGCAGTGAGCAAAAAGGCAAGGATGTGGTGGAAAATTGAAAGTTATGCAGATGGTTCCCAGGCCGTGACTCAACAGATAGGAATAAATTCACATGAGGGTAATCCCATCGAGCTAGACAACAAAAAGGATGTACTGAACAATAATGCTCAGGTCTCTGAGTAAAAGAAAAGATGCACAAAGGCCTCAACCATAGGCAATGGTACTGGTGACTGACTGAGGCAGAGATGTGCATGGATTTAGAGAGTTACTAAGCATTTGTGTACTTTCAGAATAGGCAGTTTAGAGATGGTGTGATAATTTTAAAGGAAGGATGTTTTAAAGGAAGCAGTGATTAATGCCAGCATGATAGAAACAATTGGTAGTAACATCTTTGGAGAAGGAACATTTGTAAAAGCAATATTGAGGACATAAGCAATAAGAAGTCTAATGTCCAATAATTTGGGAGGGGACTGGAGACCTGATTAGTTGGGACTCTAGATTACATTGGTCCCAGAATGCTTGAAGGAAGACAGAGAGAAAAATCAAAGGACATTTCAAGTCAAATGGTGAGAGACATACAGAAAGGGCTAGAGTGACTAATGACTGAGAAGACTGTGCCTTTGGACAATGTTACATTGATGGAGATAGATGGTTGAAATTCTCACTGCAGCTTTCCAGGCACAAGTAAGAATAATGATGTGTGTTCCGAACTTCCTTCTGCCTGTATGTGATCCATATCCCTCCATTGCCTGTATATTCACGTGACTATCTAAAAACCTATTGAACTATTCGACCCGCTTCTAACACCACTCCTGGTAGCTTATTCTAGGCACCTACCACTCACTGTGTAAAAAAAATAGAAACATAGAAACATAGAAAATAAGTGCAGGAGGAGGCCATTCGGCCCTTCGAGCCAGCACTGCCATTCAATGTGATTTTGGCTGATCGGCCCCAATCAATAACCCGTGCCTGCCTTCTCCCCATATCCCTTGATTCCACTGCCCCTAGAGCTCTATCTAACTCTTTTAAATCCATCCAGTGATTTGGCCTCCACTGCCCTCTGTGGCAGGGAATTCCACAAATTCACAACTCCCTGCGTGAAATTTTTTTTTTCTCACACCAGTCTTAAATGGCCTCCCCTTTATTCTAAGTCTGTGGCCCCTGGTTCTTGACTCGCCCAACATTGGGAACATTTTTCCTGCATCTAGCTTGTCCAATCCGTTTATAATTTTATATGTTTCTCATCCTTCTAAACTCCAGAGAATACAAGCCTAGTCTTTTCAATCTTTCCTCATATAACAGTCCCGCCATCCCAGGGATCAATCTTGTGAACCTACGCTACACTGCCTCAATCACAAGGATGTCCTTCCTCAAATTAAGAGAGCAAAACTGTATGCAATACTCCAGATGTGGTCTTACCAGAGTCCGATACAACTGCAGAAGAACCTCTCTACTCCTACACTGAAATCTTCTTGTTATGAAGGCCAAAATTCCATTAGCTTTCTTCACTGCCTGCTATACCTGCACGCCAACTTTCAGTGACCAGTGTACAAGGCCACCCAGGTCTCGCTGTACCTCCCCCTTACCTAACCTAACCCCATTGAGATAATAATCTGCCCCCTTGTTTTTGCCACCAAAGTGGATAACCTCACATTTATCTATATTATACTGCATCTGCCACGCATCTGCCCACTCACTCAACCTGTCCAGGTCACCCTGCAACCTCCTAACGTCCTCTTCACAGTTCACACTGCCACCCAGCTTTGTGTCATCCGCAAACTTGCTAGTGTTGCTCCTAATTCCCTCTTCCAAATCATTAATATATAAGGTAAACAGTTGCGGCCCCAACACCGAGCCTTGCGGCACCCCACTCGCCACTGCCTGCCATTCTGAAAATGACCCGTTCACTCCTACTCTTTGCTTTCTATCTGACAACCAATTTTCTATCCATATCAACACCCTACCCCCAATACCATGTGCTCTAATTTTACTTACCAGTCTCCCTTGCGGGACCTTATCAAAGGATTTCTGAAAGTCTAGATACACTACATCCACTGGCACCCCTTCATCCATTTTACTTGTCACATCCTCAAATAATTCCAGAAGTCAAGCATGATTTTCCTTTCATAAATCCATGCTGACTTGGACTAATCCTTTTACTGCTATCCAAATGCTCCATTATTACCTCGTTAATAATTGACTCCAGCATCTTTCCCACCACCGAAGTCAGGCTAACTGGTCTGTAATTCCCCGTTTTTTCTTTTGCTCCTTTCTTGAAAAGTGCGATAACATTAGCTATCCTCCAATCCACAGGAACTGATCCTGAATCTATTAAACATTGGAAAATGATCACCAATGCGTCCACTAATTCTAGAGCCACCTCCCTGAGGACACTGGGATGCAGTCCATCAGGTCCAGGGGATTTATCATCTTTCAGTCCCATTAGACTACCCAGTACTATTTCTCGCCTAATGAAAATGTATTGCATTTCCTCGACCCCCTTAGATCCTCTGTCCTCCAGTACTTCTGGGAGATTGTTTGTGTCTTCCTTAGTGAAAACAGATCCGAAGTACTTGTTCAACTCTTCTGCCATTTCCTTGTTCCCCATAATAATTTCACCCGTGTCTGCCTACAAGAGACCCACATTTGACTTTGCTATTCCTTTTCCATTATGCCATGCACATCCCCTTTAAACTTTCCCCCTCTCACTTTGAAGCCATGTCATCTAGAGTTATAGAGTGAAACAGTGTGGAAACAGGCCCTTCGGCCCAACTTGCCAACATGTCCCAGCTACACGAGTCCCACCTGCCTGCGCTTGGTCCATATCTCTCCAAACTTGTCCTATCCATATACCTGTCTACCTGTTTCTTAAACATTGGGATAGTTTCAGACTCAACTACCTCCTCTGGCAGCTTGTTCCATACATCCACCACCCTTCGTGTGAAAAAGTTACCCCTCAGATTCCTATTAGATCTTTTTACCTTCACCTTGAACCTATGTCCTCATGTCCTTGATTCCCCTACTCTGGGCAAGAGATCTACTATTTGATATGTCCGCCCTTGGAAAACAATTCGGACTAACTGCCCAATCATTTTCTCGTAATTTTATAAGTTTCTACAAGGTCTTCCCTCAATCTCTGATGCACCAGAGAAAACAGTTCAAGTTTGTCCAACCCCTCCTTATAGCGAATACCCTCTAATCCAAGCAGAATCTCCAATCTACATCTGGGCTGCTAATACAGAAACCTCCCCGTGGTGCAGCCTGGGAAACACTGAATGGTATAATCTGATATTATTACCACCAGTAGGTCAATATCTGTATACTTACCCAAGCAATCCACTAGATGACGACGCTGAAGCACCACAGACACTCGCCCTCCTCGGGGCCTGCACTGTCAATCGCCTCAATCAATATTGAAGGCTTCTCCAGATGCAAGGCAGACATACTAGCGACAGCGGCCAAACGCTTCGACATAGTGTGCATGCAGGAAACCCACACCGGCCCTACACAACACCGACCAGCCATCCCTGGAATGAAGCTGGTGGCCGAGATCCGACACAGACAGTATGGGTGAGCTGTATTCAGCAGACCAAACCTCGCGAACGAAGAGGTCTGCACCCACACCACCGAAGGGCAAATGGAAACCATCACAGTTGCCCTCCCAAACATCTCTGTCACATCAGTGTATAAACCCCCCCAAAGTCCGTTCCTCCACTCTGAACTGCCAGACAGATGCAAGAGGAAATGCCACATTAGCATTGGGGACTTCAATGCCCATAGCTCATTGTGGGGCTATGAAGTGAACAATCAAGATGGAGATGAAGTCGAAACCTGGCTCGAGTCGAAACACCTGACCCTGATCCATGATGCCAAACTGCCAAAATCTTTCCACAGTGTCAGATGGAAACGAGGATATAACCCAGACCTTGTTTGTGTGAGCAGCGAACTATCATCCAGAGCTGTGAAAGAGGTCCTGGACCCTATCCCCCATACGCAACACCGGCCAATCACCATAACCATCCGATCCGCTCTCCAAGCAACAACCGTCCCCTTCCGCAGAAGGTTCAATCTGCGGAAGGCCGACTGGCTGTCATTCCAACAGGAGATCGAAGACTCCATCCCCAGCATTCCATCACACCCCAACAACTATACCATGTTCACAGAACTGCTGAAAAGGTCAGCCAGGCGACATATACCAAGAGGATGCCAGACCGAGTACATCCCTGGGCTGTTGGAAACATCCAGCGATCTACTGAAAGCCTACCACAGGGCATACCACGAGGACCCTTTCTCCTCCACCACCATGGAACTCGGAGAGATCCTGTTGAACACAGTCGGGGAGGACCGAAGGTAAGTCTGGAAGGAGTTGATAGAAAACACCAACATGACCAATAACAGCAGGAAGGCATGGGCCACAATCCGCCGCCTCGGTGAAGACCATACCACACCGCCCACACTCACAACAGTCACAGCAAACTCAGTTGCAGCACAGCTGGTGGCAAACGGTCGTAGCCAAAACTGGCGCAGACCCACAGGAGAATACCGCCGGACAGCGGTAACAGACCGCCTACAACCAGCCAGCGCTCTCACCAAGCCCTTCGACCTAGAAGAACTCGAAGCTGCAATGAGCATGCTGAAACCTGGGAAAGCAGCAGGAATCGATGATGTAATGATGGAAATGATACAGCACCTTGGACCTAAAGCAAAGACCTGGCTCCTAGCAATGCTGAACTCATGCATGGCACCGAAAACAACCCCAACTGTATGGAGAAAGGCCAAGACTGTCGCAATTCCCAAACCTGGAAAGGACCCATCATCCCCAAAGAGCTACAGACCCATTTCCCTCCTCTGCATCACCTACAAGCTCTACGAGAGGCTACTACTCCAACGCCTTATGCCACTTATAGACTCCAAGCTTACTAAAGATCAAGCTGGCTTCTGCCCTGGCCGCTCCTGTGCCGGGCAGCTACTGAACCTCACCCAACACATTGAGGACGGTTTTGAGTGCAAACTCATCACTGGAGCAGCTTTCATAGACCTCACCGCTGCCTACGACACTGTCCAGCACCGCACCATGATCAGGAAACTTTTTGACATGACTTGTGACCTCGACCTGTGCCAAGTCATCAAAAGCCTTCTCAACAACAGGCGCTTCTTCGTTCAACTAAACGACAAGAAGAGCAAATGGAAAGCCCAAAAGAATGGCCTACCACAAGGCAGCGTACTGGCCCCCCTCCTCTTCAACATCTACACCAACGACCAACCACTTCCCCCACAATGCCGCCGCTTCATCTATGCTGATGACCTCTGCATCACCACCCAACAGGAGAACTTCCAGAAGATCGAGTCTGTCCTGGAAAGCGCCCTCCAAGAGATGACAATCTACTACAATAACAACCACCTGAAACCCAACCCATCAAAAACCCAACTATGCAGCTTCCATCTTTTAAAAATCGAGATGCAGGAAATCAACTGAGCGTCTCATGGGATGGCCACAAACTCTCCAACCACTTCCACCCCGTGTACCTCGGAGTCACACTCGACAGGACACTCTCTTTCAAAACCCACCTTCAGAACACCAAAGCCAAGGTCAACACACGCAACAACATTCTGCGCAAACTGGTAAACTCAAAGTGGGGCGCTGATCCACCAACCATCCGTGCAACTGCCCTAGCCCTGTGCTTCTCCACAGCTGAATACGCGTGCTCAAGCTGGAGCCGCTCCCACCACACCAAACTGGTTGACACAGCCCTTAACGACACCTGCCGCATTATCACGGGATGCATAAAGACAACGCCAGTCCCGTGCCTCTACGCCCTAGCTGGTATTGCCCCCCCCCCCCCCCCATATCAGACAATCCATCGTCGCCCAAGACGAGCGGAGAGCACAGGAGATCGATACCAGGCACCCCCTGCACGGACACACAGCACCTCCATCCCGACTGAAATCCAGAGCCAGTTTCTTGCAGACAGTCCCACCTCTCCAGACAACCAAAGAAACAGCAAGGACCAACATCTGGAAATATGAATGGAACCAGCTCAACACACGAGCCCACGATTGGATGGAAAGAGGAATCACTCCGACTGAATGCCTCGCCAGCGGGCACGACCTCCCCTGGCCAACCTGGAAGACCCTCAACAGATTACGAGTGGAGCAGGGGAGGTGCAAAGCACTTATGAAAGCATGGAACGACCAGACAGAAGACACATGCAGCTGTGGAGCAGTACAGACAATGTCCCACCTACTGGAGTGTGACGACGCCCCCCAGTGCAGCCCCCAGGACCTGGCTGAACCGACCCGACCAGCTGTGACCTGCGCCAGATACTGGCAGAACGACATCTGAGATTGCAACGGACTCGAAGAAGAAGAAGATCTGGGGCACAACCCCAATTCCTCAGTGTCTTTTAGCCTTTATTCCTGCATACCTTTGAACTTCATAGTTCACTCACACTGGCATTCTCATCCGCCCCCCCACCCCTTCCCACGCACACGCACACAGATTCTGATGACCCCTGACACTGCTTTCACTTTGTTTTTAATGGTTTCCACAATCTGCAATTTTTTTCTTGCTCCTTGAAGAAACCAAAGTTTTCAGAAGATACTGCATTGCTCGTGAATCATTGAAAATGAGTAAATGTCGTAAAATCAGAGGGAGAGATATCCATGTTCTGTCACAAATTAATGGCTGAATTCTTCCAACTATCATTTCAAAAATAGGAAACATGGAAAGAATGTTTCCAGTTCTGGGAGAGTCTAGAACCAGAGGGCACAGCCTCAGTGCAAAAGGACCTTTACCTTCAGAGAGGAGACGAGGAGGAATTACTTTAGCCAGAGGGTGGTGAATCTCGGATTCAATGCCACTGCTGGCTGTGGAGGCCAAGTCATTGGGTACTTTTTAAGCAGGAATTAATAGATTCCTGATTAGGAGGGGTGTCAAAGGTTTTGGGGACAAGGCAGGAGAATGGAGTTGAGAGGGAAAATTAGATCAGCCATGATTGTACGGTGGAGTAGACTCGATGGGCTGAATGGCCTAATTCTGCTCCTGTGTCCTATGTCATAGTCGTATAATCAAATTACAAAACAGCAAGCAAAATAAATGAGTGGTAAGCAGTTTATGTGATCCTTGAACAGGATATCTGTTCATCTAGAACTGCCATTAATGTGCCATTCTTAAAATCTAAAGAAGTAGCAGAAGCCATGGGTCATCAGATAGTCAGTCAGAGGTTTAGACTAACAGCTGAAGTACTGGGTACATGGATAGCAGCTAAGTAGCTGAGTAGTCGGTGAAATATTACCAGATAAGGATGGTTAATCATCTTTGAATACGGCCACTCATTTCAAATAATTTGCATTTCATAGGGAGAGTTTAAGAACACTTTAACAGATTAGTTCTCATTCAGTAAAGATTCCTCTGTATTTTATGTTATCAAATAATACTCTATTCAAAATGTTCAGGGTGTTATTCAGCTGCCTGATAATGCCCTGCATGGCATATTGATTTTCCATTGCACGGGAGGAAAGGATGAAACTTGTTAATGCAAAGCAATGCTAGCAGTCTTACATTCAATTACAGATATCCAAAACTAAAGTTGTTGGGGAGGCAAAAAAAAAAAAGCAGAGGCATTAATGCACATTGAACATCATTGGATGAAGGAAGACATTTTGCAGGATGAGTAATTTTTGTATAAACGTGAGTTGGTGAAGAGTCCAGGGGCAAAAATGTCCTCTTTCTACATTATAAATTGTAGAGGGACACGGCATGGAAATGGGACCTTTACCCCACCTCCTACAAGGCGAAACCAGGAGGCAGCTCAAATGTCGGCGAAACATCACTCCCTGATGAGCTGAATGCGTTTTACGCACGCTTTGATAGGGAGAATACTGATGTGCCTTCCCGATCCCCCATTCGCTGTGATGGCATTTCAGTCTCAATCACAGAGGCCGACGTCAGGAAATCCTTCAGAGGGGTGAACCCCCGTAAAGCACCTGGACTTGAGGGTATACCCGGTCGTGTTCTAAAAACCTGTGCGGACCAACTGGCTGGAGTTTTTACGGACATTTTCAACCTCTCACTTCTGAGGTCTGAGGTCCCCATCTGCTTTAAAAGAGCATCAATTATACCAGTGCCCAAGAAGAGTAAGGTGACGTGCCTCAATGACGATCGACCAGTGGCAGTAACGCCGGTGGTGATGAAGTGCTTTGAGAGGTTGATCATGGAGCAAATCAACTCCTACCTCGACAAAAACCTGGACCCACTGCAGTTTGCTTACCGCCACAACAGATCAACGGTGGATGTGATCTCGCTGGCCCTCCACTCCGCTCTGGACCACTTGGACAACAAAAACTTATATGTCAGGCTGTTATTCATCGATTACAGGTCGGCATTTAACACAATCATCCCCTCCAAGCTGGTTACCAAACTCGCAGAACTGGGTCTCTGCGCATACCTCTGCAATTGGATCCTCGACTTCCTCATTCACAGACCAGTCTGTTCGTATTGGTGGAAATGTGTCAGCCTCGATAACAGTCAGCACGGGAGCACCTCAAGGCTGCGTGCTCAGCCCCCTGCTGTACTCACTCTATACTCATGATTGCGTAGCGAACCACAGTGCGAACTCCATCATCAAGTTCGCTGACGACACCACTATTGTGGGGCGTATCACTGATGGGGATGAGTCAGAGTATAGAAGAGAGATCGAGCAACTGTCCATATGGAGCCAGCGCAATAACCTGGCCCTCAACACCAGCAAAACCAAGGAACTGATTGTGGGCTTTGGAAGGAGTAGGAGGGGGACCCACAGCCCCATTTATATCAACGGGTCGATGGTTGAAAGGGTCAAGAGCTTCAAATTCCTGGGCGCGCACATCTCTGAAGATCTTTCCTGGTCCGAGAACACTAATGCAATTATCAAGAAAGCTCATCAGCGCCTCTACTTCCTGAGAAGATTACGGAGAGTCAGTTTGTCAAGGAAGACTCTCTCTAACTTCTACAGGTGCACAGTAGAGAGCATGCTGACCGGTTGCACCGTGGCTTGGTTCGGCAATTTGAGCGCCCTGGAGAGGAAAAGACTACAAAAAGTAGTAAACACTGCCCAGTCCATCATCGGCTCTGACCTTCCTTCCATCGAGGGGATTTATCGCAGTCCCTGCCTCAAAAAGGCTGGCAGTATCATCAAAGACCCACACCATCCTGGCCACACACTCATCTCCCTGCTACCTTCAGGTAGAAGGTACAGGAGCCTGAAGACTGCAACAACCAGGTTCAGGAATAGCTACTTCCCCACAGCCATCAGGCTATTAAACCTGGCTCGGACAAAACTCTGATTATTAATAACCCATTTTCTGTTATTTGCACTTTATCAGTTTATTTATTCATGTGTGTATATATTTATATTATGGTATATGGACACACTTATTTGTTTTGTAGTAAATGCCTACTATGTTCTGTGTGCTGAAACAAAGCAATAATTTAATTGTCCTATACAGGGACACATGACAATAAACTCACTTGAACTTGAACCAAGTCCACTCCAGCCATCCCATTAATCATACTATTTCTATTCTCCCCACATCCACCCCCTAGATTCTACCATTCAAATACATATTGGGACAATTTACAGTGGCTAATTGACCTGCAGATCTGCAGATCTGCATTCGATCAGCTCTGTGCCCCCTCTGCGTCCACTCCCCTTGGTACGGAGGAGATTAGTTCTTGGTTCCACTCCTCCTGCACAACTATACTGGACTCTGTGGCTCCTTTAAAAACTTTGCAGCCCAGAGCTAAACCCGAGCCCTGGTTTAGTGATGCAACTCGTACAGCTCGACGGGATTGTCGCAGAGCTGAGCGAAAGTGGAAGAAGGACAGGCTGCAGGTTTCATCGCAAATCCTAAAGGACAGCTGGCAATATTATCAAAATACTGTTAAAGAGGCCAAAAGATATTACCTGTCTAAAATAATAGTGGCTAAGCGTCACGACCCACGCGTATTATTCAAAACTATTGATTCTGTTTTAAATGCCCCACAGCCTGTTTGCTTGGAAGCATCGTCCGAATTGTGCAATGACTTCCTGCACTTCTTTATTAATAAGGTCGTTTCTATAAGGGCTCTCATCTCAGCTCCTGCCTCTGACCCCTCTGTTCCGGCCCCATGCCTGGTGGCATTTGAAAAGTTTGTGCCTCTGACATTGTCGGGTCTAGAGGATGTGGTTAGGCATATTAAGCCGTCGGGTTCCCCCTGTGATGCTGTCCCTCCTCTTCTTTTTAAAGAGGTTTTCCCGAGTATAGGGCAGTCGGTTCTTGCCATTATAAACAGTAGCTTGTGTTCTGGGGTTGTCCCCATAAATTTTAAACATGCTGTAGTGCAACCACTACTTAAAAAACCAGGCCTGGATCAAACTGATCTGTCCAATTTTAGGCCGATCTCCAAGTTGCCTTTTATCTCCAAGATCATGGAGAAGGTAGTTTATGCGCAGCTGAAACTCTTCCTGGATGAGCACAATATTCGGGAGGTTTTCCAGTCTGGATTCAAGGCTATGCATAGCACAGAGTCGGCTCTGCTAAGGGTCTTCAACGACATCCTCCTGGCAAACGACTCAGGTAATTATGTGGTTCTTGTCTTGCTGGACCTATCTGCCGCCTTCGATACAGTGGACCATGGAATTTTAATTTCCAGACTACAGCACCAAGTGGGCATTTGTGGCAGTGCCCTGGGATGGTTCAGGTCCTATCTGGCAGATAGAACTATGCGGGTAAGCCTTGCTGACTTTGAATCCTCCTCCACTCCCTTGGTATATGGGGTTCCACAGGGCTCAATTTTAGGGCCCCTGCTCTTCTCCTTATACTTACTTCCTCTGGGCTCAATTTTAAGAAGGCATGGCATCTCCTTTCACTTTTATGCGGATGATAGCCAGTTATATATGCCACTCAGGAAAGAGGAAGACTATTCTTTAAAATCACTTCTGTCTTGTCTTGAGGACATTAAGTCCTGGATGGCCTTAAACTTTCTGGGACTTAATGAAGAGAAGACAGAGGTGATTTTGTTTGGCCCCAATGGCTGCCGTGAACCTCCCTTTGTTGACTTGGGTCCACTGGCAATGTCTGTAAAGCCAACCGTCTTGAACCTGGGTTTTAGGATGGACGGTGATTTTAAACTAGACAAACAAATAGGCGCGGTGGTTAAGTCCAGCTTCTTTCACCTAAGGAAGCTGGCAAAGGTGAAGCCCATTCTCGAGCGGGAGCATTTTGAAACAGTAATCCATGCCTTTATTACATCTAGGCTGGATTACTGTAACACACTCTACTCTGGAGTCGCACGAGCTTCATTGGCTCGTCTCCAGCTTGTTCAAAATGCTGCCGCTCGCCTTTTGACTGGAACTCGAAAGAGGGAGCACATTACGCCAATTTTGGCCTCCCTACACTGGCTCCCAGTGCACTTTCGAGTTCATTTCAAAATTCTTTTATTTGTTTTTAAATCATTGAATGGGCTCGCCCCGCCTTACCTCTCTGAGCTGCTCCACCTATATGCTCCTGCCCGGTGCCTCAGGTCAGCTGATCAGCTGCTCCTTGAGGTACCAAGGTCTAAGCGGAAGCTCAGAGGGGATAGAGCCTTTTCTGTTGCTGCTCCGGCACTCTGGAACACCTTGCCGTTGCACATCAGACAGGCCCCCTCACTGTCCATCTTCAAATCCTCCCTAAAAACATATTTTTATTCTTTGGCTTTCGACACTGGCTGAGGCATTGCTCCTGTTTTTAGTGCTTTTAATGTCTTTTAATTTTTAGTGTGTTTTTTATAGTCCTTCGTTGTACGGTTTTTAATGGTTTTTAATTGTTTGTAATAGCTTTTTGTTCATGATTTCTCATGTACAGCACTTTGTGGCAACTGTAGTTGTTTAAAGTGCTTTATAAATAAAGTTATTATTATTATTATTATTATTATGTTTTGTGGGAAGCCAAGAACCTGGGGAAAGCCTATCTGATCACAGGGAAAATGTACAAATTCCACACAGACAGCACCTGAGGTCAGGATTCAACCTGGGACACCAGCGCTGAGGCAGCGATTCTATTAGCTGTGTCACCGTGCTAACCAAATATGAATGTACAACGCAACTGACCACTGGAGACTCTTGAAACTGCAGATGTTGGAATCTTGCAAAAGTTTTTTATTTGCTGAGCAATCACTTTGTTTGAAAAATAGTGGAATCCTTAGATATCAGCCCAATTGTAATGTAAACAGATATACACACACACACACACACAATATATATATACACACACACACACACACACATATATATACATGTACACATACACACACACACACACACACACACACACACACACACACATATATATATATATATATATATATATATATATATTACTAAAAGTCTGATCTTGGCCACTTCCTGTTGTTCTGTATATTGATTTTAGAAAAAAACCTCTGCCACTTACGGCTGTGATTTTTGGCAATCTTACCCAGTCACCCTCCGCTGCGCAGGACAAGAGGATTTTTCCCATCAATGAAAAATAAAAGAGTTATTAGTGTTTAAGAAATGTTGAGATTCTCTCTACTGAAGGCCACGCCCATTCCGGAGGGACTATAAAAGTGTTGAGTGCCTCAGTCAATCGCTGCAAGATGGGGGAGCGATAGGGTCACGTCTCTCAGTCTGAGCTGTGAATAACACTGAACACATGTCTACTAAACTGTGAGTGGTTTTACTGACCTATCAGTGCCCTTAATGTGGTTTGAAAATATAGTTTGGAAATGCTAAAGCTATGTTGCCTTTGGTTTGTAAATGCTAAAGCTGTGTTGCCTTTGGTTTGCGAAATCCTAAAGGTGTGTTGCCTGAGTAAATTTGCCTTGCCTAATTAAAGTTGCCTTGCCTAATTAAAGTTGTCTTGTCTTCTATAGCATTAAAAGTCTAATCTTGCCCATTTCCTGTTTGCGCTTTATATTGATTTCAGAAAAAACGCTACCACGTACGGCTGTGATTTTTGGCCATCTTACTCAGAGTCCCCCTCTGCTCATCAGGTGCGAGGATTTTTCCCACCGATGAAAAATAAAAGAATTATTAGTGTTTTAAAAATGTTGAGATTCTCTCTCCTGTTAATCCTGTCAATCATGCCATGAATACCACGCCTCTTCTGGTGGGAGGGGGGAGGGGCTATAAAACCCAGAAGTGTGGGCAAGATGGAGAGGTCACGACTCGCTGTCTTTAGTGGCCTTGCACCCTGATTGAAATGGTATGAAACTGCACTTGAATTTGGTGGCCTTGCTCTCTGCTTGAAGTGGTAAGAAAGTGCACTTGAATTTGGTGGCCTTGCACCCTGCGTGAAATGGAATTTCAAGGAATAGCCGTGTCAACTGCCAGCCCACCACCAGTGAGCGACTGAGCTGCCAGCACAACAGGCTTAAGTGACTGAGCCGCCAGCCCAAGAATCCATTTGGCCCACAATGTCCATACTAGCCCTCTGGAAACCAGTCCCGTTCAGCCCACAACACCCATATTAGCGCTCCTGAAAGCCCCCCCCCCCCCCCCCCACTGGCCACCAATATTGGAATTGGTGGAGAGGTGGAATATTGCGTTGGGGGACCAGCCCTCCCGTGTGATGCTGGGATCCAACGGGTCCCACTTAGTCTAGTGTGTGTGTGTGTGTGTGTGTGTGTGTGTGTGTGTGTGTGTGTGTGTGTGTGTGTGTGTGTGTGTGTGCGTGTGTGTATATATATATATATACACACACACACATATATATATATATACACACACACACACACACACACACACACACACACATATATATATATATATAAATATATATAAACACACACATATGTATACACACACACACACATATATATATATAATATATACGCACATACACACGCACACACATATATATTTATTATGTGTATATATTGCGTGTATATGTATATATACATACACACATGCATATATATATATAGATGTGGGTGTGTGCGTGCATATATATATACACACACATATATATATATATTTACACACATATATATATATATACACACACACACATGAACACACACACATACATATATATACATATATATACATGCACACACTCATACATAAGTGTAGGCAACAGTCATCAAATCAAGGAAAGACACCAAATGCTCAGTTGGTCAGGCAGCATCCCTGAAGAACATGGGGGTTGTGGTTTGGGATTTTACTTCAAACTTTTAATCAGCATGCTTGACAAGGTTGACTAAATTGGCTGAAAATATTACCAAACATGTTGATGAGGATAATAGAGTATAATATAACTGTTCTTTCAAAAGGCCTTGGAAAATGGTATTAGGCGCATGACTATATTTAGCACATGTGGAGTTTCGAGATAAGTCTCAACATGGATCATAAACTGGGTGAAAACAAGTAGAAAGAGTTAAATAGTATAAAGGTGTATATGTAAGGAAATATCTTGTCATTGTAATAGGAGGGAGTTGGGGGAAATAAGACAACATTAAAGAGGCACGTTTAAAATGCTAAAACAGCTGAAGGTGGAAGAGTGTGGCTGCTGCTTAGCAACTAACAGATAAGGAAATATCCTTGCAGTCAGACAGCAATGTAATCTAACATAGTTCAATAAAATGGAGAAAAAAATTGTAATGACATGCAGATTTATCCAAGGAGAAAAAACGTTTTTCACATTATTTCAGCATGAAATTTAGATATAAATTTATGATTGAAACATAACTTAAAGCAGTTGTGAAACCAAGCGGGAATGCAAGGTCTTTGAGAGGGATGTTAATGCAGACTGCAATTTAACCTCTTGACTTTAGATCTGGGCAGCATCCATGTGTTTCTCTATTTACAGTCTCAGGATAGAAAGTCACTCTAAAAAGTCTTCAATACAGTTCTGCAATGTAAGCATGACGAAGTGAAGAATGCCCAGAGTTAGGAGGTAAGTTAAAAGACAGATGTCAAACTGGCTGAAAAATACTCGCAATTAAACTACTCACACGAGTGAACAAAAGATGGGGCATGGTTCCATTGGGATCACTGCTGTTTATTTCTTATCTTAACTAAACTGTGCAGATTGACAGCAAAGGGACCCGTTTATTCTCAGCCATTTGTAGCTCGGCTTATTTGGACTTCTACACTTGTTTGGCCAAATTTGAAGATCCAAGGTGAGCTGGAGGTCAGACACTGGAGCACCTGACCACTGGACCCACCATCAAGTCTAGCTGTGTACCACTATGATACTCAGGTGAAGACCCCTACCCATGGCATAATGTATTTTAATTAATCATGACCATTTCTAAAGTATTCAATTCATTTTTAAACTATTTTGATTATTTTCTTGTAATTATTTAAATCCATTTGTATATGACAGTCATTTGCTGTCAATGGTGCAAAGGCTATTCTAGCAATGGAGCTGTGAGGTCTACAAACAGCTTAAATCCCATTCCCTCTTGCTTGTCATCTGCCAAGACTTGAAGTGAGAGAGCCTGCCCTTGACATCAGCTTTTGGCCAAATGTGATGTTAAGGTGCCTAGGGAAAAACCAAAGTCAGCAGATATAAGAAGGCAAACATTTCAATGGTTGGTATTTAATTAGGCACACAGGAAGATGTTTGTGGATGTCAAAAGGCAATCATGCTTAAGTGTCATTTGCAAACTTACAATCATGACATGTACAATCTCATCCAAATCATTGGTGTAGATGACAAATAGCAATGGATTAGGACAGAACCCCAAGGCACACCACTAGTCACAGATCTCCAGTCCGTAAAGCAATATTCCACCATCACTCTCTGCTTCTTTCCATGAAGCCAATTTGCTATCCGATCAGCTATCTCTCCTCATATCCAATGCATTCTAACTTTCCTAGCAGTCTACCATATGGAAACGTGTTAAATGACTTGCTGAAATCCATATATACAATATCTATAGCTCTGCCCGTATCAATTTTTACAGTTACATCTTCAAAAAGCTCAATAAGGGGGGAAGAAAGCTGGGCGAGAGGACAGGCAGAACAAAGTGTGAGGTGTGAGAAGCAGGACAAAGTGTGGCAGGAGGTCGAGGCAGGATAAAGCTGATGTTAAATTCATTCATCCATCGTTTTCAGACTTTTACTTGCTGCTTTTTAAAAATAAAGGCACAGCATAAACCAACCTCCAGTCTTCCAGCATCTCACTGATAGGTATGGATGATACAAATATCTCTGCCAGGGGCCCTGCAAATTCTTCCCTAGCTTCTCACCAAGTCATTGGGTACAATTGGCGGGGTCCTGGGGATTGATACACTTTAATGCATGTTACGACCTCCACCCCCTCCATGTTCTATAATGCAGACTCTCTTCAAGACATTACTGTTAAGTTCTCCAAGTTCCCTTGTGTCCACTTTTTCACCACAGAAAATAGAGTAGAAAAATATTATTTTAACACATCGCTCGTCTCCTGTGCCTCCATGTTCCAATGACTTAGCTGCACTTTAAAGGGACTTATTCTCTCCCAAGTTATTCTTTTTCCTTTAATATATGAGTAGAATTGCCTTGGATTTTTCTTCACCTTATTGGTAAAATGAATAAGTAATGTAATGTTAAGTGTGACATATTGTAAAGTCGCAATGAGGTCACGTACTCCTTTGAAGGATAAGTGTGCAAATTGGGTAACAGAATAGAGCACTGGAGCGACCCATGCACAGATCACATAAAATATTGATGTAAGTTAACAGGGTAATACGAATGGAAAACAAAACACTGAAGTTCATTTTTAGATGGAATAAACTCGAATCTTGTGTTGAATCTTTACAACAATAACACACAGGGGAATGTACAGCACATATGACAACAAAAATGCACTGGGTGCTTGAAATCTAAATATAAATATTAACAGAATTACATACAGTAAATACTCAGCAGGTCTGACATTATCATTTGTAACAATGGATATTTGACTGTGCATTCTAGACCTCCTTTGGGATTTCTATGCAAGCACTGAAGTCTAGAGGTTGCGATGAGGAGTGCAGGTGACCCCAACGTTACTGCAGTTCAGGTAACAGGAATTTACCCTCAGGGAATTCACAAACACACTAAAAAAAATGAGATATGACCCTACGGCTCTACATGGAATAAAAATATGCACTCACAAAATATTTGAAAAAAATAAACAAAATATAAGTTTAACTCACATTTCTTGATACATGGCAGATGATGTGCTTTGGCAGCATGGAAAAGTGCAAAATGAGCAGTTTTCTAAGACTACATTCCATTTAATGGGGAGGTTCTGCTGCCCAAGTTCAACACTGCTTTCCTTATGGGGATAAATTCTCTTTGATGACAAGTGGGAAGTCCACACAAACATCTTGAGTCAGGTCTTATCTAACATAAAAGGGAAATAGCTACGAAGGACTGGGTGTGAGATTTTATTTACTGTCGACTTGGTTTTTTTTGTAATTTTTTGCTTTTATTGTTCTTTTTTGGGTAGATCTTGAACATTTGTGAAGGTTTTTGAATGTTGGAAGCATTCAGAAACAGACTGAGATTCATAGCCGGCATTCTCGGTTTTGCAGCATTATTGTGGATGGGGCTTGCATGCACTAAAGTACGCTTCAAAATCTGTTCAGGGAGCTGGAGTGCATCTTCATCACACTTAAGGCTCATTTGAGAACACATCTGGTGCTTATAAGGGATTGATCATATTGTCACGAAGCTTCATTTCTTTTGTTTCTCGAAGGTATCATCAGCCCTGCTTTAAGTGCACAGCATTTGTATCTTGGCATGCAGCTGTTAATTCTGTTTCCAGGTGAAAAGACACTTGGATGGGCCGGCTTCTGCAGGGTGGAAGAATGATGACAGCTGCCTGGAAAGCCTGCACATACCTGCACGAAGATCCCTTTGTGGCAACACACCAGATGCCCATTAATGGAGCAGAATCTCCTTATGATTGACAAACTCTGCTGGGTGGCACACCACTGCCTTAATTAGCATAAGGCGCTGTCAACATCTCACTCCGCCTGTGGAAAGACAGCCGCAACCAGAGATCCATGTGCTCGATCCTTCTGACCACGGATGCCTTGGAACATGCTGTCATAACTCGCTGCCTTGGCAAGGAAGCCAATGGTTATCAGTTGCATTCAGTTGTTGGACACCAAATGTGGGATCCTGCAAATGTCTCTGGAGAGCTCTGGGAATATTCAAGGACAGTAGTGTTGAGGCAGCAATAACTCTATCAGCAGGACCATTAGGCTGCAGCCTTTGTTCCAACAAGCTGCACAATCAACACAACTCGCACAGCACCCTGTTCAAATGTGTGGTGAAAATCTCTCCTCCACCTGTACACTCTGGTAACGGGTAAAATGCAGTGCCAAACTGTTCTGCCCTGTTACTCCTCTTCACAAAGTAGCACTGTGCTGCTATTGCTTTTGTTATCACCCACATCTAATCTAAGGCAGTTTAAATGGCGTGCAAAACATCTATCTTGCTCAAGATAGACACAAGATGCTGGAGGAACTCAGCGAGTCGGGCAGGAACTTAATTTTCCAGGAGAAAATTAAGAGGTGACATTTCAAGTCAAGACTCTTCATCAGACTCGACCCAAAACGGCACCTATTCTTTTTCTCCAGAGACGCTGCCATGACCCGCTGAATTACTCCAGCATTTTGTGTCTATCTTCGGTGTAAATCAGCATCGGCTGTTCCCTCTTACACATCTTGCTCAAGATTCCAGTATCTGCAGTTTCTTGTGTCCCTATTTAAGTGCAAGGCAGTTGAGAGATGGCCTGAAAGACAATAACAAAGAACTACATGCATTTACATGGAAATAAACATTCAGCCACATGGGTCTGGCACAGAAGCCCATGTGGCTGATGAACTTTCTTCGTTACGTATCACTGCTCATTTTTCCTCATCTGCTATTGAATCCTTCCATTGTTTTCCGTGCCTTTGGCTGCCTTGCCCATTAAAACAGCTTTGCCATTGGTCTGATCTACCCCATGGAGAAGCAACTTGTGCATTGCACCACTCAGAACCTTTTTCAGGTTCCTTATCTTTTGCAAAATATCAGAGCTCGCAAATATAGGTCACACCTCCTGAGTGTATAAGGAATCCCCAAACTGTTCAAAGTAACCTCTCACCCACTCATCTACAAAGACCACCATTCCAGAAGTTCCGTTCCAGGCAACACAACAGTTGTCATTGATTTTAGGATGCTCTGAATTCTGAATAGAAACATATTTTGTTTTCACTGGTGACTGAAATGAAGCCTGGATATAGCAAGTCCATTGGTTTCATTACATTCACAAGGAGGGGGATGTTGCAGGAAGAGTTAAAATTTCCATTTTCTTCCTGAGCAATCATTTCCAATTTTAAATGGCTGCTGAGATAGGGAAATGATTGGAGAGAGGAAAGGTGAAAGGCTTTGAACATTGTCAGGGGTCAGTGGACTGTCGCACCAGTTTAATGATCCTCAGTAAATCTGATGAATTGAAAATGATGGCAGAAAAATAGAATTATGAAAATACAGAACCCCAAGACTGAGAAAGCTTACGGGGTAAAAGGTTACCCTTTGAAAAAGCAGAGACTAAATGAGAACAGGCAAGTGGAAGAAAAGTCGCAGAAATTACCCAGGCAGAATACATTTCCTTAACTATGCCTAGGAGAAATAAACGCAAATAACAATAATGTAAAGAGTCAGATAAAAGATAAGTTAAAAGTAATTCACCTCCAGGCTTTCCAAACAAAAAAATAATGGTAAGACAGGAACTGATGGGAGGGAAGCAGAAAACATACATAAAGCACACATAAAGCACAACAGAGACTTCAGAATAAGAAAGACAGAAGGAATAGCAATGTTGTCTCGAGCCCTGGATTACATGAACTAGCTCTAAACCTGTGGTACAAGAAACAGTGTTCACAAGTAACAAAAATAGGTGAGAAAGCAATTTAAAATAGAGTTCCGACTGAAGGACAGGAATAAATCCTACATCAAGTTCTGTCTGCAACTAAATCTGGAAGGAAAGCTTTAGGACAAGGGGAACATTGAATGTAACTTGCTTTTTCTGTCCCTCCAAAATCAAGTGGGCATCAAGCATTTGGATTACAACAGTTTTGTATCTCTAGGTTCCAGTTAACATTATGCACATTTATTCGGAGGTTAGTGAAGTTAAGCGTGCTAAATTACTTATTGTCCTTAAAAGAATCGATAAGAGGAAATAGCAGTAAAGTTAACGTTGATAATGAAAGAAAAGTGTCAAGCCTTTGGGACATCGAGAGCTAGTTGGGGAGAGTATGTAAAGGGCCAAGATCATCACGATCGATATTGGCTGACATGTTGGGGAATAATCTGTAGCGGCATAAACTAGAAAAGCAGGGTAAAAGTTTAGACAGTATAAACAAAAACAGCAAGCCAATTATGGGCCATTGAGCATGGGTAGAGGGGACGTCAGCGGAAAAGAGCAAGGGACAGTTTGGGATGTCTTGATTTGCACAATAATTATTTTTGCCTAGTCGGTTCGCCCGACTGAGATTGAGAATAGGGATGGAACAATTATCATCAAGACAGGGTGGTTGATGTTCTCAAATGGTAGATGTAAGAAAGGAGGACATGGCATGATGTTACTCCAGCCTACAACAAAGATGCGCCAAAGAACGGATGCTTTTAGAATTGTGGACAGGGGGAAAATCAAAACAAATGTAGTTAGGATGGAGAAAGTAAGAATGGAGCTCTGTACTGAATAGATTATTGCAGTCTTCTGAAGGCATCAAGGTGGGGCTTTATTAGTTTCAAATAAAATGTCAGCGAACAGAGTGAAAGCAGGGGGGGACGTGTGATATTTATTTAGGCCAGCCGGGTTCACAAAGTAGCGAGTGGATTTTTTTTCTTAGATAATTTTTCAAAGAGAATTCATGTCAACTTCCCAAATTTAAAAGGCAAATTCTAATCACAAAGAAACAAAAATTAAGACAGCAAATACAACAGAGATGAAAGTTTTAAAGGAAGGATGATATTACGTCCTGAATGACATGTGGAGATTGGTGGTCTCATTATTCATTATTCCTTGCAAGAGCTGTGGTCATTATATAGACAATCTAAATACATGACAGAGACTTTTTGTTACAAACTCCAGAGTGAAATATCACCACAACATTGAACACAGTTTATTATAATCAGTTTTCAAATCTAACATTTAACACCGTAAGAGTCGTCTATCACAGATTGGATTTTCAGTCTCCATGGGCAGTCACCCCTAATCCATGCCGGATTTAACCAAGAGCACTCAGTTATGAAGTGAGAAATACTCAGCAGAGGTTATGGTCTATCTATTAGTGGCAGTTAGAAATTCCCATGTCCTCGGAGGATTATCACAACATCAGAATCTTCAGTGCAATGGGTTGAAAAATGATTCAAGATCACTGTGGTAGATTTGCATATTCCCTTTCACATGGCTTTAAATGTCACCATGTACCTATTTCTGCTTGTCTTGTCACAAAGCACTGAGAAAACACAGTGCCCTTTAGAAATTTTGTCACTCGATTTCATCTGTCAATTTATGTCACCACATTTTTCATCTGGTTACACGATAAACACAAGCATTCCAGTGGGTGGATCTGGACTGTCGGATCATACTTAGTGAGATTCCACAGCAACAGCCGACATCGTACACCAGACTGATTTCCTTACTGATCTAACATCCAAATGATTGGCTTTAAGGAACATGCTCTTATAAGTTGCAAACTGCATTCACATGTTAATAGATATGAGAAACCTACCTAAATGTGACCATGCAGTACAGTTTCACTGTTCCATGGTAGAAAACACATTTTAACCATGTAGCCATATAACCATATAACAATTACAACACGGAGACAGGCCATCTCGGCCCTTCTAGTCCGTGCCGAACACTTACTCTCACCTAGTCCCATCTACCTACACTCAGACCATAACCCTCCATTCCTTTCCCGTCCATATACCTATCCAATTTATTTTTAAATGATAAAATCGAACCTGCCTCCACCACTTCCACTGGAAGCTCATTCCACACAGCCACCACACTCTGAGTAAAGAAGTTCCCCCTCATGTTACCCCTAAACCTTTGTCCCTTAAATCTCAAATCATGTCCTCTTGTTTGAATATTCCCTACTCTCAATGAAAAAAGATTATCCATGTCAACTCTGTTTATCCCTCACATAATTTTAAAGACCTCTATCAAGTCCCCCCTTAATCTTCTGCGCTCCAAAGAATAAATACCCATCTTGTTCAACCGTTCTCTGTAACTTAGGTGCTGAAACCTAGGCAACATTCTAGTAAATCTCCTCTGTACTCTCTCTATTTTGTTGACATCTTTCCCATAATTTGGCGATCAAAATTGTACACCATACTCCAGAATTGGCCTCACCAATGCCTTGTACAATTTTAACATAACATCCCAACTTCTATACTCAATGCTATGATTTATAAAGGCCAGCACACCAAAAGCTTTCTTTACCACCCTATCTACATGAGATTCCACCTTCAGGGAACTATGCACAGTTATTCCTAGATCCTTCTGTTCAACTGCATTCCTTAATTCGCTACCATTAACCATGTACGTCCTATTTTGATTTGTCCTGCCAAGATGTAGCACCTCACACTTATGAGCATTAAACTCCATCTGCCATCCTTCAGCCCACTCTTCCAAATGGCCTAAATCTCTCTGTAGACTTTGAAAATCTACTTCATTATCCACAACACCATCTATCTTAGTATCATCTGCATACTTACTAATCCAACTTACCACACCATCATCCAGGTCATCCATCATCCAGATCATTACCACACCATCATCCACAAACAACAGTGGACCCAACACAGATCCCCGAGGCACCCCACTAGTCACCGGCCTCCAACCTGACACACAGTTATCCACCATTACTCTCTGGTATCTCCCATTCAGCCATTGTTGAATCCATCTTGCTACTTCACTATTAATACCCAACAATTGAACCTTCTTAACCAACCTTCAATGTGGAACCTTGTCAAAGGCCTTACTGAAGTTCATATAGACAACATCCACCGCTTTACCCTCATCAATTTCCCTAGTAACCTCTTCAGAAAATTCAAGAAGATTAGTCAAACATGACCTTTCAGGCACAAATCCATGTTGACTGTTCCTAATCAGACCCTGTTTATCCAGATGATTATATATATTATCTCTAAGTATCCTTTCCATTAATTTGCCCACCACTGACGTCAAATAGAGTGAAATGTGATAACCGCTACTTTCAAGTTGGTTCGTATCAATCAGTAGATGCAATTGAGCACTTCCAAGCATACAACAATTTTAGTGTCAGATATGCACCAAATTACATTGAATTCTGGGCAGCTATATCAAATACTATTTTTATTCTCAATACATCATGAGGTCTACAGGGGTGGGAGATTGCAACCTTCACATGGTCCACCCTGTTTCGACAAATGCAATCAACCCGGCGTGCACAATCAAATAAGATCAAATAGAACAAGTTGTCCTACAACTTTAGGCTGTGCACGCCATACGCAACATGAAGATGAGATCTACATTGTAAACAATACCCCCAACCCAACATGCTAATCTCCCAAATCCACTAACCATATCTTGAATAGCTCAAATGCTGGCCGCTCCCCGAAAAGGCCACCAATGGAGACCCTGAACTCCAGCATTCAGTTCTCCTGTCTTGTTTCTGATTGCAAACAACAACCTTACCCCACCTAAAAACTCAGATCCCGATTATCTTCACTTCTTCTGCAACTCTCTGATTCTAATTGTGATCACTAATCTCAATGATCTCCATCAATTCCTCCCATGTGCACTAATAATACTCTGCTGCTCCAGTTCCATTTATCACACCAGTCTCCAAATTGTCAAACAATGTGTACAGCTTCCATTTGAGATTTAAACAAAAAAAAATTAAGGGTTGTGGGCAGTAGGCTGAAACAGTACTTACTGACCTATCCCCAATTGCAAGTGACAAAAGGGGTGATGAGCTGGCATCTTGAGCTGCTACAGTCGTTGAAGTGCTAGGGAGGGTTTTCTAAGATTTTGACCCAGCAATATGAAGGAACGACAATATATTTCCCCATCAGGGTGGTGTGCGGCTTGGAGAGCGATTTCCAGGGGATGGTGTTCCCATCTTTTGCTGCTCTGGTCCCTCTAGCTCTATCCCCTGGAGTGAAGGTGATGGTACTCCAGGCGGTATTTCGCTGAATGAGCTACACCAACTAAACTCTGAGAAAGCTGAAGCCATTGTCACTTTTCCTCATTGTTGACAAATGTTGCACCTTGAACCAGACAATTGAGCCTTGAGGTTATATCCAACTCAGAGGTGCTTCTGGGGTGGGAGATTGCAACCTTCACGTGGTCCGCCCTGTTTCGACGCATGCAATCAACCCGGTGTGCACAATCAAATAAGATCAAATAGAACGATAACGTCTACAACGTTAGGCTGTGCACGCAATACGCAAGAAGAAGAGGTGCTTCTAGAAATGTTTATGTGCAGTCACACAGCCCAACTAGTCCAAGAAAGCAACATAGACATATATATGTATAATATGTGCGTGTACGTATGTATATATATATATTTTTTTTTCTTTCACCGGGAATTATGCTCACATATCTATTTTGCTGCTGCAAGCAAGAATTAGTGATGCTGCAAGTAACAATTAGTGATCACAATTGTTTCATGTGTGGACATATGACAATAAAACATTCTTGATTCCTGTCTATCTGTCACTATTTCAGCTTAGATTATGATGAAACGCAGCATTTGACACCTCCTCATTTAACTATCCTGATAAACCTTGGAGTATTGTGTGCAGTTTGGTTCTCCTAATTTGAGGAAGGACTTCATAAAGAAATGTGTGGAGGTCTGCATCCCTACAAAAACCTTCCGAGTGTTTCCCAATCAGAAACCTTGGATGAACTTTGAGATCCGCACTCTCCTGAAGTCCAGACACAGGGCATTCACCTCCAATGATACAGTGGCCTACATGAAGACCAGATACGACCTTGGTAAGGCCATCAAAAAGGCCAAAAAGGACTTCTGCTCCAAACTGGAGGACGAGACAGATGTTCGGCAGCTGTGGCAGGGCCTGAATGCAATCACCTCCTACAAGGCGAAACCAGGAGGCAGCTCGAATGTCGGTGTCACATCACTCCCTGATGAGCTCAATGCAGTTTACGCACGCTTTGACAGGGAGAATACTGATATGCCTTCCCGATCCCCTATTCGCTGTGATGGCATTTCAGTCTCAGTCACAGAGGCCGATCCTTCAGAGGGGTGAACCCCCGAAAAGCACCCGGTCCTGATGGTATACCCGGTCGTGTTCTAAAAACCTGTGCGGACCAACTGGCGGGAGTTTTTACGGACATTTTCAACCTCTCACTTCTGAGGTCTGAGGTCCCCACCTGCTTTAAAAGGGCATCAATTATACCGGTGCCCAAGAAGAGTAAGGTGACGTGCCTCAATGACTATCGACCAGTGGCACTAACGCCGGTGGTGGTGAAGTGCTTCGAGAGGTTGATCATGGAGCAAATCAACTCCTACCTCGACAAAAACCTGGACCCACTGCAGTTCGCGTACCGCCACAACAGATCAATGGTGGATGCGATCCAAGCTGGCCCTCCACTCCGCACTGGACCACTTGGACAACAAAAACTCATATGTCAGGCTGTTATTCATTGATTACAGCTCGGCATTTAACACAATCATCCCCTCCAAACTGGTTACCAAACTCGCAGAACTGGGTCTCTGCGCATCCCTCTGCAACTGGATCCTCGACTTCCTCATCCACAGACCACAGTCTGTTCGTATTGGTGGAAATGTGTCAGCCTCGACAACAATCAGCATGGGAGCACCTCAAGGCTGCGTGCTCAGCCCTCTGCTGTACTCACTCTATACCCATGACTGCGTAGCGAACCACAGTGCGAACTCCATCATCAAGTTCGCTGACGACACCACTATTGTGGGGCGTATCACTGATGGGGATGAGTCAGAATATAGAAGAGAGATCGAGCAACTGTCCATATGGTGCCAGCGCAATAACCTGGCCCTCAACACCAGCAAAACCAAGGGACTGATTGTGGACTTTGGAAGGAGTAGGAGGGGACCCACAGCCCCATTTATATCAACGGGTCGATGGTTGAAAGGGTCAAGAACTTCAAATTCCTGGGCGTGCACATCTCTGAAGATCTTTCCTGGTCCGAGAACACTAACGCAATTATCAAAAAAGCTCATCAGCGCCTCTACTTCCTGAGAAGATTACGGAGAGTCGGATTGTCAAGGAAGACTCTCTCTAACTTCTACAGGTGCACAGTCGAGAGCATGCTGACCGGTTGCATCGTGGCTTGGTTCGGCAATTTGAGCGCCCTGGAGAGGAAAAGACTACAAAAAGTAGTAAACACTGCCCAGTCCATCATCGGCTCTGACCTTCCTTCCATCGAGGGGATTTATCGCAGTCGCTGCCTCAAAAAGGCTGGCAGTATCATCAAAGACCCACACCATCCTGGCCACACACTCATCTCCCTGCTACCTTCAGGTAGAAGGTACAGGAGCCTGAAGACTGCAACAACCAGGTTCAGGAATAGCTACTTCCCCACAGCCATCAGGCTATTAAACCTGGCTCGGACAAAACTCTGATTATTAATAACCCATTTTCTGTTATTTGCACTTTATCAGTTTATTTATTCATGTGTGTATATATCTATATTATGGTATATGGACACACTTATCTGTTTTGTAGTAAATGCCTACTATTTTCTGTGTGCTTAAGCAAAGCAAGAATTTCATTGTCCTATACAGGGACATATGACAATAAACTCACTTGAACTTGAACTTGACATTCTTGCTATTGAGGGAGTGATGAAAGAATGGAATGACTGGGCTTGTATTCACTGGTATATAGAAGGATGAGAGGGTATCTTATAGAAACATATAAAATTATTAAGGGATTGGACATGCTAGATGCAGCAAACATGTTCCCGATGTTGGGGGAGTCCAGAACCAGGAGCCACAGTCTAAGAATAAGGGGTAGGCCATTTGGAACTGAGATGAGGAAAAACTTTTACACCCAGGGAGTTGTGAATTTGTGGAATTCTATGGCTCAGAAGGCAGTGGAGGCCGATTCACTGGATGCATTCAAAAGAGAGTTAAATAGAGCTCATAGGGTTTGCGGAATCAAGGGATATGGGGAGAAGGCAGGAACTGGGTACTGATTGTGAATGATCAGCCTTGATCACATTGAATGGCGGTGTTTGCTCGAAGGGCTGAATGGCCTACTCCTGCACCTATTTTCTATGTTTCTATATATCTTTTCTAAACTCTGGTACCTTTGTCACTCTGGAGATATGTTTACCTTGTCCAGCTTTTCATACGATTGCAAGTGCGATGTGAACGTTTTTTGGGTTGAGTAAGGAATTTCAGTTACTTTAAATCCGCTTTTTCAAGAGTGCCAAAGCACAAATGTATATTCATGTCTCTTCTCACGTGACCCATAACCATTATTGTCATCATCATCATCATCATCATTTGAGTGTAAAAGTCCTTCACACCAATTAATTACAAAATTATCCAGTTTGTTAGTTCTCTCTGTGATCGCATGGGTTTTTTTCCTCCGGATGCTCTGGTTTCCTCCCAGCTTTCAAAGACATGCAAAGGTTTGTAGGCTAATTGGCTTCCGTAAATTGTCACTAATATGTCGGATGGTTTCATTTTGTATGGATGACCGCTGGTCGGCACAGACTCAGTGGGCTGAAGGGCCTGTTTACATGCTATATCTCTAAACTAAAGTGAACAAAAGAGCTCTAATTATTAATCCATCCATGGATGTAACTCAGTTGGGCATTTCAGCCACAAAGAGCTGTGACAATGTCTGAATTTGTATTCATTTTGGAGACAAGAGTAAAAGTCATGCTTTTGGTGTTGTGATTGTCTGACATTCCCACTGCAGCTGGGTACATCTTGACTATTGATGGTATAGCAGACTCTTAATGCAAGTAGGATGTGAGATAAGTTGGAGTATGGCGATGGGAAAGTCACTTGACATTCATGTCACCACTATCTCTGGTATAGTATATAGCCATACACAAAACACCTTCAAGATTTTTTCAATTGCTTCTTTCAGCCCTGTTGCATTTTAAATGGTTACTGTTCCTGCACTTTGAATTTCTAATCAAAAACAACAAGGAGAAGACGCCCTGATTTGCCACCAAGTTACAATGCATTCTACAATGTTGCTTTGGTTATTCCGAAGGAAGATAGTAGCATCATTCATAGGTCAGTGAAATGCAATCTGATGAGTTAGGGAAGCTATTCGACTGCCGGATTGCTATTCCAGCTACAAATCAGATAGACTGGTCAGTGATAATGATACTGCCTCTGGAGATAAATCTCATACACTGTATACAACAGGAGGGAGAAAGCTTCTCAAGAGCATTTAAAACGGGGAAGACAACTGAAAGAAGATTGAGGAAAGTGTTATTACCAGAAACTATTGATGGAACTGATTCATCATGAACTAAATTGGTAATTGAAAATCAAGAAAACTGCAGATGCCTTGAAGTGCAAAATGAAAAAAACAGAACTTGCTGGAAACATCATTGCCATGACAACACTAGCCTCACCTCATCAGATATATTTTCTTTGTCCTACAGATCATCCCCCCACCTTCTGTGCCTCTTTAAACTAATGTTTTATAATCCTTCTCAGTTCTGAAGGAGGATCTTCGACCTACAACATTAACTCTGCTTCTTTTTCCATAGACGCTGCCTGATCTGCTGAGTATTTCCGGCAATTGTTAGTTTTCATTATGAAATATCCTGAACGTGAAACAAGTTAACAGGAATAAAAGTAATGCACAGCAACATTTAAATTAACCCAGCTTCCAGTTTGACCTCAAAACCTTCAATTTATTCTTCTACTGCTAAAATTATTGAATTAATAGCATCACCTATTCTCAGCATGAGGGGGAATTGATACCTAAAGTGCTACAGAGAAAATGATTCTAAATTGTGCTCAAATTTGCAATACAGAATTATGCTTCAAGCTTCCATTAAAGTCATCTGCACAATAATAAGCATAAAAACTTCCATTAACTAGCACAATCGGTCATCCAAATAGAATGCAATTATTTCTTTATTTTCTTTATCTTCAGACGGATTCCTTCATATTTTTTTATTAATGGAAATGGTGCAACTTTATAATTACAGCTGCAATTGAGTTTATCAGCAAACATTTGTACCTTCAAAGGTTTTTGTAGATGATTGTACCACCCGTATTAACTGAAAAGCAGTCCTCCTTCTCAGGCAAAAGATTGTCTTAATAACATAGTTGGAACCCAAGCTGCAATTTTGAAGGACAGTTGAGAAATGTTTCCAACTATCATATTGTTAATTCTGGCCAAATTGGAGAGGCCAGAGCACTAAAATTGAGTAAAGGCTTCTAGGCTGCTAGGCCATTTGGTCAATTTAAACGTGCCTTCTGCAGAGATGGGACAAGCTGCAGAATGGTGGCAGTTTGTCTGGAGCCTAGTTAAGAGCTGCAGGAAAAGAATGAAACATCTGCAGATCCTGACAATTAGATGCAAATTGCATGAATGCAATTTGGATGAATGCAAACCAGACAAACACATTGTACATATTGTTGCAAAGCTTTACTTTGTTAGATGGTGATTGGATTAAGTATTGAGCCTTGTCTGGGTTTCTTGAATATCTGGGCAAATGTTGCTATGTTTGCTTCCTTTCAGAAGCACCATTTGAATCCATTGTATTAGTTACTGTATTATTGGGTTAGGGAAATGTCTATCATGTACTGGGTTAATCGATATCTGTTATTGGACTTTCAAGAGACCACCCACATTTGGTTCGGCCCCTCAAGGTTCGGGGACCTATAAAAGACCGCTCCCATGAGGTCCTGTATCGATCTACTGGGAGAACACTTGGGACAGTGTGACCCTTTGGAGTGTCTCTGCTTGAGCGAGGCTAAAGAGTGCTTGATCAGGCGGATACGAGGATCAAACCTGCGGTGGTTAGGTAAAGTGGTGGGAACTGTAATTCCGTTTGGTCAAAATAAAGATTAGTTGTGCAAGTGCTTGACTCAGTGATTTTTGACTGTAACTAGACGGGGGGAAGCTTAGAATGAGCTATTTACAATATCATTTCAATCACAACATGCAACATGATACAAAGCTATGTTCTTAGAAACAAGCCCTTGATCACATTTTGATCAAGAAACCCACATAGAGACATGTGTCACAGTGTTACCTCCTGGTGTTCTGAGCGTCTGGATTCAGCTGTAATCCACATAGTCACTCAACGTTACAGCGCTTTGGTATCATCACCTGCTTGTATCCACAGCTAGCTTAAAATAACTCTTCACTGTCAGAATGACAACAAAGCAACAGATTAAAATCCCTCTCACCATCCTTGCACCACCAGTACAAATCTCAGTATAAACTCATCTATTTTTGGATAGGTGCATGCAAAAGAAAGATTTAGAGGGATGTGGGCCAAATGCGGACCGGTGGGTCGCGTGTAGGTGGGGCACCTTAATTGGCATGGGCAAGTTGGGCCGAAGGGCCTGTTTCCGGTCTGTCTGACTATGACCATCTAAAACCCTTTTTTCCTGCTCAACATTGGTTTTTAGTACTGCTATTTGTCAGTGGCTTGAGACTTTTACATTGACATGGTACATTAATGCAAGTTGATTCTGTTGTGTCAAAGCCAAAAATGAAAGAATGCGGCTCAAATCCTTCTGGTCACACTGTGTGCTTCATGCCGTGTAATGAGTATTAAGGTCTAGTCACTGAGACACAAAGAAGATCACAAAGTTCCAGGCTGCTTACCAACAGCAAGAGAAGAATACATGATAAGGGAAGATTTTAGAAGCCTGGGATTTTCCGTCTTGAACAGAACTGGCTAATGCAGGCAATGGCTGCAGTGGATAGAATAATTAAACATGATGGAAGGAGGTAATAACAAAAAAATGAACTGAATACACAAGAGGTCAAGAACATCTCAAGTGAATGACGAAATACTTCCTGAAGTATCAATCTCAAAACTAGCTTAGTATTTATTTATTAATTGTTTGCATTAGTTTTGTTCCTCAAAATATCACTGCAATTGTGTCTTGCCATTCCGTCACTGAATTCCTGTAGCTTGTGATCACCTTCAATATGAAGAGCATTAAGGTGACCCTTTTCTCTCTCTTTCAGAGACATTCAACAGCAGCTTGTGCAGTGATTCAGTTTATCTTGACACGTCTGCAGTTAATGTAGTAGCCAAACAACCAACATAGCTTGCATTGACTTCTGCTCACCTAATGTAATTCTGACAAAATAAGCACATTAACACGTCCCTTTTGCCGAGATTCCCATTAAACATGCATTTGAGAGTAATTTTCTGGTGCTTTGTATGCACTAATTGGATTCCTAAACTGGATCATTCATTTATACGTTACAGTCATTTGTTTTACAGCTGCAGTATGATAGGAATCTGGAGTTTTATGCCTTTGATGAACATTTCTCAATGGATGTTTTTGAGATAATGCAATCTAATCAGAATTCCAAGCAAAAAATTCTGAAGAAATATTGCGACAAAAAGCTGATTAGTACAGTATCCTAAAATCTATAGTACCCTCAAATTGCATTGGGTAGAACATTGGAAATACGTATTGTTAAAATAAATCATCTTCAATGAGACCCAAAATTTTTTGATATTCATGAGAAAATTGCAGGAGTTCGAAAACATAAAATTACTGCATTTCAACTTTGTCAATTGTGCATTATTTAATAAACTTGGAGGTGCTATGGTTCAATCATCAATCCGATGGTGCATATGTCACTGTGTCTCTTCCATGCAGAGAGGATGCTGACATCAAGAGTCACTGCTGCAGTAAATAAATATTCACATAATCAGTTATCCACCACTTTCCCCAGCACCTAGCACATCTGGCATTGAGTAGAGGGGTAAACACATTGATAAAACTGGAAACATTAATATTCTGTTCTCTTTCCACAGCTCAGCTAGTGCAAGTCATGACAATCTTCTTACACAGCTCCTTTTGAGCTTATGTTGATCACTTCCAGATGGCAAATGTTGATTCTTGTAAACCTTTGTTTATCAAGCCTCTATATCCCATTCAGATCATTTTCCTTTAGTCTTCAGAATGATTCAACACTCTATTTGTGTCGGAAGTACATTTTCATCTCAATGTGAGTGCCCACATTTTTCCAGTGACCAAGTTGCACCAGAATGTCACTTGTCTTCTCACTCGAGTAAGCATCCACATGCTCTTAGGATCTTTTTGCACTGTCCTCTTTGCTGTGCAAGCAATTGAAATGATCCTTTGTGAACCATTCATTTTTATGTAACTTTTTATCTTTTATCTTTTGCTTATTATTTTCAAGAATTTAGATCACGAGAATAAAATAAATTGAACCAAAAGGCATGAGGGCAACTATCTACTATTCAAAGGTACACAAAATTGCTGGGGAAACTCAGCGGGTGCAGCAGCATCTATGGAGCGAAGGAAATAGGCGACGTTTCGGGCCGAAACCCTTCTTCAGACTTCTTCAGATTCTTTCATGCTCCATAGATGCTGCTGCACCCGCTGAGTTTCCCCAGCAATTTTGTGTACCTTCGATATTCCAGCATCTGCAGTTCCCTTTTGAACACTATCTACTATTCAATTTTGTCTGAGGAAATCTTAGCCTCTGTTCCACTTTCCTGCCTGTTCCCCATCATTTTTGACTTCATCTGTCTATTCATTTCATCTTGGATACATTCAATGATTCCGCCTTCACAACTCTGGCATCCAACCCTTTGTGAGAACATTTTTTCTTCTTAAGGTATAGAAGCAAGGAACTGCAGATGCTGGTTTACAAAAGAGGGCACAAGGTACTGGAGTAACTGAGCAGGTCAGGCAGCGAACATGTTCCCCAGAGATGCCGCCTGACCCGTTGAGATACGACAACACTTTGGGCCCAAATTTCTACTTAACTCCATCGTAATAGACAACCCATTAACCCAAGACCATGAGACTAGTGATAAAGGAGATATCTTCTGTGTCTAAGTTCATAAGTTATGAGAGCAGAATTCAGCCATTCGGCCCATCAAGTCTACTCCACCATTCATTCATGGCTGATCTATCTTTCCTTCTCAACCCCATTTCCCTGCCTTCTCCTGCAACATTTGACACCCTTACTGATCAAGAACGTGTTAACCTCTGCTTTAAAATACCCAATAACTTGGCCTCCACAGCTGTCTGTGGCAATGAATTCCTACAGATTCACCACCCTGTGGCTAACTAAATTCCTCTTCATCTTCTTTCTAAAGGTACATCTTTGCAATTTATCATGAGGGCCAAGGGGCCTGTTCCTCTGCTGTCCTGTTCTATACTCCATGTTCCGTGTTCTCCACATGGCCAAAAATGCAGGTCGATCCCTGCTTAAATCTGAAGACTAACACAGCACATAGTACTTGGGTGTGGGGCCCCAAGGCTCTGTTCTTTTATCTTGCTCACAGCTTGCTGTATAATATGTAGTTTTGAACTTGTTAATCTTTAGATGTTCAGGATAAATTGGTGGAGCGGGTTAAAAGCCACACTAGATCCTCGGCATTATTCAATAGAAAAGCAAGAAAGTACAATGAGCCCTTGATAAACATGGGCACAGCTGCAGCTAGTGTAATGAGTTCTGGCACTACTCTTTGGGAATGATTTGAAGGTCTTAGAGGATGCAAAAAAAGATTTACTAGAATTATCCCAGGGATAAGAGAAATCGCTTATGTGAATAGACCAAAACACCTTGTGTTACCCTTCCTGGGAGCAGAGAAGCAAAGGGGTGCTTTAATGGATGTGCTTGAAATCACAAGTGGTCTAAAAATAGCAAAAGAAAAGAAAATTACTGGTGGAAGAGTCAAGAACTGGAGGACATAAATTTAATATGAATTTCAAGAGAACTAGAGTGGATGGAAGGAATAACATTTTATTTTAAACAGAATAAAATATTGGAATCCAGAGTCCATTGCCGGAAGCGCAGCTGAAAGCAAATTCAATTGTGACTTTGTGAAAAAGGAATGAGATTAAAATTTTAAATAAAATATAAATTATACGGTTATGGGGAAGCAGTCAGAGAATGGGACGAACAGAAATGCCCTAACAGCAACTTGATGGGCAGAATGGTCTTCACCAGCATGATGCCTATGCTAAAATTCAGCACAGTTCCATTTGTTCTTACATTTGTGGCAAACGATATAATATAACTTTATTTATACCAGGAGGGAAATTGATCTGCCAACAGTCATAAAACACAGGATACATGAAATTAAAGTGGCGAGTGGAAAGGATTGTTTTTATGCAAAGATTTGGGGAGGGAGGTGGGCAGGTGGAAGAGGGTAGGGGGAGTCAGTCTACACCATGTCAGAAGGGGGAGGAGTTGTACAGTTTGATAGCCAAAGGGAAGAAGGATCTCCTGTGATGTTCTGTGCTGCATCTTGGTGGAACCAGTCTGTTGCTGAAGGCACTGCTCAGGTTGACAGGTCGAAACACAAGATTTTTCACATTCACTTTGCATTTCTCAATTTCCAGTAATTCACATTATATGGATAAGTGTATGCAGTCCTTAATAGAGGGAGATTGCAAAGCACAGAAGAGTTTGAGAGGTCACCAAGGGAGATAATGTCAGGCAGGTGAATGGGATGGATGACACACTAAGTTGTGACCATTTGCCAGAGAAAACCATGACACATTAATGTGTATATATTGGAGTCTGATATCCACAAACCATTGGAGAGTCCATACAAAATGTTTGAGGTGTAAATCATGTGCTGATTCCATGTCTGCAGATCAAGTTGCTCAGAAGTGGGTGAAGAAGATGGGATGGGTGGAGGGGGGGGTGGTAATTGTAGATTATGGAGTGAATTATAGATAAAAGCTGTGACATGGGAGCAAGAAATATCTGAGTAATTATGAGAGGAATCAAAATGGCCCCATTCCACCGAGCCGGACTGATGGAGGAGAGGGTCGAAAGGGTGATCGTGTAGTCAATCAAATCAAAGGTTATACAGAGAGTCATGAGCATGGTCACAATATTGGCTGTCATGAGATTTTAATTGCAACTCTTTGGGTGTTGAAATTGACTGGAACGTATTTTTATTAAGAATTGACAGTCCCCTTAAGAAGGGTTTTTAATCCATGTATGACAGAACGGAATGACAGAGGAAGCAAATGAGCTTTGCATTTAAGAAGACATTATCATTTCTTGGATAGATGGATAAAATGGAAAATGAATCACTTTGTTCAAGATAGATATCTCCATGCAAAGCTATCAAGTACATTTGCAGAGTGGGAGAAACCAGTGTTGCACAGATTTAAAAAGTTTCGAGAAAGTGATGAAAAAGAAACTCTAAAATGATATACTCTGAGATATAGCAGTTGGTGGAATGAAACCTGAATCAAATTTCAGCAAGGAAGAAGGTTATTTGTCCATGCCAGATCTCGTTCCAAGTCAGAAGCATATACTCTTCCATCTGGAGGGATTGATGAATAGAAAGTTGTAGAAGGGGGAAAAAGTAATTACGTAAGGAATGTAGTTGTAGAGATTAGAAAGAGAACTTCCCTGTTTCTGGGGAGATCAGCCAGCTACGAGTGAGAAAACAGTTTAAGATTAAATCAGTTGTTCATAAAAGCAAATAAAATTGGAGTGTGGAAAGAGATTTTTCAGACCATGAATTCTGACCATGAGCAATGGAATGAAAGGGAGGGAATGGGAGCCTTGACATTGGTGCAGGTAACACTATTTTCCAAGTTGAATTTCAGTGCATAATGGACCATGGCAGTGAATCAACCCTGTGATTTCGGCCACACTACAGCCATGCAAGGCAGCTACTAAACCTCTCCCCACATTCACACTGTTGTCTCAGACTGTACAAGACTGCTAACAAACACAATGCTAGAACAAAGCCACACACAGACTGGAAAAACACTACTTCATATTCTGCTTGAAATGCCTGCAACCCAACAGCATGAACAACTAATTCTCCAATTTCAGGCAAACCCTCCCCTCCGATCCTTCTCATCTAACCAGATTCTCTGCTACCCCACCATCCACCCTCCCCTGCTAGTGCACACCCTTCCTTCCACTCTCATCCAGTTCATTTCCCCTCCTCTACCTCCCGCATCTGTTCATGACCCCCTACTCCATGTCCCCCATTTTTATTCTCTTCACCCATCTCCATTCCCTTCACCCCACCATCTCTCCTTCATGATCTTAGAGTCGTGACATTATGCAGCATGGAAACAGGTCCTTCATTCCAACTTGTCCATGCCGACCAACATGTCCCATCTACACTAGTCCCACCTGCCTGCCTTTGGCCCATATCCTTCTAAACCTATCATGTTCCTGTCCACAAGTATCTTAGATGTTGTGATAGTACCTGCCTCAACTACCTCCTCCGGCAGCTCGTTACATATACCTAACAGCCTTTGTGTAAAAAAAAATGTCCCTCAGGTTCCTATTAAATCTTTCCCCACTCACCTGAAACCCATGTCCTCTGGTTCTTGATTCCCCTCCTCTGGGTAAAAGGTATAAAATCCTAGCCTGCTCAACCTCTCCCTCTAGCTCAGGCCCTCGAGTGCTGGCAACATCTTCATAAATCTTCTCCGCACCCTTTCCAGCTTAACTTATTCCATATTTTCTATAACAGGGTGACTAAAACCGAATACACTACTCTAAATGTGGCCTCACCAATATCTTGTACAACTTTAACATAACATTTAACTTCTATACTCAATACCCTGATTGATGAAGACCACTGTGCTAAAAGCCCTTTTGACCACCTTATCTACATATGACACCACTTTGAAGGAACTATGTAACCACACTTCTAGATCCCTTAGCTCTACAACAGTCTCCAGAGCCCTGCCACACTGTGTAGATCCTGCCCTGGTTAGACTTCCCAAAATCTATATCATTGATATTGTATGTCAAACAGCAATGGGCTCAGCACCGAACCTTGAGGCACACGACTCATCACAGGCTCTTCATTTCACTTTTTCAACAGATCCCTTTTCTTCATCTCCCTTGTCCATCACATCCACCATGTGCACCCTTTGTCTTCTCCACAGTCTTGGACACCACCTTCCATCCACCTTTGGATACCATCTGTACTCTTCTCTCCCCATCTGATTTATCTGCCAATACTCAGCTTCCTCGCCCAGCTCCATCCACCACTTCCCATCTCTTGCCCTATCCTTTCCTCTCTCCTCTTTTAACCAATTCTCTCCCCTCAACCCAATCAGTATGAAGAAGGGTCTTAATCCAAAACGCTGTTTGTTCATTTCCCTCCACAGATGCTGCCCGACCCATTGATTCTAGTGGTTTTAATTATACATTGACGATCACACCTGGTCTTGCTCATTTGCACAGGCAACAAATCTTCTCATGACAACAATTTTAAAATCGCATACTGTTATTCCCTCAAGGCCTCACCATTTCTTATTGCAGTCACCAACTTTGAGCTTTCAATCCTCATCATCCGCTCTGCCATCCAACCTCTGTGGCCGTCACGTGTGCCAATACATCTTGGATTTATGGTTCCTGTAATTTAGGCCATCAGTGGATCCACTATTTTAAGTCCTTGACTCATTTTCGTTAAAATCAGAAATGTCACCAAATTGAAATTTCTTGATCCAAATATTAACTTCTGACCACATGCTGCTAAATGAGGTAGTTGAGGCTGGGACTATCCCAATGTTTAAGAAACAGTTAGACAGGTACATGGATAAGACAGGTTTGGAGGGATATTGACCAAGCACAGGCAAGTGGAACTAGTACAGTTGGCCAGTGTGGGTAAATTGGGCCGAAGGGCCTGCTTTCTCACTCTCAGACATTTATTTGCAGTTTGTGGATCTTGATGATAAGACTCTCCATAATTCTCCATTGGAGAGTGGCCTGGTATTGTGGCAGTCTGTCACTAACGTACGACTACAATACCTTTGAGTGGATGGTTGTAGAATTCTCTACTAGCAATGGAACAATGGTGGCTATAAGTCAGGATGATATTGACTTGCAGGGAAGCTTAGTTTATGAGGATGGATGGAGATATATTATAGAACATAAACAATGGTACAGACCACTTGGGTCCAATAAACTGGAATTGCATGATAAATATTATGTGTTACCATAATGAACAGGCGAACAGCATATGTTTGAGGCACCAGGGAACTGTATCTTCAGTTGGGGCTTAAGATACAGGTTCAATTTGAAAATATGCACTGAATGCCTTTAATTCTGAGGCTGTGAGCTATAGTCCTAGACTGTCCCACTGGTGGAAACATCCTCTCCACATCCTTATGAAAACTCACCTTGACAGATCTGGACAAGGCAAGTCCATAGTTGGCACATGCATTAGCAGCAAGTTGCAATAACCTCTGGCTCAGTATAGTTCCAAGTCAGCAGAATACAATTAGAGGATGTGATTTTGCAATACAGCATTTCGGATCTTGTCCCATTTTAGTTGATGAAATAGAAGTGAAGCCCACAAGTTCTCCAAGCTGTACAGGAAAGTCGCACTGCCTTCTATAGTGTCTGCGAATAAATTATTTGGAAAAGCTGAAGAATCTGGGTTCTTAAGCTTTCAAGGAACCAGGTTCATGAGGTTAAAAGTAATCAATGAAAGTCATGTCCCAAACCCGACTTCAAATAATGGCACAAAAGTAGGACTGGAAGGAAAGGTTTAAACTAATGAAAGGGAAATTGTGCACCAGCATTGGAAACCCCCACACAATGAGCATAGTTTCGAGCCGGAACTTGGAGGCAAGAATCTTACAGTCACGTTCAAGATGTGGAATAAGCTGTACAAGCTGCCTATTGCAGTGGGGAGAAGAGTTCCTGTAGATTGATGAGCCAAGGTAAGCTCAATGGCCTTCCTCATCTGTATTTATCTTGCAATGTTTGAAAGTCTTCATATTGACAAGCACAAGCAAGATTACATTTTCTTCTGCAGAATGGCGATGCAGCCAAACGCAAGGACTCCAAATCCTTTCAATATATATTTTTTAACTTTCACGTGTGACAAACGTAATTTGAAAAAAAAAAACCTATGGGAAGCATCAAGGGAAAACCAATATATTTATTTTCCATTAAAATGGAGCATTTCAACTGAAATGACAATCCAAAGCCTTTAATTTCTTAACTGCTTTCAGCAAAATAAAAATTCATACCTGATGCAAAATGGTGCATTGACATTGTTTTTTTTCCAACAAATTATTAAATATTACAGTGATTCTAAAGGTTTACTTATAAAAGTCAGCATTTGAGTAAAATACTTTGCCATAAAGAGATTCAGCTGAATTGAAATCTTTATACTAAAATGCTTTGGCTGTCTTTCTGCACTTGCAGTGCTGGCTGATAGCTTTTTATCATTTGAACATCTGTCATAACAAAACGAGTTCACGATAAAAGGTTTCAGTTGTTTGGGAAAATGGAATCACACAAAAGGATGTTGTGGTACAAAAGCCATTTCCCTCCGTGCCAAGGGAAGTAAACCTGTTGTCCGTGGATAGCCTTCTTCAAATTACTTGCTTCAACTCATCAATTTAAGTGATCTGCTAAGCCACTCAGTTATATCAAGTTAAATCATTCCTTCATCTCTCTGTTGCTCAATGCTATTTACATCCCCCTATTGTGTAGATCAGCTGTACCCATTGTTCTAATCATCTTCATCACATCTTTGCCCCTTTGGTCAGTTAACAGACTACAAGTAGACCATCTTCACCATTGGTGAATATATCAAAGCAAATTTCTTGACTCTCAGCTAGTAACTTGTAGCACAACAACAGAAGATTGGCACCTTTTCTTCAAATGGTTTCAATGATGAAAGATGGGATGATCTTGTAGATCGTGCCAGCATCCCACCTAGAAATAGTGAGCATTGGAAATATACATTGGTTAATTCAATTGTATAAAATCTCTTTTTTTTCTTCCTGTATCTGGTATTTGCGCAAGAGTCTCTCTGTGTAATATCTGAAGGATTACTTGTAGTTAAGAATGAAAATAGCGCAAATTCATAGACAAAACGTGTGTTTTCATTTTGGATTCAATAGTCTTCAGAGGTGAAATGTTACACTCAAAACTGACCTCAAAAGATATGGAAGAGATAGACCATATGAGGAAGGCCAGTTAAAAAACAACTTGTGGTTATTGCCTTATCTACCTCTGAGTCCACAGCCCTGTAATAATGTTTCTGCAACTACTCATCCAGCTTCACTTTGAATACATTTAGGCAGTCAGTTCCAACAGCCCCACCAGTCGTCAAGTGAAATAAGCCTTTACAACTCCATTCTACTATTTCAACCAATTAACTTACCTTTACTATCTCTGCCAAGGGTAATGAGCCCTTTCTTCATAAGTTTATGTTCATAAGTGATGGAGCAGAAATTGGCCATTCAGCTCATCGTCTGTTCTGCCATTCAATCATGACTGATCTATCATCTTCTCCTAACCCCATTCTCCTGCTTTCTCCCCATAACCTCTGATGTCTGTATTAATCAAGAATCTATCTATCTATCTATCTATCTATCTATCTATCTATCTATCTATCTATCTATCTATCTATCTATCTATCTATCTATCTATCTATCTATCTATCTATCTATCTATCTATCTATCTATCTATCTATCTATCTATCTATCTATCTATCTATCTATCTATCTATCTATCTATCTATCTATCTATCTATCTATCTATCTATCTCTGCCTTAAAAATATCCAATGACTGCCTCCACATTTCCATAGATTTACCAACCTCTGACTAAAGAAATTCCTCCTCATCTCCTTCCTAAAGGAACGTCCTTTTATTCTGCAGCTATGACCTCTGGTCCTAGGCTCTCCCACCAGTGGAAACATCCTCTCCACATCCACTCTATCCAGGCCATTAAGTATTAATGTGTTGAAAAAACACCATCCAATAGAGTGCAATTAATTACACTTTCTAGTACAGATTGTTTGAGGCAAGGCCTATTTCTGTCACCTTTTAAAAAAAATTAGGCCAAGGAATCATGGAAACAATTGCATTGTTCAATGTAATTTGCATTTTTAAATCCATATTTTATCACCGTGTGCCCAATTTTGACTCACTTACACTGAGGACAAAATTTGCTACAACCAAGCAAAAAATCCAAACCATAACAGGGCGGCGCAGTGGTACAGCTGGTGGAGCCATTGCCTCACAGCACCAAAGACCCGGGTTCAATTCTGACTTTGCGTGCTGTTTGTGTGGAGCTTGCATGTCCACCCCCCCCCCCCCCCCCCCGTGACCACATGTGTTTCCTCCGGGTGCTTTAGTTCCCTTTCACATTCCAAAAACATGCAGATTTGTAGTTTCAACCTCTCTAAATTGGCCCTTTTTGAAAATTGACTCTAGTGTGCAAGGAGTGGATTCAAAAGTGGGATATCATAGAACTGTTGTGAATGGGTGATCAATGGTCAGTGTAGACTCGGTGAGGCGAGGGGCCTGTTTCCATACTGTATCTCTAAAACTATCTATGAAACTAATCCAGTATGCAAATCTTGGATTTCATTACTTGTGACTTTATACAAAATTTAAATGCTGAAAGTCTGGGCGTTTTTAATCTTTTATGAAGAGGAAATATTTCCTTGCCAATTACGAAGTGATTGTGAATACTTCTGACTGTTACTACATTGAATTTAAATAGCAGCTTTGACTTAGATGGTGGGGGAGTTCCCTGCTATCAACACCATTCTTGTCATCATGGCCAGAGTTGAGATGCTTGGAAAACTCAGGGTGATGGGAGATCTGGCTTAATGTATTCTCAGCAGCAAATTATAAGCTGACGCACTCTATTACAGGCGATTCTAAGCACCTTCGCTCTCGCAGTCTTGGATGAATCTGTGTCACATGGTGGTGAAAACAATTATTTAACGAAATGGCATCAATCAATAAATAAATAGCTGATTTGACAACAACAAAATTGAACACCAATAAATTGTATTCCAGTTATCCTAACTTTTGCAAGTTGCAATTGTACACAACTGTAAAATTGCAATCGATTTTCTTCCACGTGCACGGTGTGCGTGGGGGGAAATAATCCGCGGAAAGAACAGGACAGAAAAATCAACAGGAGCTTTCAACTTTAGCCACAAAGTAAAGGCAGAGTTTTCAGATCAGTCGCCTGTAAGATTGAGAATTCTTCCAAAGACTGCAGGGCTGGTTTACTGCTAAAGCTAATCCTGCGGTATTATTGGGTCAATAACTGAACCACAACGACCGAATATACCAGCATTTGGGCTTTGCAGCTAAAAGATAACTGCATTAAAACACCAAAGCAGAACAAAAGTGTCAGTGGTTGGAAACTTATCAATACCAGCAGAACTCAAAGATTAAAAATCTGAAGTAGTAATAAAGTCAGAGGAAAGCAGCAAGGAATTGAACCAGTTCACCCATAGGAAAAGGGGAATTCTGGATACTATCGACAGTGGGTGCAGGTTACTCAGGTGAAATGCCATTGAATGCAGTGATCAAGAAGAGATCGGGAGAGAGTCCAGCTCTCTCAAATCAACTGCTTGAATCCAATCTCTGTTTCAGTTATGTTGTCTTGAACTAGATGCTTATTTTCAGTTGCTATTAAATTATGTGCTTCATTTCTAATACCAATTAGTTGGTGATGTTTAGTTTAGTTTAGAGATGTGGTGCAGAAACAGGCCCTCTGGCCCACCGAGTCCACACCGACCAGCGACCCTTGTATACTAGCACCATCCGACGTACGAGGGACAATTCATTATTTTAGCAAAGCCAATTAACCTACAAACCTGTACGTCTTTGGAGTGTTGGAGGAAACCAGAGCTCCCTGTGAAAACGCACAAGGTCACAGGGAGGACGTACAATTTCCGTACCGACAGCACCCATAGTCAGGATCAAACCCGGGTCCCTGGCGCTGTAAAGCAGCAACTCTTCCACTGTGCCACTGTGCTGCCCCTTGTCTCCGATCAAGGTTAGAAAGTTATAGATGCACAATTCAAAGCATATGATCTACTTGAATGACAACATATTTCAAGCTTTACACTGCCCAAAGTCAAAACTCTTGCAAATTCATGTGCGATTTCTATTCATTATGGATCATGCATTCATTATGTTCAGCTGGGGGCTCTTTGGCCTATTGTGCATGCATTTGCTGAGCTTTCCAATCCCCACACCATCACCACAGCCCAGGAAATGCTTTCCCTCCAAGTGTTTCATCAATTTCTTCTTTTCCATTTGTTTCCGCCAAGTTTTCAATCACTGACATTCCACATCAGGCAACTTATTAAGTAAAAAATTATTTTCCACACACTACCATAATCATTTTACAACCAGATCAAGCTGACTTGCTTCCAGTTTGGTTTTGTGCGTGATTGAAAAACCAATGTGCAAACCCAAATCTTTTCCACAGATGGGACTGAAAGGGTGGAGAAGCGATTAATTTATGAAGTGCTGAAACACTGTCTCCCTGGATTTGCTTATGTTCCTAATTTATAGTCTCAATGTTGACTATACCATCCTGAATGCTGTTCTTCCATTTTGAGCGGTGAAGTACAAAGATTCCTACAAATGTTACTAATTTCAAGGAGACTTTAAGCACATCCTTGAATTACTGTCCAAAATACAGTCATGGAGAAATTCTGCAGGTCAGGCAGCATCTGGGGGGATGTGGCATTTTGTGGTGGAATCCTTCTTGGACTGAATAAGGGTCCCGAGTCTGATGAAGGGTCCCAACCCAAAAGTCACCAGTCCATGCCCTCCCCAAATGCTGCCTGCTCCCCAAGTTTCTCCATCACTTTGTGCCCTGCTTAAGATTCCAGCATCTGCACCTTGTGTCTCCTTGAACTGCTCTCCGGCACGTTATTATGTCCAAAGACAGAGTTAAGAATAAAGTGTGCATTTCAGGAATTTAGTGTCAGGTACAACAACAGAGAACTTAGAACAGTACAGCTCAGGAATAGATCCTTCAGCCCACAATGTCTGTACCAAACCGGCAGCATGGTGGCGCAGCGGTAGAGTTGCTGCCTTACAGCGCTTACACTGCCAGAGACCAGGGTTCGAGCCTGACTATGGATGCTGTCTGAACGGAGATTGTACGTTCTCCCTGTGACCTGCATGGGTTTTCTACGAGATCTTTGGGTTTCTCCCACACTCCAAAGACGTACAGGTTTGTAGGCTAATTTGCTTGGTATAATTGTAAATTGTCCCTAGTGTGTGTAGGATAGGTGCTAGTGTGCGGGAATCGCTGGTCGTTGCGGACTTGGTGGGCCGAAGGGCCTGTTTCCATGCCGTATCTCCAAACTAAACACTAAACATAATGCCGAGACCAAAACAAATCTGCCTGCACATAATTCATACACCTCCATTCACTGGATATCCATGTATGTAAAAGTCTCTTAAAATACCACTATTGTAACTGCCTCCAATACCATCCCTGGCAGTGCATTCCAAGCATCCACCACCCTCTGTAAAATGAACTTGCCCCGCACATCTTCTTTGAACTCCTTTTCTCCTCTCATCTTCAAGCTACGCACTCAAGTATTTGCTATTTCCCTCCGGTGGGAAAAAAAAAGTTCTCATTGTCTACCTTATCTATGCCTCTCAGTGTTATATATATGCTCAGATGACCTGCCTGCAGAGCCAGCAAATAATAAAGGCTTTATTGACCGACCGACTGATGTTAGTCTGCTGAACCTACCAGTGAAATTGGAAGAACTTGTGGAGACAGCACAGTTAGACAATATCAGTCAAGTCTCAGAAGCATTTGACATGTCTTAAAGCCAGTAGACAATCAAGTACTGGGAGAGGGCATTGTTACCTCAATTTGAAGTCTGCAGATGTATTCAGATAAGGGGGAGAATGAGGGCCAGGGCAGTTTACTGTTCTGGATGTCAGATGTGGGAGGGCATGGAGTCTGAGTGCCCTCCAGACGTCCACATCTGCGCCAGGTGCGTCGAGATGGGGCTCCTAAGGGACCGTGTTAGGAACCTGGAGCAGCAACTCGATGACCTCTGTCTGCTCAGGGAGAGCGAGGAGGTCATAGAAAGGAGTTACAGGGAGGTGGTCACTCCAAGACCACGGGAGACAGAAAACTGGGTCACAGTTAGGAAGGGCAATGGGCAGAGGCAGGAACTGGTGAGTACCACGGTGGCTGTACACCTTGAAAATAAGTACTCGTGTTTGAGTAAGGGTGGGGGAGACAGCCTACCTGGGGGCAGCGACAGCGGCCGGGCCTCTGGCACAAAGTCCGGTCCTGTTGCTCAGAAGGGTAAGGAAAAGAAGAGGAGGGCAATTGTAATAGGGGACTCTATAGTCAGGGGGTCGAATAGGCGATTCTGTGGACGCAGACAGGAGACCCGGATGGTAGTTTGCCTCCCTGGTGCCAGGGTCAGGGATGTGTCTGAACGTGTCCAAGAAATCCTGAAATGGGAGGGAGAGGAGCCCGAGGTTGTGATACATATAGGTACCAACGACATAGGTAAAAAAAGAGAAGAGGTCCTGAAAGAAGAATTTAGGGAGTTAGGTAGAGAGTTAAGGAGAAGGGCTGCAAAGGTAACAATCTCAGGATTACTGCCTGTGCCACGCGACAGTGAGAGTAGGAATGGAGCGAGGTGGAGGATAAATAAGTGGATGAGGGACTGGTGCAGTGGGTATGGATTCAAGTTTCTGGATCATTGGGACCTCTTTTGGGGAAGGTGCGACCTGTACAGAAAGGACGGGTTGCACTTGAACTCGAGGGGGACCAATATCCTGGCGGGGAGATTTGCAAAGGCTACTGGGGAGACTTTAAACTAGTATGGTTGGGGGGAGGGACTCAAATTGGGAAAGCTAGCAGTCAGTGTGTGAGGCAGGAGGCAGAGAATGGTAGCACTCTGACCCAAAATGTAGGGGAGAGAGAAGAAAAAGACAATAAACAGAGAATAAGAGAGGGTGGGTTTCTTAAATGTGTATATTTTAATGCTAGGAGCATTGTAAGAAAGGTGGATGAACTTAGAGCCTGGATTGACACCTGGAAGTATGATGTTGTGGCGATCAGTGAAACATGGTTGCAGGAGGGCTGTGATTGGAAACTAAATATTCCAGGATTTCGTTGCTTCAGGTGTGATAGAATTGGAGGGGCAAGAGGTGGAGGTGTTGCATTGCTTATCAGGGAAGATATTACAGCAGTGCTTTGGCAGGATAGATTAGAGGGCTCATCTAAGGAGGCTATTTGGGTGGAACTGAGAAATGGGAAAGGGGTAGCAACACTTATAGGGGTGTATTATAGACCGCCAAATGGGGAGCGAGAATTGGAAGAGCAAATATGTAAGGAGATTGCAGATATTAGTAGTAAGCACAAGGTAGTGATTATGGGAGATTTCAATTTTCCACACATAGACTGGGAAACACATTCTGTAAATGGGCTGGATGGGTTGGAGTTTGTAAAATGTGTGCAGGATAGTTTTTTGCAGCAATACATAGAAGTACCTACTAGAGAAGGGGCGGTGCTGGACCTCCTGTTAGGAAATGAGACGGGTCAGGTGGCAGAGTTATGCGTTGGGGAACATTTCGGGACCAGTGATTACAATACCATTAGTTTCAATATAATTATGGAGAGGGTCAGAACTGGACCTAGGGTTGAGATTTTTGATTGGAGAAAGGCTAACTTTGAGGAGATGCGAAAGGATTTAAAAGGAGTAAATTGGGACAGTTTGTTTTATGGGAAAGATGTGGAAGAGAAATGGAGGACATTTAAAGGTGAAATTTTAAGAGTACAGAATCTTTATGTCCCTGTTCGGTTGAAAGGAAATAGTAAAAATTGGAAAGAGCCATGATTTTCAAGGGAAATTGGACACGGTTCGGAAAAAGAGAGAGATCTACAATAATTATAGGCAGCATGGAGTAAATGAGGTGCTTGAGGAGTATAAAGAATGTAAAAAGAATCTTAAGAAAGAAATTAGAAAAGCTAAAAGAAGATATGAGGTTGATTTGGCAAGTAAGGTGAAAGTAAATCCAAAGGGTTTCTACGGCTATATTAATAGCAAAAGGATAACGAGGGATAAAATTGGTCCATTAGAGAATCAGAGTGGACAGCTATCTGCAGAGCCAAAAGAGATGGGGGAGATATTGAGCAATTTCTTTTCTTCGGTATTCACCAAGGAGAAGGATATTGAATTATGTGAGGTAAGGAAAACAAGTAGAGTAGCTATGGAAACTATGAGATTCAAAGAAGAGGAAGTACTGACACTTTTGAGAAATATAAAAGTGGATAAGTCTCCAGGTCCGGACAGGATATTCCCTAGGACATTGAGGGAAGAGTGTAGAAATAGCAGGGGCTATGACAGAAATATTTCAAATGTCATTAGAAACGGGAATAGTACCGGAGGATTGGCGTACTGCGCATGTTGTTCCATTGTTTAAAAAGGGGTCTAAGAGTAAACCTAGCAATTATAGACCTGTTAGTTTGACGTCAGTGGTGGGCAAATTAATGGAAAGGATACTTAGAGATAATATATATAAGCATCTGGATAAACAGGGTCTGATTAGGAACAGTCAACATGGATTTGTGCCTGGAAGGTCATGTTTGACTAATCCTCTTGAAATTTTTGAAGAGGTTACTCGGGAAATTGATGAGGGTAAAGCAGTGGATGTTGTATATATGGACTTCAGTAAGGCCTTTGACAAGGTTCCTCACGGAAGGTTGGTTAAGAAGGTCCAATGGTTGGGTATTAATGGTGGAGTAGCAAGATGGATTCAACAGTGGCTGAATGGGAGATGCCAGAGAGTAATGGTGGATGGTTGTTTGTCAGGTTGGAGGCCAGTGACTAGTGGGGTGCCAAAGGGATCTGTGTTGGGTCCACTGTTGTTTGTCATGTACATCAATGATCTGGATGATGGTGTGGTAAATTGGATTAGTAAGTATGCAGATGATACTAAGATAGGTGGGGTTGTGGATAATGAAGTAGATTTTCAAAGTCTACAGAGAGATTTATGCCATTTGGAAGAGTGGGCTGAAAGATGGCAGATGGAGTTTAATGCTGATAAGTGTGAGGTGCTACATCTTGGCAGGACAAATCAAAATAGGACGTACATGGTAAATGGTAGGGAATTGAAGAATGCAGGTGAACAGAGGGATCTGGGAATAACTGTGCACAGTTCCCTGAAAGTGGAATCTCATGTAGATAGGGTGGTAAAGAAAGCTTTTGGTGTGCTGGCCTTTATAAATCAGAGCATTGAGTATAGAAGTTGGGATGTAATGTTAAAATTGTACAAGGCATTGGTGAGGCCAATTCTGGAGTATGGTGTACAATTTTGGTCGCCTAATTATAGGAAGGATGTCAACAAAATAGAGAGAGTACAGAGGAGATTTACTAGAATGTTGCCTGGGTTTCAGCAACTAAGTTACAGAGAAAGGTTGAACAAGTTAGGGCTTTATTCTTTGGAGCGCAGAAGGTTAAGGGGGGACTTGATAGAGGTCTTTAAAATGATGAGAGGGATAGACAGAGTTGACGTGGATAAGCTTTTCCCACTGAGAGTAGGGAAGATTCAAACAAGGGGACATGACTTGAGAATTAAGGGACAGAAGTTTAGGGGTAACATGAGGGGGAACTTCAGAGTGTGGTGGCTGTGTGGAATGAGCTTCCAGTGAAGGTGGTGGAGGCAGGTTCGTTTTTATCATTTAAAAATAAATTGGATAGTTATATGGACGGGAAAGGAATGGAGGGTTATGGTCTGAGCGCAGGTATATGGGACGAGGGGAGAATACGTGTTCGGCACGGACTAGAAGGGTCGAGATGGCCTGTTTCCGTGCTGTAATTGTTATATGGTTATATGGTTATATGGTTATGAACACAAACCACTGCTCAACCCCTTGCCTATTGCCTCCTCACTCCTCTCCTCTCCACTTCCAGACCCAGCCACATGAACGAAGTCTGACTGACATAAATGCCGCCAATTGTCAAGACCACAAAACTGGTTCAATGGCTGTAAATGAAGCCCAAACTTGATCAGCAGATCTCAAGGCACCAGAGGCAGCTGCCTCAATTGGCCATGATCTTTTCTTTGTGTTTTGCTGAGCACTGCACTATTGGGACACAGTTCAGGAGTCTAGGCAAATGATTTCATAAACTCGAACAGCAAACTTCACATAAATTGTTTCTTATGGGTTAAATTTCGTTTTGGCAAATCATTATTCAAAGCTGACTTAATGCTTTTGGTACAGTGATGGAAAATGTTTTTCATTTGTAGAAACCCAAGCGTTTCATGTTTTTATACCTTGGGAAAAAAAAATACACGAGGAATTATGTCGGCTTCTCTGGTCTATGTAAGAGCTAAAATCAAAAGGCTTAGCAATTCCAGTCAGGTATTTTTTGATTCACCTACTGTAAAATCAAATATGTCAGCTTCTTATGTCAGCAAAAACTGAAGTGAACAGCAGGAGCTTCCAGTCATTATAAGAGTTGACCTGTGCCCTTCAACAGTGATGTTCCACCGAAAAATGTCAGTGAACAAAAGGTGAAGGTGATGTCTATATGGAAGGAACAATAGCACACAGTCTATGAACTTAATCATAAACACCACAGATAAAAAAGAAAGTTGACTGCAGTAGACTTTAACCTTCCCATGAGGATCAAACAATATAAGCTTGGTGGTTGCAAATTAGATACCAAGGTTGTTCATAGTGCATTCAGTTCATAAATTTCATTAAGAGCAATAATTAAAGCAATAAAATAAATGTCAAAGTTTAATTTAGAAAATTAAACCATGTCTGAAGATTGCAAACATTTCTTTGATGGCTCTTCCTCCCGATCGTGTCTCCTTACCCAAACACTGGCCTGTCCCAATGGTAGTGTTTATTGATTATTATATCTTAAGGCTTCAAATATTGGCACGGTGGCACAGCGGTAGAGTTGCTGCCTTACAGCATTTGCAGTGCTGGAGACCTGGGTTTGATCCTCACTACGGGCAATGTCTGTATGGAGTTTGTACGTACTCCCCGTGACCTGCGTGGGTTTTCTCCGATATCTTCGGTGTGCACCCACACTCCAAAGACCTATAGGTATGTAGGTTAATTGGCTTGGTGTACATGTAAATTGTCCCTGATGTGTGTCGGATAGTGTTAATCGCTGGTTGGTGCATACTCGGTGGGCCGAAGGGCCTGTTTCCACACTATATTTCTGAACGAAACTAAATATCACCATATCGTATAACCTCTCCTGAAACTGATGTTTAACAGTCAGATCAAGCCTTCGAAGACAAAAATCAGAAAAGGAAACGCCTCATATCAAACAGCATTTGAAAGAGAAAGCTTAATCCACACTTTGAGGTGACCTTTTCATTAGATATGGTACAGCATTCAAAGATACTGCAGGTAGACACAAAATGCTGGAGTAACTCAGCGGGTGAGGCAGTATCTCTGGAGAGAAGGAATGGGCGACGTTTCGGGTCAAGACCCTTCTTCAGTCTGACCCATCACCCATTCCTTCCCTCCAGAGATGATGCCTCACCCGCTGAGTTACTCCAGCATTTTGTGTCTACCTGCACATTAAAAGGAGCAATTGGTTGGAATATCATCAGATAAAAAGTATTTAACAAGTAGACACGGCACAAAATATTGAGTCCTTCCGACATTTGCTGATTAAGCATGGTTGGAGATAATATAAACTTCCATTGCGAAAGTTTCCAAGGGACTTCATTCATACACTTGCTATATTCCCTCTTTAAAGAGGGGAAAAGGCAAATGCAACAACTACTGGCTGGTTAGTCTAACTTAGGGAATGAGCAAACTTTTACAGGTATTAACACAAGATAAATTCAATTGTCATATCGTCAAACTTAATAAGCAAGGCCAATATAGATTTGTCAACAGTATATTTGGTTAACTTCATTCAGTCCCCTGATGAAATGAGGGAGAGGATTGATGAAGGTAGTGCTATTCATTTTATATGCAGCAGTTTCGCAAGGCATTTGACAAATGTAATCGAGTATAAAAAGCCTACTTTCAAATTTTTGAGATAAAACAAAATTCAGAAACATAATAAACAGTGAGTATAGTAAACTTCAAGAGGGCAAGAGTGTTTTATGGTTATATGTACCAAAATGGAGCAATGACATTTTTACGTGCAGCATCTTGCAGTGATAAAGCGGAGAAATACAAACATTACAATAAGTAAAACATGACAAAAATAAAAAGTTAACATAAAACACAACCAACTGATGTAAATATTGACACTGAATATGAATCCAAATAAAAGGCAAACATTAATCACTTAACCTCATGCATCCTTTACATGAACATCATTAACTCCATTCCAATCAAAGGGGTTGTGCCAAATATAGCAACTTTGGCTGGATCTAAATTGAGGGGCCAGATAAGAAGTGCATCTGACCCTTCTGCTTAGGTTAATCAGGATGCCCAAGAACTCAGTGGCCAATCCAAGACCAGAGAAGATTAAATGTTAATGTATATGGAGGAACTGCAGATGCTGGTTTAAACCAAAGACAGACGCAAGAAGCTGGAGTAACTCAGTGGGTCAGGCAGCATCTTTGGAGAAAAGGAATAGGTGATGTTTTGAGTCGAGACCCTTCTTCAGACTGAGAGTCAGGGGAAAGGGGAAGGAGAGCTATAGATGGTACTTAGGACAAATGAATGGAAGATATGCAATGATAATCATGGAAATGTGGAGCCCACAATGGTCCATTGTTGGCTGTGGGATAGGTAATAACGAGTTAAACAGCCGTGAAACTCAACAGGGCACAGTAAAACTAGAACAACGACTAAGGTGGGGTTAAATGTCAATGTGCACAATCCATCACAGCTTTGCTTGGATCATTTAGAGAGACATCAGTACATACCAGCCATTTCTTGTATCATCTCTCTTTGCATACACTTTGCAAGTGACAAAAAAGTAAACTGTAACAATCCTCCAAAAAATAACCACTTCTGAAACTTTTAAATGGAGTTGAAAATTGAATGCAGCTCTGTTTGAAAAAAAAAACTTCTTGGGTGAGCCCAGCTGTAACGGATTATCGACTAGAAACATCTATCATTTTAGTAACATTCACAACAAGATGCAACAGTTTTTGTAATATTTCACAGTCTGCTTGTCGGCAAATCAAGTGGAAATTTAGTAAGCGAATTACGTCATGATGCCGCGCATCTAGAGCAGTGCAGTGTGATAGGAAAGTCAAAACAACAATAAGGATGGATATTGTCAATACATGCAGCGATGTGAACTGAATTGTGACTCTGATTGAAATGGAAAACGAGCCCTCGCTCATTTGTCAGCCGGATAGTGGCAGGATTTTAGGCTTCAGTTTGGCCCAAAGGCTTCTCTGACTTTTTGTTATCTCGGGCTGATTTTTTATGTTGAATTTAACTGCTTAGCGATACAAAATGCAGCATGAATTCAACAAAAGCTTGTATTTTGTATGACTTCTGCAACACAGTAGAATGTACAAAAAGTGCATCAAAGGAGCACGTCATTTCCAATTTATCTTCAAGACATAACAGGCTGGATGACAATTGGTAGGTCTTAAGGAACAGCTTAAAAGGAGAGGGAAAGAGAGAGGAGATATTATAGAATCAGAGAACTGTGGTTTTGTTTTATCTGCACTTTCTCTAGCTGTAACACTATATTCTGCCCGTTTCCTTTCTCTCTTTGCATCTCTTTCTATCTGTTAAACATGTACGTTTAATTGTACTCGTGTATGTTAGAAATGTATTTGTGTATGGTATGATTTGCCGTGATAGCACACAAAACAAAGCTTTTCTTGGTACATGTGACAATAATAAACCAATACCAAATGTACAGCAGAAGAACTGCCCCTTTGTCCAATGTGCACATGGCTGACAAAAATTGAGCTCTTTGAATAACTTCCCAGCTCGTGGTGTACAGCCTTGCAGGTTATGCTCTTCAAGTCCTCTTTCAGGTTCCTTTTAAGCATGGTGTGGTTTTCTGGTACTATCATCCTTCTTGTCAGGGAGTCCTGGAGATCTCACTGATCTTTGGTCAAAATGAAATTTTGCCTCGACTCTTGCAGATTGACTTCAATCTGTGTCCTGATTAGTCTTTGTTGTCAATGAAAATAGGTCCTTCCTGTTCATTTTGTCAGAGTCTTATTATTTAGTACTTAGATATTTAATCTCCCCTCTAGTTTCCTAGTTTTCTAGTGGGCGGCGCGACCGATGTCGCAGCGGCCTCTGCAGTCTGTCTGTGTATTTTTTATTTTTTTGTCCTGTTGAGGGTTTAGTTTGTAATGGGTTTTTAAATGTGTATGTGTGGGGGGTGGGGGGTGGGTGGGGGAAACTTTTAAATCTCTTCCCTGCATGGAGACCCGACCTTTTCCCTGTCGGGTCTCCGTTGCCGTTGGGGCCTAGCGCCGTGGAGCGGCCTCCAACCGGAGCGACCTGGGGGCTCAAGTCACGGAGCCTGTGGAGCTGTGGAGCTGTGGAGCCTGTGGAGCTGTGGAGCTGTGGACCTACGGACCTACCTCCGTGGAGCTAGCCAGCTTCGGAGCGTGGAGAGCTGCGGGGGCGAGCTGCTGCGACCCGACTCCGGTGGATGGTGACACTGGGAGCTCGCGGGTCCCCGGTGGGAGACTGCTTTGCGGGGCACCAGCAACGGCGACTTCTCCCGCCCGAATTGCGGGGTTGAGAGTGACCTGGAGGGGGGCCTTACAACGCCCGGCGCGGCTGTAAATTGCCGCAGACTTGCTAGCGCCCGCCGGGGGCTCCAACATCAAGACCCGGGGCAGGGCCCTACATCGCCCGGCGTGGCTTTGAGTGGCCGTGGACTTGCTAGCGCCCGCCCGGGGGCTTTGACCTCGACTTCGGGAGAGGAATGGAGAGCAGGGGAGAGACAAGTCTTTGCCTTCCATCACAGTGAGGAGGAGACTCACTGTGATGGATGTTTATGTGAATTGAATTGTGTTGGTGTGTGTCTTGGTTCTTTTTTTTGTATGGCTGCAGAAACCAAATTTCGTTTGAACCTCATGTGAGGTTCAAATGACAAATAAAAGGTATTGTATTGTATTGTATTGTATATTGTATTTGTTACTTTCATTCTCAAACTCTGACAATTCCTTCTCCTATGTTTTCATCTCCTTCCAGCAATGAGGCCATTGTTCAGTATTCTAGCTGTGACCTTGTATCTCACTGTATCATGACCTCCTGACCATTGCATTCCACACATTAGCAGATAATAATAGGTATCCCATGTGCCGTCTCAGCCATCCAATCACAAGGCAAGGCAAGGCAAGTTTATTTGTATAGCACCTTTCAACAATAAGGTAATTCAAAGTGCTTTACATAAAACATTAGAAGCATTGGAAAGAAACACATATAAAATGACATTTAGATGTTAAACGATTATTAGATTATTCAGATAAAATAATTACAAAATTAAAAGCAATCAAATAAAATATTTAAAATAGAATAAAACCAGGAATAGAAGTTACAGTGCAGTATAGGTAATTAATAAATTGTATTGTTTACTGAAAGGCAGCGGCAAACAGAAAAGTCTTCAGTCTAGATTTAAAAGAGCTGAGAGTTGCAGCAGACCTGCAGTTTTCTGGGAGTTTGTTCCAGATATGTGGTGCATAAAAACTAAATGCTGCCTCTCCATGTTTAGTTCTGACTCTGGGGACACAGAGCAGACCTGTCCCAGACGATCTGAGAGGTCTGGGTGGTTCGTAGCTAAGCAGAAGATCAGAAATGTATTTTGGCCCTAAACCATTCAGTGCTTTGTAAACCAACAGTAGTATTTTGAAATCAATTCTTTGACAGACAGGAAGCCAGTGTAAAGACCTCAGAACTGGAGTAATGTGATCTACTTTTTTGGTCTTAGTGAGGACTCGAGCAGCAGCGTTATGAATTGACTGCAGCTGTCTGATCGACTTTTTAGGGAGACCTGTAAAGACACTGTTACAGTAGTCGAGCCTGCTGAAGATAAATGCATGGACAAGTTTTTCCAAATCCTACTGAGACATAATTCCTTTAATCCTTGGTATATTATTTAGGTGATAGTAGGCTGACTTTGTGACTGTTTTTATGTGGCTGTTGAAGTTCAGGTCTGAGTCCATGACTACTCCTAGGTTTCTGGCTTGGTTTGTTGTTTTTAGCATTACCATTTGAAGCTGGGTGCTAACTTTTAATCGTTCTTCCTTGGCTCCAAAAACAATTATTTCAGTTTTTTCTTTGTTTAATTGGAGAAAATTCTGGTTCATCCAATCGTTGATTTGCTCAATGCATCTACTCAGTGCTTGTATTGGACTATAGTCTCCTGGTGATATTGTTATGTAGATTTGTGTGTCGTCTGCGTAACTATGGTAACATATTTTGATGTTTTTCATGATCTGAGCCAGTGGAAGCATGTAGATGTTAAACAGAAGAGGCCCCAGAATGGAGCCCTGGGGAACTCCACATGTAATTTTTGCACGCTCAGATGTGTAATTACCTATAGACACAAAGTAGTCCCTGTCCTTCAAGTAGGATTCAAACCATTTTAATGCTGTGCCCGAAAGTCCCACCCAGTTTTCCAGACGGTCTAGTAATATGTTGTGATCGACTGTGTCGAATGCGGCACTGAGATCTAGTAATACTAAGACTGAAATTTTGTCATTGTCTGTGTTTAAGTGAATGTCATTGAAGACCTTAACAAGAGCCGTCTCGGTGCTGTGGTGTGGTCTAAATCCTGACTGGAAGACATCAAAACAGCTGTTCATTAACATGAAAACACAATTCATCACCTTCAGGGTTCCATGGATCTATCGAATTGCAATACCTCACATCAGTCCCAACTGTATTTCACTGGCAATTTTATGGTTATGGGGAGAAGGCAGGAGAATGGGGTTGGGAGCGAAAGATAGATCAGCTATGATTGAATGGTGGAGTAGACTCAATGGGCCAAATGGCCTAATTCTGCTCCAATGACATGAACTAAAACGTCTTTCTTCATTCTCAATCATATTGCCAACTGCAGCAGCATCAGCAAATGTCTTCATCAATGCTGTCATATTCAAATCAAATTCATTAATATATACTAAAAAAAAATAATCGGGGTCTGTGCACTGAATGTGTAGCCTTTCCCCTAGATTTCACCGTTTTTCATTTTCTTGATTCATCTGCACGTATACTGCATCAAATCTTCTATCAGATTTATAATTAAAATAATTAACTAAGTTATTCACAAAGATCAGACCGTAGAAGGGTCTCAACCCCGAAACGTCGCCCATTCCTTCTCTCCAGAGACGCTGCCTGTCCCGCTGAGTTCCTCCCGCATTTTGTGTCTCCCTTTGGAATATCATTATGCTGTCTTGTGCCTCGTCAATCATCTGGGAGACAGCTTCTCCGGGGAAGACCATGCCCAGACCTCCGCGAGTGGGTTTTGAGGTCAAGAAGCAAAATGATCTTGCGTACTCATCAGTCAACAGAAGATCGAGGCCATTAATCGTTTTTGAAGAATTATCACATGTAGGAAGCAAGGCAGAAATGTCTAATTGACTTTGTTAATCATGCAGAGAAATGAATAAAGATTGGAACACATGCTGATGGTGAATCTAAAAGCTGAAGTACAATTACAAAAGGCATTACTTTTTAAAAATAAATTTCGAATCCCTTACGATTGGAAATTCTCATGAAAGAAATTAAAATACATAAACTAGAAATTAGTTTCATTTGAGCCAGATTTTTGAGATGCAATAATTACGCCACAGTCGATCACTAAAATCTCACAGATGTAATTTAACTAACCAGAAGGGTTTCAGAATATTTTATAGTAGGACTATCTCTAAGTATCCAATCTTTTATAGTGGGAATATCTCTCTAATATTTTATGGTGGGAACACTTCCATGTATCTGATATTTTATAGTGTGACCCAAGTCTCTGATATTCACTCACTTTCATGTAATTCCCACTAGATTGGGTTGTAAATGTGAAGCACTTACAGCAATTTAGGGATTGTTCTCATTAAGCCACATAGTAAATGGACTTAATTTGCTGCTAGTATGACAGAGTAATGACAAAAAATTGTTAGATTTGAGACTGCAAAATCCCGACTCATATCATTGATCCCTACAACATGGTGCTGAGGTAAATTATCCATTAATCTGATGCTGGATTCAAAAATTTGCCTCTCGGTATCTTGGTTACATTAAAAGACTCCTCTGATCTCAGGTCCAGAGACCTGGATTCGATCACGACCTTGGTTGCTCTTTGTGTGGAGTTTGCACATTCTCCCCGTGACTGTGTGTGGGTTTCTTTCGGGTGCTCCAGTTTTCTCCCACATCCCAAAGACATGTGGGTCTTTGGCTTAATTGGCACAAGTGTGTAAGGAGTGGATGTGAAAGTGGGATAACACAGACTTGGTTGGCTGAAGGGCCGGTTTCCACGCTGCATCTCAAAACAAGTTATCCCAATACAGTGCTGTTTGTCAACTTCCTAACTTCAGATTTAAAAAAAAACAGCAGGCTTTGTCTGCAAAAATATGGAGTATTTGCAGAGTCCGGAGAAGCAGCACCTCTTGGCAGGTTGTAATCTCATAGAGGAGAGAAAGGATAAGATATGTCCAGATTATATTAGCTGCATAAATGGTAGAATCCACAGAACTCATGAACCATTTAAAATGTGCATGTACTACTTAAGTGATAGCTGCACAGAAAAGCCAGTTTCAGCCGGTGTTTGGCCACTGAATGAGCACAGTTGCACAGTAAGTCTGTTTCACTCCAGTTGTCAGGTAAATTTTGATGAAAAAGCAAGAAAAATCCTCATGGTGCTGTTCACAAATTAAAAATAAATGATTTATACTCACACACTGGATGAGAGCCGTGTATCAAATGAAATGCTGTATTTTAATAGTGGTTTATGCCTCATTGTCACACAAATTCACCATTTTCAAAAGAAACGTCAGTATTTTGGTTTGCTCATTGCAAAGCTGTATAATCTTACATACTTTGAGCAGGTATAAAGAACATAAAACATTAAAATGTGTTAATGTGCTTTGAAGCCAAAGTTCCAAAGCTCGTGCAGCAAGATACAACTTTAAGTATTGATGGATACTTTTAGAATCCCCTTCTCCCTTCCCTATTCCACAGCCAGAGAGGCAGAAACTCCATCTGCCACATAATTTGAAGATCCGAATGCTTCAAAATGGTCTTGGATTTGAACATCCAGGCAATGCTTATCTTTACAATATTAAAATGAAGTAGATTCTTATAAAAACCATGAGCAGTCAATGATCAGACTTTGGAGAAACTCTGTTTGCCAGGAGCATCACACAATTTATTTTCCCCAAAAACTAATTTCAGATTGAAGTGCATCAATTAACGTAGGAACATGACTCCACAAGTTCGTTTTAGTTTTTAGATTTAGAGATACAGCATGGAAACGGGCCCTTCAGCCAACTGATTCCACATTGACACTAGTTGACACTAGTTCTATCTTATCCCATTTTCTCATTCAATCCCTACACATTGAGGGTAATTCTTTATAGAGAAAAATTATCTTACAAACTCATGCCTATTTGGGAGGGTGCCAGAGCAACCAGAGGAAACCAACACGGGCACATTGAGAACATGCACACTCCACACAAACAGCACCCGAGCTTGTAATTCAACCCAGGAATCTGGTGCTGTGAGGCCACTGTCATGGACTACTTTCCAGCAAAGCATGGTGTTGAATACTCTTCAATGTTCCTCTAAGTCATGAATGAACACAACTGGTGAACACTGGAAACAGTACTTCAAAGTTAATGATGTGAAAGCTAATTGAAACTAGGAACACAAGTGAATCGACTTATTGGTGAATCTGTGGAATTCTTTGCCGCAGGTTGTGGAGGCCAGGTCAATGGATATTATTCAAGCAGCGAAAGATAGATTATTGATTAGCACAGGTGTCAGGGATTATGGGGAAAAGGCAGGTGAATGGGGTTAGGAGGGAGAGATAGATCAGCCATGATTGAATGGCGGAGTAGACTTGATGGACTGAATGGCCTAATTCTGCTCCTATCACTTATAACCTTATTCATTCTCCCTTAAACTTCATACAAGCATACATTGAGGGGAGACACAAATGTGCTTCTTTTTCATAAATAGCTGCAGACCGAAGGAACCAAAGATCCAACACTAATAAGATTGTAAACATCCATTGCTCCTTTTGTGGAGATTCTTTCTATTTTGGGATTTATTTGTCAAACTAAGGTAAAATCATTTCACTGTAAACTGTTCTGACGCAAGTTTGAATGCACAATACCTTCAAGATTTTTTTCTTTATGACGTTTCGTTTTTCTGTGTCACAAAGTTACAACCAAGTTTGCTTTATCCTGCTTGCACTAATTCTGCTCAGAGTCAATCATTTTTTGGTGAGCATTGCACGACAGAATGCCTTGGGATTTCTTTTAAAAATCGCTATAGCAGAAGGCACCAATTGGGAAGATGAAAACTCTGCCAGTGACCATATCCTCTGTTGCTGAGAAAGTAGTGGTCCTCTTCCAGAGGCTGAGGGGGACACCTGATAGAAGTTTATAAAATTATAAGAGGCATAGATAGGGTATACAAATCAGAAGATGTTCCCCCAAGGTGGAAATGTAAAAATCTGAAGGGCAGTAGCTTAAAGGTAAGAGGGACAAAGTTTAAAAAAAGAGTGGGGCAAATTTTTTTTTTTAGTGGTGGATGTGTGGAACACATTTAAGGGGGGTGTTGGAGGCAGATACAATAGCGGCATTTAAGAGGCTTTTTAGATAGCACATGGGCATGCAGGGAATGGATGGCAGATCAGATTTATCTTGGCATCATGTTCCGCACACACATTGTGGGCCAAAGGCCAAAGGGCCTGCACCTGTGCACCTGTGCTGTACCTGGTCTGTACTGTTTGTTCTATGTTGAAGGTCCACCACCAATATGGACCTTTGTGCTTTCAATCTTCAATGTCATGTGCACCTTGGTACAGTGAAATGCTTTGTTCTGCATACAACCGGGTAAAATCATACAGCAGACCTCACCTCGGCAGTACACCAAGAGTCACCATGTTTCTGGCGCTGACCAAGTTACAAACGTTCACCGAACAGTCCTATCTTCTGCCTGCCACGGTATCGCTTACGTACTGCTATGCTTGTTGGTTCAATGACCTTCTTTCAGTCCAATTTCTCAAGATGTGTTGCAAGAACACACAGAATGAATTGTAAAGAGCAAGGCCACAGCTGTATAAGCAGCTCAATATGAAAAGGAAGTTGTCTTATTCTGAATTAGACATCATCTTCATTTGGTCCAACAATAAAAAAAATATTTAAAGACTTTTTTCTTCTTTGAGAAACATGCAAAGACAATCCATATGTAGAAGGAGTTACAGGAAAAATGAGAGCTTTACCTAACGAGAAGGGAATTAAAAGTATAAAAGACACGTCAAAATGTTTACCAGTTATAGAATACAGAACCTGCAACAATGCAGTCGGAAGGAACTGCAGACGCTGGTTTAAACAATGCAGCACAGGAACAGGCCCTTCAGCCTTCAATAACAATGCCACACATGATGCCTAGTTAAACTCATCTTCTCTGCGCACACTTGATCCATATCCATCCATACTCTGAAAATACTTCTGCCTAACCAAAAGCCTCTTAAATCCCACTATTGCATCTGCTTCCATCATCACCTCTGGGAGCCCGTTCCACACGCTCTCTGTGTAAAAAAAAAAAAACTTGACCCGCACAACTCCTTTCAACCTTGCCCCTCTCACCTTAAAGCTCTGCCCTCTTGTCTTTGATATGTCCACCCTGGGTGAAAGATGGGATCTCATTGTCTATTATATCTCTGCCTCTTATAATTTTGTATGCATATGTCCAAGTTTGCCCAACGTCTCCTTAAAATTAATACCGTCTAATCCAGGCAGCATTCCTGTAAACCCCTTCTGCACCTTCCTCCCCGCAGTGAAAATCCTAAACAATTGTGGAAAAAGGACAGTTTTGTTTTTTTATAATCCATGAACGGCATAATAGCACATCAAGTTGTGTTTAAAAAAAAAATTACATTCCACAGAAGGTGCTCACACAAATCACGAGCTCCTGCCCACCAGTCAACACGTTCTGATGAAAGTACTGACAGGTGAAATCTTACCCAGCGCCCTCACACTTCAGCAATAGCACACAATGTCAACCTAAAAAGCCTTGAGTAATAAAGAAAGATGAAAATAGCCAGGGCTGTTTGTGCTTTACACCTGGGGAAGATGAAGCAATACATGGCCAGGAAATGAATGGAGCCTCTCACGACACTTTAATGGGACAGTGTGCGGTGAGCCAATATAAGCTATAGTTTGAGAGCTGTCACTTCAAAAATCATTAGTGTGCAAGGCCCAAGAGTTAGGCTAGCTCTTATTCTCTCAAAAGCAATTTTGTGGGTGCTGAGAGCAGACAAGAGAAATTAGGTAAAGCTAGGCTCAGATTGCACAAGAATAGGGGCGAGGATGTGGAGTGGGAGGGTACTGAGGGACAGAGAAGAATTGGTGGCAGAGGATCAGCAAGAAATGTTGTCCAATTGTGGATGATCAGCCATGATCACATTGAATGGCGGTGCTGGCTCGAAGGGCCAAATGGCCTACTCCTTCACCTATTGTCTATTGTTATGGGGCTATGGGGGAAGGTATGTCAAGGAGGGAGGATTGATCAGGTGATTTGGAGCAAGTCAGCAAATGAGGTAGCAGAGTCAGAAGTTGTAACCAAAATGGAGGTGGGTGGAGAATGGGGCTTCAAATATCCAAGACCATGCAATTGCAATGGCTGAAATTGTCTGAAGACACGCCCATGGGATAATCGCCTATTTCAGACTACATAGTTTGCGACATGGTCAGGTTGGTTCACATTAGATAAAGTCAAGGCCCTGTGAAGAGCAACTGTGAAGGGATTGTATTGCCCTCGAGACAAATATGTATCAACAGAAATCTCAAAATGTATGGTACATTTGCATTTTGTATGGTACCATCAATGTATGCACATTGTATAGTACCGGCACATCCAGGCTTCCACACATGTTGATTCATTCATTGATCCAGTGGGGAGAACCAGGGACTTCAAGAATTCACAGTAAGTCCATGGTTTTTGAACCATGGCATTTCATGATCCAATTTATTTTTTATTATTTCTTACTGAATCGTATGAATTTCCTAAGGGGATATATGTCAACATTTGTTGAATTGACGTCCAGTGCAAAATATAGGTAATATATAAATATATTTGCATTTGTAAAGTGAAAGAAAATTATTGCAAGATTAATTCAGATAGAGGAAGCCAGGAAACATGTTTTAACTCTGGAATTTCCTGGTCGGGACAGCAGACAAATGCGTTCCAAGTACAAGTTTGTACAGAGGTGTAGGTCACATAGACTGTACTGCAGAGGTTGCAATGAATGTGTCTTGACTGCCGTTCCACACAGGGCAGCTGATGTTTGGGCACAATTGCTGAATTGGCAATCCAGCCAGAAAGCCTTGATGCAACATCAAGAAGCCCAAATGTAATACTCAAAATAGCCTTCCAGTTCAGAATTGGTGGAGAGACTGATTTTCACAAGTATTTAAAGGTTGAAGTCACATAAGTCAAGTCAACATTTGAGCATTGTTGCCAAGCAAGCTCAAACCATTGCCTTCATGGCTGAGATGTGACCATTGGGTGTGGCAATAGCTCCATGGAGGAAAAAGTCACTGCTTTTGCATGGTCACTGTTACAAATGCTCCTGTATCATTGTTGCTATCCATCCACCAGCCAGCCCCCTGGTGCTATTCGGCAAAACAGTACAATCTGAAGTCAAAACATAAAGTGCTGGTGTAACTCAGCAGGTCTTGCAGCATCTGTGGAAGGAATGGATCGGCAGCATTTTGGGCCGGGACCCTTCCTCAGACTCTTCAAGGGATATTCCAGCACTTTGTGTTTTGCTTATGCTTGCAGCATCTGCAGTTCCTTATCTCTGCAGGCATGACAGTGCCCATCGCATCAAAGTGGTCAGAGCTCCTTATGGTTATTATCAAGGCTGTCTGTTCCAAAGAAGGTCAATAACTTTACTGGGGAACTATGGTTAAAATCATTAAGACAGGCAGAGGCTCAAAGAGCAAACACAAAATTGACCAGTTAATGTTTTGTTTTTACTTGACTGGCTGAATGAAAATAACAGTTTATTTGGCATTCATTGGGGATTTTTGATTAAGTATGCCCTGAGATGTCACACTGTAGAACAAAGGGAAGGAGGGATTTGAAGTGCAATGAGGAAGTGGGATTTCCGTCACACAAATCACAACCTGCTCAGCGGTTCACAACATCCCAGCAGGAGAGCATGCCATGAGGTAACCCCAACCTTCCCCTTTAGAGAAATATAGGAATAAAATTGCTACTGCAAAAATAATCCATCCATGACTAATTAATGATGTTAATGATAATTATTGACTGAAAGAAAAGTCTTAATATATTATGAAGATATGCATTAAGTCTGATTATTTTAACAAGTGATAACCAAAAATTAAGAGAAAAAACAGAATAACAGAGTAAAAAAAGAGAAATAAATATCAGACTTAAGAGCCGCAGAAATCAAGGAGAGGTATAGAGAGGTCCAATGTTAGTGTTTGGTAACAAGCTGGAATTTATGGTGAAGGATGTAACACCAGACACCTTGGGAAGTATAATAGGATTGAGCAGACTGGACAGGCCTTGATGAAACTGCACCTGAAGGGAATATCGTGTTCAGTTTTGGTCTTCTTACAAAGAATGTACTTAATATTGAGGATGCTCAGAAAAATTAGATTAGATTAGATTAGATAGCCTTTATTGTCATTCAGACCGAAGTCTGAACCAATGTAATTAAATTGAAAATATGTAGAAGGTAGAGAGAGATTATGGTTTGCTGTATGAACGATTGAGTGGACTAGGAATTCTCTTGCATTTAAAACTGAACATCTCATCAAAACGTTAAAAATGTAATTTGCACACAGGAAAGATAGGTTTAACACAGAATGTCATCTCTCTTGCATAACATACAGCTCTGGATTATCTTAGTTTGGAGATACAGCACGGAAACAGGTTCTCCGGCTCACTGAGTCCATGCCAGCTAACGATCCCTGTACACTAGCATTATCCTACACACGAGGAATAAATTACAATTTTTACCAAAGCCAATTAACCTACAAACCTGCAAGTCTTTGGAGTGTGGGACGAAACCGGAGCACCCGGAGAGAACCCTTGCGGTCATTGGAAGAAGGTACAAACTCTGTACAGACAGCATCAGTCGTCAGGATTTATGCCAGGTCTTTGGTGATGTAAGGCAGCAACTATCTTATAGTAACAATAATAAGAACTCTTTTCTCAGCATTCAATTCATTGGTTCCAGCCCTGCCTTTAACACCATAACACTGAATAAGCTCAAACCTAAACTTCTGGACCCTTGCTTTGGGGCCTCCATCTGCAACTGGCTTCTGGACTTCCAGACTGGTCGGATACACCCATGAATGTGTGGTCCTGTACACCCATGAATGTATGGCCAACTATAGTTCCACCTCAATCTTGACATTTGCCAATGATACCACTGTTGTCAGCTGGATGGACAGCGACAATGAGACAATATAAAGGAATGAGATCGAGAACCTTCTGTAATTGTATCAGAACAACAATCTAGCCCGTAATGTCATAAAGGTTAAATAATTGTTTGTTAACCTAAGGAAACGAGGGAGTGAACACAATCCTGTCCTTATGGACTTGTTGTAAAAATGATCGACATCTTCAAGTTCTGAAGCATCCCTGTCATATGTAAACTAACCTGATCCTTTCCCACTGATTTGCTCTTTTTTTCGTTTCGAGATACAGCGTGGAAACAGGCCCTTCGGCCCACTAAGTCCATGCTGTCCAGCAATCCCCATTACACTTGCACACACTACACACTCGGGAAAATTTATAATTTTTACTGAAGCAAATTAACCTACAAATTTGTACGTCTTTGGACTGTGGGAGGAAACCGGAGCATCCGGAGAAAACACACGCGTTCACGGGGAGAATGTACAAACTCCATACAGACCGCACCCGTAGTCAAGATCAAACCTGGGTGTCTGGTGCTGTAAGGCAGTGACTCTACCACTGCATCACCTTGCCGCCCCTGATTTGGTGATCAAGAAAGCGTATCAGCGTATTTCATTTACTAGGCATCTGTGAATATTCAGACTCTCTCTCTCTCTCTCTCTCTCTCTCTCTCTCTCTCTCACAAGCTTTTACAGATGGACATGGAAAGTATTCTGACAAGATCAATCTGAGGCTGGTGTAGTAACTGCTCTGCTCTTGACTGCCAGCACCTGTAGAGTATGGCAAACATAATCTAGTCCATCACAGCCTCACATCACTTCCTTTCATCCAGTCCATCTCAATGGTGCATTGCATCAGCATGTTGGAAGTCTTGTCCATGATGCCTGCTCCCTGGCCATTCCATTTTCTACCTTCTGGAAGCAGACACTGGAGTTGGAAAATTAAGACAACCAGATTTAAGAACAAGTTCCACCTCACTATTATCATACTCCTGAACCATTCACCACTTTCTTCCGCAAGACGCTGCCACAATCTCTTACTTATAACTCCATCTCACTTGGTTATTCTGTTATTGGATTTTAATTTTTGATTTTTGCACTATTTTGGATGGCACTACAATCTTGCATCATTCTGCTCTTTTACACATCCTATTGAACATTATATTTATTGTTACTGCATGTACAGTGTTCCCTCTGTGGGCTTCATGCAAATTCAGGAAGGAGGGAAAGAAAGAAGCGGGAGAAAGCAGGGAAGTTTAGACTGGTTAGCCTAACTTTAGCTATCAGGAAATCATTGGTATCCAGTTTTCAATGACAAAAAGCATACAGAAGCAATTTACAGTTGATATTGATGACTTGTTTAAAGCAACCAAGTGTAACATAATGTAAAAAAGATCACAATGCGCTGGAGTATCTCAGTGGGCCAGGCAGCATATCTGGAGAACATGCATAGGTGATGTTTCAAGTCACAGAACAGAAAACAGAACAGGACAGGAACAGGTCCTTCGTGCCACAATGGTTGTGCCGAACTTGGTTAAATTGATCTCATCTGCCTGGGCATGATTGATATCCCTCTATTCCTTGTACTTCCATGCGCCTATCTCAAAAGCCTCTTACACCATAATCGTATCTGTCTCCACTACCACTGCTGACGATGCGTTCCAGGACCCCTCCACACTATCGGCTCGGGACCAACTTCAGACTGATTTAAGGGGGAGAAAACTGGCAGAGAGGAGGGACAGGACAAAGCTTGGTGAGTAATAGGTGGATGCAGGTGAGGAATACAATAATATCAAACAAAAGTACTGCTACATTGGTGAGAGGCACATCGCCAAACATCCGGCCAAAGTTAACAAAAGAAGAAGCAGGTTAGTAAATGTTCACTGATATTTGGGATAAGTCAATTATCCCATGCAGAAAAATTAAACAGAATGAATCTACACTCTTACGAGAAGTGAGGGACTCTCATTATTTTGGTATGCTGATCTGTGCAAGAAGGCTGTAAGTGTCACCATTGCTCTGAGCAGCAGCACCATCTCACCTTGTCTCAAAGATGACTGGACAACCAAGTCTTCATCCAAGTCATCATCATCATCAAATGGAAAATATTTACCGTTTTTTCCTTTTTGGGTGCACTAAGTCACCAAAGAATGAATGCCAGTGATTTAATGGCAGCTGCAAGGACTATGGCAGTGCCTTATATGGTGACCCTGGAGACTAAACAAAAAGTATGGCATCTGTTCTCTGGATGCAAGACAATGATCATCACGATGGCTTGGGAAGAGTCACAAACCAGTCTAACAGAGAGAAAATCATGGCAGTTTCTGGTTGATAATTAGTTTTTTTCTTGATTTCCTTGCTAATCAACTTATCATCCACAATGTAATATGATTGCAGTAAAATATTTGTAGATTTGTAGATTTGTAAATATTAAATCCTGACATATTGACATCTTCTTGCTAACTCTTAAGTTTCTGGCAGGGTGGATGGAGGAGTACGAGCTGCATCCTTCTCTCCAGGTGCAGACAATGTTTATCCGTGCCTTGTTTCATGCACAATATTTTGCAAAGAGTCAAACGTTAATGATGTCCACTCCACCAGGCCAAAAGGTTCCTGGCTATAACAATGATCTCCACTGTGACTTCCCTGCCACAGGCAATGCAATTCTCCTCCCGTTTCAAAATGCAGGATGACTTGGAAAAATACCAACTTCTTGCAACTAACCATTGCTAAATAAATCACCAACAACCTGCATTTAGCTGATAATTGTTATAAAATGCAGACATGATATGTTTAGCCTGCTATTAAATGCTGGGCTTTCTCAGAAACTGGTTGACATTAGTGTCAGTCTCACAATGGATATTCTCTCAATATGCATTTCCTAATACGATGGTTGCCACGATTGACCTACATGTCCGAAATAGAGACATAGCAAAAGAATATCCATAATAATGAACCAAAATTAAGTGTAAAACTTTAAAACCCAAACAAAATCAGAACATAATGTGCTATAAATTGTAGAATCACATAAAATGTATGCTCTCATCACTCATTTGCCTTAAAAGAGAGAAAATAAATTCTCAGCAAAACGTTAAAACATTTTCAGGTTTTCGTGGTACCTTGAGTCAGCAAACCTCCCTCATTGTGGATCCAAAGGAGAACAAAGAACTTCTACTGTTTCACCACATCGCTGTACTTCAGGAAATTATGACAATGCAGATTGATCAAAAGGTAAAACTTTGAAGGTCTAGTCCTGGAAATAATCTATTCTCATTTCCATCCTACAGTCCAATGCTCCTGGTCATGGATTTTTTTTTCCCTTCACATCATCTGCAAGTTTTGCAAAAAGAAACTGGCTGGAGTCAAAACTAACAAGCAATTCTTAATTGCAGCTGTCACACTGGAAAGATAATCAATTGTATCTGAATCAGGTGCTCACAATTATTATGTTAACCGACCTTTGAGGCTGTTTCATGAAGGGAGATAAGTAGTCACTGCTATCCTTTGAGCTGTTTGAGAGATGAGGGAAGGTCTCATTTTTTACATAAATTAAATGCTGATAAAGACGGGGGCACAAACTAAATGAATTTTAATACTGAACACATTACTTAGGGCTCCAGGCCAATTAGAGTGAAGGAAAAAAATCTGAGGTAAACCTTTGTTTGCCCAGTAAGCCTTTGGCTCAGAGAGAATGAGATTTGAGACCGTTTCTCTGTGTGAGGAGCCAGGGCAGTCATTTAGAAGCTTAGTAAATAACCCTCCGTTCGAATGTAACATGTGCATATGCAGCATAACATCACAGTGCAACCTTTCATTTTATTTGATCAGTTTTTCGATTCAATTTAATATTCTTCACAGCTTGAAGGGCTACATACCAGTGAAGGGCTGCTGAACATTAAAGATGGATCACAAGTGGTTCTGACTAATGCTATATTGTTATTTTTGATATATTAATGTGTCATTTGTGGTATAATCAGAAACATAACAGCGTAATAAAGGCCGAAATAAAAACAATTCACTGAAGAGCTGTAAAATATTTCATCAGCGATTAAACCATCATCTGAAAATGAAGATAAATCCAGACAGCAAAGCAGACTGCTTCTTCCAAAATCTCTGACAATGAAACTCCTGTGTGGTGTAAGCATATGCAGCATAACATCACAGTGCAACCTTTCATTTTATTTGATCAGTTTTTAGATTCAACTTAATATTCTTCACAGCTTGAAGGGCTACATACCAGTGAAAGGCTGCTGAACATTGAAGATGGATCGCAAGTGGTTCTGGCAGTATTTACTTGATCATCCATCAACCCCATTCAATTAATTAATGGTCAGAAACCAGGATTACATGAGATTAGTGTCACTGAACTGAGGTGTGGGGTGAGGAATAATTGAAAGATAAAAATAATTTATTATGAACAAAATTAGGACCAAAAATTATAGTTTTGTGACAAGGATGAGAGCATTATTTTGGTTTGCATGACGGAATATCCAGTCAGACTGATCAAATAAACCCACATTTTGGGAAGAATGTTTGCTGACAAGGCAACCAAAAAAGATTTCCTATTCATTATCGACTTGCTTGCAGCTTGTTGAAACTTTGATGAGGCCGTATTTGGAATATTTTGCATGCAGTTCTGGTCACTCCATTACAGGGAGGACGTGAAGGCTTCGGAGGGGATGTAGAGGTGGTTTATTAGCTATCTTGAGAGGTTGGACAAATTTTGGATTGTTTTCTCTGGAGCATTGGAAGCTGGGGGAGGCTTGATAGCAGTATATAAAATTATGTTTTAAAATTACAATATTATAGGGCAGTTATCGGAACTTTTTCCTCGCTCATGGAAATCTCAAATACGAGAGGTCATAGCTTGAAGGTGACCGGGGGTGAGGGAGAGTTTAAAGGAGATGTGCAGAGAAGATGATTTATTAAAACGAGAAGAATAGATGCCTGGAACGTGCTGCCAGAGATCAATCTACCTCGTTGCAGCTTTTGCACTTATCTCCTACCTGCACTTTTTCTGCAGCTGTAAAGCAATATTTTCCATTCTGTTTATTTTTCTCTTTTAACTCCTTGATGCACATGTGCGGAATAACTACTTGGATATCATGCAAAATAATGTTTTCCACTGTCTCTCGGTATATCTGACAATAATAAACCAATACCGGAGGTAGCAGTGGAAATCGATATAATGCTGGCATTTTAGAGGCTTTTGGATAGGCAAGTGAATTTGGAGAGATATGGATCACGTACAGACGGCAGGTTAATTTGATTAGTTTAATTTGGCATCATGTTCAGGACAGACATTGTGGGCCAAAGTGCATTGTTCTGTTCTAAGTTATATATTCTAATATTAGCTTAATGTGTCCAAGATAAACTCCAAGATAAATACACTGCAAAGAAAACCACTATGCTACTCTGGATCAAATTACTTAATTGTGCTATTCATTTTAATAACCTTCTGCAAGAAAATATGAACCTGCCCAAACTTACAACAGCAGGCTGATTGACTTAGAGGTAAAAAAATGTTGCTAGATATTTAGGAGATCCCTGGTGTTTTAACCACTGATGCAACCTTTATTCAACCAAGGACATGCTGAGGCCTCACCTGCAACACAGCTTTAATCACTGTGCAGTCAGATGACGGAGGTGAACTACATAACTGGAGCTCGTGATTTACAACTCACCATTGACATGATCCATTGCCTGTGACGTGCAGGTGTAACATTTATTCCTGCACATTGTGAATTGCAAACTGAGTATTGTAATAAAAGCGTGCCGAGGCTCATTCCGTCTCCTCAAGTGCAAATGTGTAAGCTTGCTGAGGGTTTATCCAGGTAATTAGGTCTGTTAGTGAAACAAGTCAGACAAATTCCGATATTTAGTATTGCTCTATTTGTGCACTGCATGGACCCTGGGAGGAAAGTGGCAACTACATTCTCCCATTACATCATTGGCACATCTTAGAACTCTGGCACGGCTGCCAAACTAATTGCATTATTTGAGCAGCAACGGCAATGGTCAAGAGGTGACTACTTTCCGGGAGCTCATATGCAGCAAAAACAATTTAATTTGATCCCGAAGGTACTTGAGGCTGACTAATTTACTGTAGAGGAAGTCACCACAAATTATACACGACTAGCTCCATGTTCAAAAAAATGTCACCCTAGCAATTTTGTAGTTGGAGGGACTTGTTATCTAGGTGACATTTTGACACATTTGGGCATTAACTGACCCCTCATTAAAAAATAAGTGCTAGTCACTGATTGTTACCATAAACATAGTTGTTCTCAGAAGAGGAAATAAAATGGTTAAAATGCACTGCCCATTGACAAACTGTGCAAGGCAACTAAGCGGAGCCTCATTCGGTTTCTACTTGTACTCCACATTGTTAAAGTGCCTCTGCTTCCAAGATACTTGTGTTTACTTCAGCTCCTCTCTGTTCAGCGCTAGTGCGAAAGCTTCAATAATCTTTTTGCTTCATTACTTAAGCCACAAATAGTTCAGTGAAATATCTTGAATCATCTGACGTCACGAGTCAATTGCAGTAGTTGGAGCAAATACTCAATTGCACTTCAATTATATTTAGATTTCAGTGCGACAGTGGCAGTAACATGTGTAAAAACATGAGTTTGGGACAGAGACTGGTTTCTTTACACCAGCCCCAGTGCGAGCCATCATATCATAAATAATTGTGTATTATAGCCTGGAGTTATTTCCCATTTACCTGTGATTATGTAGCTTAAAGATTTGCAGAGATTTAGAAAGAGAGGAATAGAGGGAGGGAGGGAGGGAGGGATGGAGGAAGGGAGGGATGAAGATGGTTTATGCATCACTAACTGTGATATGCCTGAAATCAGTTAGTTCTGGCTACATTTGAGCTCGCAAACTTGGCCAGCAATGCCCAGATCTCATTAATACAATAAATAAGTCAAAAACAAAAAGTTTACTTATTTTTCTGATATTTCTACTGAGTATTGGATATTTAAAAACATATATCCTCAGAAATGATCATTTTAAAATTCACCAAATTCAATCCTCTGGCATAGCAAAATTCACATTACAATGTAACAACCCTGTGACTGCAGGCAGGTGTTATGCTCGATTTGCGTAAATGGTCGTGAAACAAATAAATACTCATAATTTTAAGAAACGTACTAATGTGCACATGTTGTTTTCATGGTTCATGATTCTACACAATGATATTTGAGCATTTTAGGCTTATCCACATTCTAATCAGTCTGGATGGATTGATTTGCAGATGGTCATAAGATCGTAAGAGATAGGAGCAGAATTAGGCCCATCACCTCTGCCATTCAATCATGGCTGATCTATCTCTCCATCCTAAACACATTCTCCTGCCTTCTCCCCATAACCCCTGACACCCGTACTAATCAATAATCTATCTATCTCTGCCTAAATATATCTATTGACATTGCCTCCACACACTTCTGTAGCAAATTCCACAGTTTCACCACCCTCTGACTAAAGAAATTCCTCCTCATCTTCCTAAAAGAACGTCCCTTTTAATTCTGAGGCTATGACCTCCAGTCCAAGACTCTCCCACGAGTGGAAACATCCTCTCCACATCCACTCTATCCAAGCTTTCACTATTGTATATGTTTCAATGCGGTCCCCCCTCATTTTTCTAACGTCCAGCGAGTATAGGCGCAGTGCCGTCAAACACTCATTATATGTTAACCTACTAATTCCTGGGATCATTCTTGTAAATCCCCTCTGGACCCTCTCCAGAGCCGGCACTTCCTTCCCATATATGATGCCCAAAATTGCTCACAATATTCCAAATGCGGCCTGACCAGCCCTTATAGAGCCTCAGCATTACATCCCTGTTTTTGTGTACAGCCCTCTTGAAATAAATTGTTTCCCAATGATTGTGACGTGGATATGGTGTGATGTGGATACAAGTTGATGTGACTTCCATTCTGCACCCAAATTCATCTTGGGTGCTCAGGTGTCGTGGTCCTGTCCAACTCATACTTCCCACACATGGAACATCCAAGCAGTGAAGTGTCATCTGCTCTATCTCCCAAAGGAATTCACCTCCAGCATTATGACTGTGGCCCTACATCCCACACCAGGCACATTCTCAGCTAGCACTGGAGGAGCAGCATCCATGGCTAACAAACACCAAAACTCCTAACCTTGTTGCCTTCCCCATCATTAGCAGTGGACTGAATGAGGCTAGTTCGAAGAAGTCACTTCCAAACTATTCAGAACTGCTTGCGATGTTTGTGAACCTGACAATGGACCTGAATATACATGCTGTGGGTTGTTACTGATTTCATGAGGAAATATGTGGAATACAGTCTCACGAAGGACCACACAAATGTTTCCTAACCAGAAGCTCTGGATGAACCAGGTCTACAATGTACTGCAAACCAGATCTTGGACATTCAAGGTCTGGCGATACAAGGTCAAGTTGTCCAGATATGGAGCTATAAAGAAAGAGGAGAGACACCTTCAATCTAAGCTGCTAAAACTGAAGGATCTAGCAGATGTTAAGTCGTTATGGTGGGGCTTGCTTGCAAGCCATTACTTTCACAAGGATAAAAAAAGTGGTAATCAAGTAACAACGATGCATCACTCCCAGAGGAGCTCACTGCTTCCTATGCTTGCTTCAAAAGGGGGAACATTATGTAGCTCTTGTGTTTCTTCAGCCCTCGATGATGTGTGATCTCAGTCACTGAGACCAAAGTCGGAGGATTGCTGATGAGGGTGAACCCTCGGAAACGACCAGCTCTGATGGTGTACCTTGCCACATTCCTAAACCTGCATGGACCAGTTGGCTGTCAGGAAGTGAAAGCTGAAGATCCATAAATTGGACTTCACCAGAGGGACAGTACTGGAGGAGTCAATAGTTTCAAATTCCAGGAAGGCATATCTCTGATGATCTGAGCTGGAACTTTGGTACAATCACAAAGATAAGTCATCAAAGCCTCTACTTCCTACGGAGATGGAGGAGATTTGGTATGTAGCCGAATATTCTGTCGAACCACCATAGGTGCATGGTAGGGAGAAGACTAAGTCGTTGTACCACAGCCTGGTTAGTAATCGAATGACTCAGAATTAAATCAAAATGACTCAGAATTAAAATGGTTGCAGAAAGTGGTAGACATTGCTCATTCTATTACATGTTACACACTTCCCTAGCATCGAAGGGGTCTACAGGAGGCATTGCCTACATAAGGCAGCTAATATCAATAGATCCACACTATCTCAGCCATGCTCTCATCTCACTGGTACCAGAAGAACGTACTGTACAGGAACATGAACAAACTGATCTACTGGTTCAAGAACAGGTTTCTTGCCAGCAATCATCAAGCTCTTGAACCATACTACAGAACCTTCCTCAGCAAAGATCTACTATGGACTTTGTTCTGGTTGTACCATGTACGTCAATTTTACATTTATGGTCTGGTTAACTAGTATTAATGGTTATTATTTTTTCAATATTATTGATTATTGCATAGTTATTGGCCCCGTTATTGTGTTAATGGGCTTGTAAGCAGCAACAAGTAAGGATTTCATTGTTCTGTTCTCGGTGCATATGATACATGGCCGGGATATAAGAAGATAAAACTGGTTGATTAACTTATATCATTCTCGCTTGTTGCTTTCGGCATAAGTTACTGCTAGCACCTGCACCCTTTCTCATTTCTAAAGCATTATGAAGTGCCCCACCAAATCACTTATCTGACACCTGGGCAACAAATGAACAGAAGATCAAACCTGCTTGATTAACCTTTTGTAACCTTATTGGCACCAGAAATGTGGCAACTCTTCTGTACTGTCTAGGTGAGGTCTGCAGTATGATTTTACCAGGTCGTATGCAAGACAAAGCAATTCACTGTGTCGAGGTGCGTACATGTAACAATAAAGTATCATTGAATTGAATAAACATTCTTGACTCTTCAAGGTTATCAATTTAATTATTCGACATGAACAACATTTGCAATAAGCCACCGATTAAATTTGATTTAATATTTAAATGCTGGCAAGATAGCAGGGACCCATGCTATTTAATGAATCATGTAATGCAGCAGCTACTGTTACATTGCCTGAGATGTCAACAGTGTGATGAGTGCCCTCAGCAGCTTGTGTTCAACCTCTCTGTGTTTGAGGAATAGCTTGCGGTCGTGATGTGCCATTTCAAATACTGAACGAGCCCTGAAATATATGTTGCCGAAGCTGATCACTTTTCATCAAGTTAAGTGAGCAAGGAAGTGGAGCCCATTTACCAGGAAGAGAGGGCAGCGGCAGATGATGGAAAACGTGTTAGGTTAGTAAACAGCATTTACGGTACTGAATTCCTGCAACAAGGGCAGAAACGGAGAAATACATTCAAGAACAGAAATCTGGGCAGGAAAAGGCACAGGATAGGTTGACAATTAGCTGCCCAGCTGGAAAACCTGCCAATTAATCTGCCTCCCCATAATATTTGATTATTGTGACATCAATATTTTGAAAGTTCTACCAGGACAAGAAGCCTGCAATCTGTTTGATACCCCAGTTTAAGTTTAAATTACTCCAGCTAGTGCAGAAGCACATTGGTAGAACGGTATTTACAGTCAACAAATTGACCTGTACACGTGTATCTGTACACTGTGGTGGGCTCGGATTATAATCATGTATTGTCTTTCCCGCCGAATGGGTTAGCACGCAACCAAAAGCTTTACACTGTACCTCTGGTACACGTGACAATAAACTAAACAAAATTAAACACAAACTGGAGACGAGTCTTGTCCTTAAATGTCGTGTTGTTTGCCCAACGCCTGGCAGTATAAGGATTTGGTGGGTTAGCTTCATAAAACTTTCGGAATGAGAAAGGCGTGTAGTACTAGCAAACTTATGTTAGGGATCGCAGGGATTGTTAGGTGAGTGGCAACCGTCCGAGAATCATGCTAGGTAGCAGACCAGACTATTGTGAATTGACTTAGATACAGGCATGGAAAGGAGTGCCCTTTAGCCCACCGATACCACTCGAACCATTGATCACCAGTTCACACTAGTTCCATATTGTCATCAAAGAGTGCTCATCTTCAACTACAACAGGGAGACAAAGTGCTGGAGTAACTCAGCAGGTCAGGCAGCAATTCTGGGGAACACGAATTGATGGTGTTTTGGATTGAGACCCATCTTCAGACAGGCAGATTTGCTAGAAGAAACACCATTGCCTGCAGAGAGCCATCTCCAAGCGTAGTGGCTAACAGGCAACTGTTTGGGTGTATCAAGAAGGAACTGCAGATGCTGTAAAATCGATAGTAGACATAAGTGCTGGAGAAACTCAGCGGGTATGGCAGCATCTATGGAGCGAAGGAAATAGGCAACATTTAGGGCCGAATCACCTTCTTCAGACTGATGTGTCTGATGTGACGTTGCGGGCCGAAACCCTTCTTCAGACGACTGTTTTGGGTGCCTGGATTCCCAATAATGGGACATGAACATGCAGAGGTGTTCTTCTCAGTTCAAACGTGCTTGTATTGTAAATATGCACTCTGTAGAACCAGCTGTCTACACTCAGAATGATAAAGTAATCTGCAATTGTGACCACTGAAAACCTGTTTAATTATTTGTTATTTTCTTTGTGCTTTAAGAGTATAAAACTTTATGGACTTTTCACATTTGGGTTCAATCAGATTCTGTTGGAATTTGTCTCAGAGATTCTTCCAGCACGCCTTCTTGTGCTCAATAAAGGCTTTTATATCTGCAGCTCCACTCTGTCTACAGCATTACCAAGAGAGGAAAAAATACAGCAAGGTCGGGAGGGAATTTGTCCTCAATACAATGGTTTACGTGACGCACTAGTCACCTTAGAAGTATTTTAATAAATGGAATAAGCATGTCTGCAGAGATGGTTCAAATGGAAGGCACTTTAATGCGAGATGTTTTTAGCAGTAGATGTAGATAATAAGGGTAAAAGGGAACAGGAACATAATGTTAAGTTACTGAATTCGTGTCAAGAAACACAGTCCAATGATCCAGAGACAAGCTAAAAATCAATAATTTAATTAATTAAATTGGGAATATATAATTAACATCATATTGGTGTTCATGGTGCTGTATAATCCAATTAGTTTACTTATGTTCTCACGGAAGAAAAGTTGTTCTCCTGCCAAGTGGGGCCACTATGCAAAGCCAGGATTCTTAGCTGCCAACCAAGGAACAATGAGGTGCCAACTTGTTAGTGTGAGCCGTATCCCATGCATGAATTTAAAACACAAGACGGGTAAGACGCGAAGACTAATTGGAGAAATGTACAAAAAAGGATGATCAACTTGAAAGGGGTGATACGTTGCAATAGAAGGGTCAAAGTATAATGCAATCTGCCACGAGGCACTTTATCCTTCACACAGATTTTTTTTTTCTTCCTACCCTTACAAATCAACGACACTCGAAACCCAGAATAAGATGAGAAAGCACAGATTCGCATCAGCACCATGCTGATATCACTTTGTGGAGACTAACACAATCTGGGCTGACACTGGAATGGAGTGCTGCACCATTGGGAAATCACACCTTGCTTATCTTAACCCAAGGTCCTGTTTTTTTTTAAGATGGATGCAAACCTCTGCGACATCACCTTCAGAAGAGCAGAGGAGTTCACTGACCACCTCAGCAACATTATCGTTCAACATCTGCAACAGCAAAACTGCTTAACTGAGCATTTATTTAGCTATTTGAGACTCTGCACATAACCAGTTGACTCGTATGTTTCCCTCTGTTTGCCAAGTGCATTTTCTCCTCTCCTCCCCCCCCCCCCCCCCCCCCCCCCCGCTTAATTCTTAAATGCATTTTCGCTTTCGTAAGCTGACAATGAAGGTGGCACAGTGGCGCAGCAGTAGAGTTGCTGCCTTAGAACGCCAGAGGCCCGGGTTTGATCCCGACTACGGATGCTGCCTAAACATAATCCTAATTGTAATTTATTAGCCAAGTATGTTTGCAACATACGTGGAATTTGATTTGCCATACAGTCATACAAAAAAGCCACAAAACACACAACGACATAAAATTTGACATAAACATCCACCACAGCAGCTCCTCCACATTCCTTCGCTGTGATGGAAGGCAATAAAGTCTTATCATTTTTCCTCCTTTCTCTTCCGCCGTCGGGGCGATCGAAGTTCCTGTGGCTTGGAGTTCCAGAAGTCAGTCCTTAACCAAGGGACCGCGTGTTAGGTCTGCAGCTCCCGAAGTCGAACACCCTGACAAAGGGATCGCAAGCTCCATGATGGTAAGTCCGCAGGCTCCCGCAGTTGGAGATCCCAAAGTCGGTCCCCAGCAAGAGGCCGCAAGCTCCACGATGTTAGGCCGCAGTGCGGATGGATATACGATACGGAAAAAGTTGCATCTCCATCGAGGGAGATAGAAAAAGTTTCTCCCACCCCACCCCACCCCACCCCACATAATACAAAACTAAAAGTACACTAAAGCATACATTTACTACAAACTAAAAGCAACAAAGAAGGAAAAAGACGAGAGACCATTAGCGAGGCAGCCATCTTCGGCGCCACCTGGTGTATGGAGTTTGTACATACTTCCTTTGACCATGTGGGCTTTCTCCATGTGGAGAGTTGACATCAGAGAGAGAAGAGCGGGAAGCAAATCATGGAAGTGGTATTGCGGAATGTTAGTAGCGTCAGAACAAGTGACGAGATGGGAGAAGCCTGAAGGAGGAGATGAAGCCGGGGAGGAGAGAGAGAATGTTGCTGGAGAAGCTGGAACTTGGTGGGTGGTAGTCTTTGTGGGTGGTAGTCTAGGCCGACAATCCAGCATAGTACTGTGACACTATTGTCAAAAGGTGCCATCCATCAGCTCGGGAAGACACAGAAGATTGCCAAATACTCCGTCAGGGAAGCAAGGAAGACATAGTCCAGGCCAATATTTATAGAAACATAGAAAATAGGTGCAGGAGGAGGCCATTCGGCCCTTCGAGCCAGCACAGCCATTCATTGTGATCATGGCTAATCGTCCCCAATCAATAACCCGTGCCTGCCTTCTCCCCATATCCCTTGATTCCACTAGCCCCTAGAGCTCAAGTTCAAGTTCAAGTGAGTTTATTGTCATGTGTCCCTGTATAGGACAATGAAATTCTTGCTTTGCTTAAGCACACAGAAAATAGTAGGTATTTACTACAAAACAGATAAATGTGTCCATATACCATGATATAAATATATACACACATGAATAAATAAACTGATAGTGCAAATAACAGAAAGTGGTTGGTAATAATCAGAGTTTTGTCCGAGCCAGGTTTAATAGCCTGATGGCTGAGGGGAAGTAACTATTCCTGAACCTGGTTGTTGCAGTCTTCAGGCTCCTGTACCTTCTACATGAAGGTAGCAGGGAGATGAGTGTGTGGCCAGGATGGTGTGGGTCTTTGATGATACTGCCAGCCTTTTTGAGGCAGCGACTGCGATAAATACCCTCGATGGAAGGAAGGTCAGAGCCGATGATGGACTGGGCAGTGTTTACTACTTTTTGTAGTCTTTTCCTCTCCAGGGCGCTCAAATTGCCGAACCAAGCCACGATGCAACCGGTCAGTATGCTCTCGACTGTGCACCTGTAGAAGTTAGAGAGAGTCTTCCTTGACAATCCGACTCTCCTAACTCTACCTAACTCTCTCTTAAATCTGTCCAGTGATTTGGGCTCCACTGTCCACTGTGGCAGGGAATACCACAAATTCACAACTCTCTGGGTGAAAAAGTTTTTTCTCACCTCAGTCTTAAATGGCCTCCCCTTTATTCTAAGATCCCTTTACCAACCATGAAAAGAGATGATCTGGTCATTGTGCCACTCCGAGGTTACCCGATAAAAATTGCCTACAATGTTTCCTGTGATACAAACCGGCACAAATTCTGAAAAACTTATTTTGCTTAAATATGCTTTAGAGTATCACCAAGTCATGAAATGGAAGTTAATTTCATGGATTTAAGGAGCTTGTTAAAAAAAAAAAAATCAGCCGTGATGGTTGTTCTTTGTTCAATAGCTCTCCACAACAGAGGAATAAGCTACCACACCAACTGTTTTTAAACAGTGGCATCATGTAGCCTTGGTGGTTCATGCCAGGAGCCAAGCCACAGGAAACTGGAGTTAATGATCATGTGCACATGGTCAAGCTCAGAGATCGATCCATTAAACACTGCATACCTTTAACAGCACTGGTTGGAGTTGGTCAGGGCTCCTGCCTCTGCTGAACAAATGTTCAACTGTGCACGTTTAAGAGGGTTATTAGCCGAGTTTCTAAACGGCAGCGCTGCTGGCATGTTGATTAGCACCACAATCTGCTTCTTCTGCACTGTGGATTATCAGGACACTGACCAAAGCATTGCTGATATCATATCCAGGCAACAAGTGCCACACACACTTTGAACACTTTCTGGAAAAAGACTAAATTGGTACCTGTTGGCCCCAAAAATCTCACTCCACTCAGTTTAATACTATGGCCATAGAATTAATAGCATTGAACTGTCAGACACTAATCAACCCATTTGCAATCTCTTTCACACTTTAATTTAAAGGCCAGTAGCAAATTAAACCACCCAATGGAACTATTCAAGTTATGCAGCGTATCAATGTAAAATGAGCAATTTGACCCGCAGTCGAAAAGGTCCTGTGCAAAAAGCATTAAGAACTGGAGATAGTTACAAGTCAGGTTTTATTTAAGCTGTCAAAAGAGAAACAGCGGCGCATGGAAAATCTCATTAAAAGGTACAGGACATATTTGAAGGACTACACACGCTGTGTTTCAATTAAATTTGCTACTAAAACAGAGATCTTCTCTAGAATTGATCACATTGCGTTTGAACAACAGGTGAATGTTAATGAAGTGAGAGACAATATATTATTGGGATTGGGGCAAAGTGTTTTAAATGGTTCTTGAGATATTTGAACAATCAATCAAAAAGAGGTAGAATTTTTCTTTATTAAACAGCACATTTAAACCACATCCATAGCAAATTTCTGGCTCGCAGTGTTACTCCAGCACTTTGTGTCTTTTTCTGTTTATGCTGTTGACGTGCTGAGTTTAGATTAGTTTAGAGATACAGTGTGGACACGGACCTTTCGGCCCACCGTGTCCGTGCCGACCAGCGATCCCTGCATATTAACACTATCCTGTACACACAAGGAACAATCTACAATTTTACCAAATCAATTAACCTATAAACCTGTACATCTTTGGAGTGTGGGAGAAAACCAGAGCTCTCGGGGAAAACCCATGCAGATTACAGTGAGAATTTACAAACTCCGTACAGTCAACACCCGAAATCAGGATTGGACCTGTGTTTCTGGCGTTGTAAAGAAGCAACCATGCCACCCTAATTCTCGCTATTGAGGGAGTGCAGCGTAGGTTTACAAGGTTAATTCCCGGGATGGCGCGACTGTCATATGCTAAGAGAATGGAGCGGCTGGGCTTGTATACTCTGGAATTTAGAAGGATGAAAGGGAATCTTATTGAAACATATAAGATTATTAAGGGTTTGGACACGCTAGAGGCAGGAAACATGTTTCCGATGTTGGGGGAGTCCCAAACCAGGGACCACAGTTTAAGAACAAGGGGTAAGCCATTTAGAATGAAGATGAGGAAACACTTTTTCACACAGAGTGTGAGTCTGTGGAATTCTCTGCCTCATAGGATGGTGGAGGCTGGTTCTCTGGATACTTTCAAGAGAAAGCTGGATAGGGCTCTTAAAGATAGCGGAGTCAGAGGATATGGGGAGAAGACAGGAATGGAGTACTGATTGGGGATGATCAGCCATGATCATATTGAATAGCGATGCTGGCTCGAAGGGCCGATTGGCCTAGTCCTACACCTATTGTCTAACTCCAGCACTTTGTTCTTTTTACATAAACCAGCATCTGCAGTTCCTTGTGTCCGCATTTTACTGTTCCACTGCAAAATCTCCTCAAGGTATGCCTACTTTGAAAAAGTTATCTTCTCTCCAATGAGAATTCTGTGAGACACTACCCCTCTGTGATTCCTGTTCCTTTCCTGCTCTTTGACCATGTTCTGCAACCTATTACCTGCCAGTCTTTGGCCTGCCCCTCCTTTCTTTCAGCTTTCTTTTCCCCAACCCACTCCACCCCCACAATCAATCTGAAAAAGGTTCCAAACCTGAAATGTCACCTTATCCATGTTCTCCAGACAAACTGCTTGACCCGTTGAGTTATTCCAACACTGTGTCCTTTTATTGTAAACCATCATCTGCGGCTCCTTGTATCCACATTATACTCTAATGCTACTAGGCCATGCAATGGTGAAGTAGTGAGTTGTCTATGGAAAAGACTGAAAGGAGCTGGTGAAGATGATCTGATATAAACTGTGGAGTTTCTTTTATCAGTTCCTGTTACATTTCATTCTCCATATTCATAATTACAGGCTGCATTTCTCCACTTCTGTCACTGCTCCATGTAGGTTTATGCCACTGTCATTTAGATGCAGTCCCTCCCTGGGTTATGAATGCTTGACTTATGCGCAGTTAGTACGGCCACTGGCCGCTGCTTTTTCCTCAGCCGTTTGCTCTCCCATCACATCTATTTCTGTGATCCTCTCCCGCACACTGTTTTGTCAGGCATTGCCTGAAGAAACAGACAAAGCACAAACACGCTCAAATATATATATTTATTTCTGCAGACAAAATTTAAACACAGCTCTTCTTCAATTTGATCCTTCAATTTGTTTCAGTTTGATTGAATTGATTGATACAGCACAGAAACAGGCCCTTCGGCCCACTGAGTTCGTGTCAACCATCGTTCACCCGTCGACACTAGTTCTATGTTATGAATCTTATTCACTCCCGACACACTGAGGGGCAATTTATAAAGGCCAATGAACCCACAAACCTTCACATCTTTGGGATGTGGGAGGAAACAGAACCAGCCGGAAGATCGTGCAAACTCCATGTAAACAGCATTTCCATATTATCCCACTTTCGCATCTACTCCCTACAGATTGAAAGATACAGCATGGGAAAAGACCTTTTTCTCTTCTTCAAAAAAAACAGCAGGCATTACATAAAACTTCAGCAAAGATTAAACCCAACTCTGCCTTCCCACTTTTTCAAAATATTAGTGTAGCTCTCCTGTTACCACAAGGTTTTGCTGAAATATACATCTCAACTCAGCTTAATCATACAGCATGGAAATAGGCTCTTCGACCCAATTTATCCAGACCAACCAAGATGCCCCATCTCAGCAAGTCCCATTTGCCCTCTTTTGGTCCATATCCCTCTAAATCTTTCCTCCTAATACTTCTATTCAGAACCTCTTTTGAAACAAACTATTTCACAAACTTTTTGTAATTAATATTTTGAAAATGAATGAAAACATTTCACATTCCTAAAGGAACATCAATGTGGAATCTACATATTCAGTCTGCCTGATAACTCACTGACTTTAAAAGAGATTTATGTCTGCACATGGTGATAACAGAAGAAGCATAATTTAAAGAAAGCTAGGACAAAACTCCTCAAGTGAAATCTTGCTCTCCATTTGCAATGCCACTTGATCTTGGCCTTTTAAATTGCAAAATATTAATCAATAATTTATAGAGATACAAGTAACTGCAGATACTGGAAACTGGTGCAAAAAAACAAAGTGTTAGAGGGACTTGGCAGGTTGAGCACCATCCGTGTGGGGAAGGGGGTTAGAAATCGTTGACATTATGGGCGAGACATTAAATCAGGATCATTTTTGAAGTACATGGTACATGATCATTCATTCACAATTCTGTAGATTTGATGACTAAATATTTGGAGTAATAGATTGTACAATAAATACACAAATCAATGCAATCCTGACATAACTATCACGATGAACATTTGTAAACTGATCAAAGGAATATTCGGAGAAGTGATCATATTCAACATACAGTATGAAGCAATAATATTGATGTTTAAACACTTTAAGAAAATAATTCTCAAATCAGAATATTATGTACTGATGAAATGTCAAAAAAGTGACTGCAAAATAATGTAATATATTATCTTTAAGTTTAATTTGAAAGATTGTATAATATTGGACAGAATAAGTTCAACAACCTGAGTATATGATGAATAGCATCAAATAAAGACCTGAATTTCAAAGGGACAAATGGGGTATAAATAGATTCAGAACTTAGTGTGTTCCTGTACTGGAAAACATTAATCAAAGCTATCAGAATGCTGACCATATATCTAAAGTAGTAGTGCACATGTCAGCAAATTGCCATTCTCACTTGTTTAGTGCTCTTGTCAGTTCACATCAAGAATATTGTGCCCAAACCTACTTATTGACATAAAGATGACCAAACCCTGAAAGGACTGTAGTGATAAATAGCCATCTGCTTTCCAGCAGAAAACTAAATTAAATCGTGAATTAAATTAAGCACATGTTTGACGAGCTTCAATATTCTGCAGGATACCATATCAAATTCTACATGTGTGCAGTAAAGAGCATATTGACTGGTAAAACCATTGCCTGGTTTGGAACTCAAACACCCAAGATCATGGGAGGCTGCAGAAAATGAAGGACATTGCGCAGTCCATCACGGGTACTGACCTTCCACCATCCAAGGGATCCACTGGAAAATGCGGCCTTAAAAAGGCAGCTAATATCATCAAAGACACACACGCAGCACCCTGTCCGCACTCTCATCTCAATGCTACCATCAAGAAGGAGGTGCCTGAGAACCATCACCACCAGTTTTGGAAGCAGCTTCTTCCCAACAAGAATCAGGCTCTTGAATCACAATGCACATCCCCAACCATGACCCTACCTCAGCATCGAACTACGATGGACTTTGTTTAGGTTGCACAATGCACTGCGGCTTGCACGACTATGGTCTTGTTTCCTGGCATTGCTAATAATTTATTATATCATTAAATATTGTATATTTATTTGCTCTGTTGTTGCCTTTACGTGCCTGCAAAGCTGTAGCAAGAAATAATGTATTTGTTCTGATCCCGGTACATTTGACAATTGAACAGTCTTGGCACTAAAAGTAAACAAGTTTCTAAACAATAAAACTGAACGATCACTTCAATTTTGACAGTAGTTTCAAAATGGCACCAAAAAGAAAATTGGGGTTGATGCACAAAGTTATTTGTACAGTAGAAGCATGAGGAATGAATAAGGTAGTGAAGGGCAAAGCACTGCGATTGCTTCAAAAAGAGCTGCCAGTAACTGATGGTTTTTAGTTATAAGGTCATAAGTAATAGGAGCAGAATTAGGCCATTCAGCCCATCGTCTACTCCGCCATTCAATCATGGCTGATCTATCTCTCCCACAAAGTCCACAATGTAGCAACAAAGAAGAACCTGTTGTCCTGTGAAGAAAGCTCTGCAGATGATTCTTTCTTTGACTATCTGCTGTGAATTAAGGCTTCACGTTTAATTGCTGTTATTGAGAATATCAGACATTACATTAAAAATATACTCTCTTTATTAGCTTCACTGATAATCTAAAGATAAACAAGTAATTTTGATGAAAAGTGTTAAGCGCATCCCACAATCATTAAGGGTTTCACCATCCAAAATTGCTGAATATCATTACATACCAGCCTGGAATAAAGATTACAATCAGAAATAATGCAGGTGGCCACATGGCACAAATCTTAAAAATGTGATCAACTAATACTACTATTTTGGCAACAATAAACTGGAAGTCACGTCATTCTTCAAATCACATAACATTATCTTACAAACTTCTCTATTTTTAATAGGAGATGATTGTGGCTCCTTGGCCATTTCAACCTTTGGAGTTATTGAGACATAGAATCCGAGTCACAGAATGAAGCAGCACAGAAATGGCTTCCTCACCTCATCATCGAATCCAGGTTCGATCGTGACTACGGGTGCTGACGGTGCAGAGTTTGTATGTTCTCCCTGTGATCACATGAGTTTTTTCTGAGTGCTCCGGTTTCCTCCCATATTGCAAAAACGTGCATGTTTGTAGGTTAATTGGCTTTTGTAAATTGCTGCTCATGTGTAAGATGCAAAAGAGGGATAACATAGAATTAGTGTATGGGTGATCGATGTTTGACGTGGACACAGTTGGCCGAAGGACCTGTTTCCACAATGTATCTCTAAACTCTAATCAGGTCATTAAGCCCAAGTCATCTGGTGACCAAGATATCTATCTGAACTAGTCATAAGCATAGGCAGTACAGTACAGTACAGACAGTACAAAAAAAAAATTGGAGGTATATTCATCGACAATTGTGGGGAAAAAAGATGTCAAGAAAAATAAGTGAAATCCTGTTTTGCTGAGGAATAGAATTCATTTCACTTTCAGGTTCAATTAATTTTGTCCTCAACTCTGAGCAGCGGAATGATGCAAATATTCCATCTATCTTTCATCTGGTGGAGTTGTTAGTATGTAAAACATAACATTTGGATAGCCTGGAGGTCGAGATTAAGTGTAAAGTGGCACAATTTTATCATAAGATTTTATTACTTGAGCATGTCACCAGATTTTCATTTAAATTTGAATCTTTTCGCTTGAAGAAAAACCACAAGTCAAAAATACAAAATGAAATCTTGCTCAACATTATTGTGTATTTAACTGGTACAGGATAAAAGCAGAACAAGATATCACATCATAAGCCAGCACTGAATGTAGGATTTTGGCTTAGTATCACCAAAAATAAGTTGATCTCTTTGGCATTACATGTGGGTCTTATGAAATTCCATGCATCTTAATGGGATGCAATGTGGACCATGCAGTGATGTACAAATAGGGTTTGGCATCAGTGTAGAAACAAGGAACAGCAAATGCTTGTTTACAAAAAAAGACACAAAGTACTGGATAAACTCAGCGGGTCAGAGCGAGGGAGTTAGATGTGACCCTTGTGGCTAAAGGGATCAGGGGGTATGGAGAGAAGGCATGGATGGGATACTGAGTTGGATGATCAGCCATGATCATATCGAATGGTGGTGCAGGCTCGAAGGGCCGAATGGCCTACTCCTGCACCTATTTTCTATGTTTCTATGTCAGGCAGCATCCATGGAGAACATGGATAGGTGAAGTTTTGGAATGAGACCCTTCTTCACACAGGGTTTGGTATCAAGTTGAGTTGGCAGGTATGCAGCCAGTATAAGGTGGTGGCAATAATGATAATTCTGAAAGTGGATGTGGTAATCACCTGGGAATAGGAACGGGTTTCATCAAGTTGGTTTGGGTGTTGAGGGCAGGGTAGAGGAGTGGCCACGGGGATGTCATCAGACCCCAGTCAATTTTTGAGGGGTTAATAATTCATGTGCAGCTATGAGCCGTATCTCAGTGAGGTCCTGATCCCTAGCTGCATCCTGAAAATCTAATTAACTCAGAGTGGCCAATGATCATGACTCGCTGGGAAAAGTGGCCCAAGTTGCCTGTTCAATATCCACACAAATTTTTTATATGAGAATTTGATGAACGTATGACAAGGGGATCATGACGCATGATCAGTTCAAATTCCTGGAATGACAAAGTAGTTGCAATGGCCTTTCCCTCTGCAGTAAGTGCAATTTCAACCAAGAAGCACTGAAATAAACAATTCCAAGTCAGGGTGTCACAATCAACTGAGGACAAGTACAGATGGATTCAAAGGCAGGAAATAATGGGAGCAGGATGCAGCACTGTGATTGAAGGCACACTTTAGAGTCATGCACTCTACCTTTCTTTTAATAAGGTTCTAGCTCATAATTCTCTATCCACATTTAAAACTGACAATGTTTATGCAAATATCTTGAACTGCACATCACCCCACCAGAAGCAGTAGGTGTACTGTGGGCTGGAATAAATAGATTAAATAAGGGTACAAGACATGTCGGCAGTAAATGCATGCAAAGATACCGATGTGTTCAAATGCCGCAGTTAGAGGAAGAATGATGGTATTTGGTGGGCCTAAAGAGGGAGAAAAAAAAATGGGATTTAGCTACAGTTAACAGTCTGGTATTTATTTAATATTTGCAATTGGCACTGGGGCATTATTTACGTGTGTTGTGGCATAAATTTGCAGGTACTATCACAACATTTTTGCAGGTACTATCGCAATGTTTATGAAACATTTAGACAGATACATGATTAGAATAGATTTAGAGGGATATGGGCCAAACGCAGGCAGGTTGAAACATGAGTCGATGGGACATGTTGGTCGGTGTGGGCATGTTGGGCTATGACTATGACTGTATGATTCTAACTATAATACTTAGATCCCTGTGTGAACAATTTTTGAATTTAATCTTCTCAAATAATATTGAAAAACATCCAAATTTCAAGAACAAGAGAAAAAAAAAATCATTATTTTGATGACTTCATCCACTTCACCACCAACTTCCATCCGGCACTCCAATACACCTGGACGATTTCCGACACTTCCCTACCATTCCTTGACCTCACCATCTCCATCGCAGAGGACAGACTCCTGACCGACATACATTACAAACCCACTGACTCACATGGCTATCTGGACTACACGTCTTCCCACCCTGCCCCCTGTAAAGACTCCATCCCTTACTCCCAATTCCTCCGCCTACGCCGCATCTGTTCCCAGGATGAGACATTTCATACCAGGGCATCGGAAATGTCCTCGTTCTTCAGGGAACGGGGATTCCCCTCCGCCACCATAGATGAGGCTCACACCAGGGTCTCATCCATACCCCGTAACACTGCTCTCTCTCCCCATCCCCGCACACGCAACAAGGGCAGAGTCCCTCTGGTCCTCACCTTTCACCCCACCAGCCGGCAAATACAACACATAATCCTCCGCCATTTCCGCCACCTCCAACGTGACCCCACCACTCGCCACATCTTCCCATCTCAGATTCAGATTCAGATTCAGATTCAATTTTAATTGTCATTGTCAGTGTACAGTACAGAGACAACGAAATGCATTTAGCATCTCCCTGGAAGTGCGACATAGCAAATGATTTAAATAAATAATAATAAGTGATAATAAGTGTCCGGGGGGTGGGGGGGTGATTGGCAGTCACCGAGGTACGTTGTGAGTAGAGTGACAGCCGCCGGGAAGAAGCTGTTCCTGGACCTGCTGGTTCGGCAACGGAGAGACCTGTAGCGCCTCCCGGATGGTAGGAGGGTAAACAGTCCATGGTTGGGGTGAGAGCAGTCCTTGGCGATGCTGAGCGCCCTCCGCAGATAACGCTTGCTTTGGACAGACTCAATGGAGGGGAGCGAGGAACCGGTGATGCGTTGGGCAATTTTCACCACCCTCTGCAATGCCTTCCGGTCGGAGACAGAGCAGTTGCCATACCATACTGTGATGCAGTTGGTAAGGATGCTCTCGATGGTGCAGCGGTAGAAGTTCACCAGGATCTGAGGAGACAGATGGACCTTCTTCAGTCTCCTCAGGAAGAAGAGACGCTGGTGAGCCTTCTTGATCAGAGTTGAGGTATTGTGGGTCCAAGAGAGGTCATCGGAGATGTTGACTCCCAGGAACCTGAAGCTAGCCCCCATGTCTGCCTTCCGCAAAGACCGCTCCCTCCGCAACTCCCTCGTCAATTCTTCCCTTCCCTCCCGCCCCACCCCCGCCCCGGGCACTTTCCGGTGCAACCGCAAGAAATGCAACACCTGTCCCTTCACCTCCCCCCTCGACTCCATTCAAGGTCCCAAGCAGTCGTTCCAGGTGCGATAAGGTTCACCTGTATCTCCTCCAACCTCATCTACTGCATCCGCTGCTCTAGATGTCAGCTGATTTACATCGGTGAGACCAAGCGTAGGTTGGGCGATCGTTTCGCCGAACACCTCCGCTCAGTCCGCAATAACCTACCTGACCTCCCGGTGGCTCAGCACTTCAACTCCCCCTCCCATTCCCAATCCGACCTCTCTGTCCTGGGTCTCCTTCATTGCCAGAGTGAGCAACAGCGGAAATTGGAGGAACAGCACCTCATATTCCGTCTGGGGACCTTGCGTCCTTATGGCATTAACATTGAATTCTCCCAATTTGGCTAGCCCTTGCTGTCTCCTCCCCTTCCTTAACCCTCTAGCTGTCTCCTCCCACCCTCCCATCCCCCCGCCCTCGGGCTCCTCCTCCTCCTCCCCCTTTCCTTCTTTCTTTCCCCCCCCCCCCCCCGTCTGAAGAAGGGTTTCGGCCCGAAACGTCGCCTATTTCCTTCGCTCCATAGATGCTGTTGCACCCGCTGAGTTTCCCCAGCAATTTTGTGTACCTTCATAATTTTGATTGTTTGGATCTCAGATAACCACTAGGGGTGCCGCATTGATGGCAGCCTCTGCCTACAGTCTGTCTGTTGTTTCTATCTATTTTTAATGTTTAGTCTGTTTTAAAAGTGTGTTTTGGAGGTTTCTTTAGCTTTTCTATGTCGGGGAGGGGGGTAGGGTGAGGGGGAAACCGTTTCCCAGTCACTTCCAGGTGAGGATGTGACTATTCTACGAGTCGTGTCCTCGCCCCCCTTTGCCAACCTGCCCATGCCGACCAAGATGCCCCATCTACGCTAATCTCATCTGCCTGTGTCTGACCCATAACCCTCTAAACCTTGCCTATCCATGTACCTGTCAAAGATGTGAACAACAGTCCTAAAACCTGAAGATATAAAAAGTAAATGGGGGATATTTAACCTAAAAATGATTATTTCTGAATGATGTGCGGAGGCGCATTGTTTTGGCTAGCAGAGCTGGTGCCTCATACATCTTTCCACTCAGGTTCAATCCTGACCTCCAGTACTGTGTCTCCCGGTGACCACGGTGATTTCTTCTGGGTGCTCTGGTTCCCTCTCACATTGCAAATACATGAAGGGCAGGTTAATTGGCCACCATATACTGCACATGGTGTGAAAGTGAGTACTGGAATGTTGACGTGGTGGGGGAGGGTTGGCGCCCATTGTTGGTGATGTGGAGAGAATAAAATGGGTTAGAATTAGATTAGTGTAAGAAAAAGCGTAGTTGATGGTTGGTGTGGAGTCAGTGGGCCAAAGAGCATATTCCTGTGCTGAATCTCTCATTGACTTTTTGACCTTCCCCTGGACAATCATATCTTCAATTCCTGAGAAAAGCAGCAGAAGTTTTCCATCCTAGTCACATTTTGGTACTATCCAGTTTTGAGCTTACAAGAATGTTCTGCTGTATTTCAATAGACTAATTAGATTGGGCAATCACTCTGACTAATTATCTTCTTTTTGTTTAACCATTTGTTACTCTAACATACACCAGAGAGGAAGACAGCCCCTCAAAACACATTCCACTCAGTGATTCACCAACAATCTGCTAATAAAACGAGTTAATACTTACTTCCTGCAACCCGCTAAAAATGGAGCAAAGTATTGGCAGGTGTGACACACTCTGTTTAAATGAATTAATCATCTCAATGGTAAAAGATGTGAATGTTCGTTGAAATGTCTAAACTAATTTCCCTTATCCAAAGTACTGTAGTTTAGACACTGCTTCTCAATCTGCGAATTTAATCTCCAGAGAACTATAGTTAACTTAATAGCAACATCTTTAACATGAATCGTGCCAAGATCCTACCATGGCAGATTGTCAGAAATCCCAAAACTCTAAGCAGTGAAATGCATTTAAGAATTCTGAAAATGCACCATAGAATTCGGGGGTTTTTTTCTGTTCCATTCTATATTAATTTTGGTAATTGAATTGATCATTTGAAACCTCAGCACGACTTTGTGTCCATCCTTAGAAAACGTAACGGGAAAAGAAAAATACTGCTGGTCAAGTGGATACATTGGCATTTAACTGCTGAAACTCCGGGAAGATTTCGACTTCCACACCTGTGCCGACAATCACAATGGTCCCAGGCTGACTGAGCGACAGATGGCACTGCATCTGCTAACATGCGTTATTCCCTGCACTCCATGCAATGCCTGATGGAACAGCCTTGCTGGGACTCCCTATCATTACACTGGGAGGATCACTGCTCAGCTCCCATGCCAAGCCATTCATCACAGGATCTGATACCCCACCGAGATCAATGGGATAATGAGGCAAAGGGGTGCATAAGTTTTGTTTCAACGTCTTTAATTATTTTCATGCGCTTTAAAAAACCTTAAATTTTAATTCGCTTATTAAATTTAAAAAATGTTGTTCATTTTTAAAATATGTCTCAAAGATTTAAAAACTGGTAAAATAATTTACAGAGCGTAGAAACAAATTAGTACAGATGCTGGTTAACACACTGAAGGAAACAGAGCATTGGAGTAACAGAGCATTGGAGCAGATCTGGCAGCATCTCTGGAGAATATGGATAGATGATGTTTCAGGGTCAAGATTTCTGCAGACTAGTTGATAGTCAATAAATGACAGCATTAACAAGGATAAAGCTCTGTCCCTACCCTCACCATTTGTGAACACCACCCGATCCATGTGGGTACTGACCTCCCTGTCGTAGAAGGCATCCAGCATCATCAAAGACCCACACCACCCTGGCCACGCACAAATGTATCTCCTCCCCTGGTGATTATGGTATAGGAGTCTGAAGACAGTGACCACCAGGTTCAAAAATAGCTTTTCCCCAAAAACCACTATACACAGCACAACCTATGAACTATTTTGGTTGCACTAAAGACTTGGGCGGTTTTTTTTGCACTTGTATTGGGGTTAGTAATAAAATGATTTTTTGTTTATTATCTATTATCAATATGTATCGTCATTCCTATTACATTACTGCAAGCAAGAATCCCATTGTTCTGTTACCAGGACAACTAAACACACCCTTGACTCTCCATTTGGGCATTCCAGGAGTGGAGACTCTGCCTCACGCCAACTGAGGCTTCATGGTTGGACTAAAGGGTTAGGAGGGCCACTGGGATCAGCTAATCACATCTGATCCAGGTTAGGTGACAGAACATGGCTAGTGAAAATGTGTAGGTAGGAACTGCAGATGCTGGTTTACACCAAAGGTAGACACAAAATGCTGGAGTAACTCAACGAGAAAGGCAGCATCTCTGGAGAAACATCACCCATTCCTTTTCTCCAGAGATGCTGCCTGACCCGCTGAGTTACTACAACATTCTGTGCCTATCTATGGCAAGTGAAAACACATGCGGCGTATAGGTGAAGGGTCTAGCCCTATAATATCAAGCCCAACATATGAACAGAATTCATGCTCTACATTTTGCCAATTATGAGTAGAGCATTGAACAGTACAGCACAAAGAACAGGCCCTTCAGCCCACAATGCCTGTGCCAAACATGATGCCCAGTCATGTCTGCACTCATCTCATCCCGCATATCATCTTGTTTTCCCTTCTGCCATCAGGAAAGCGTTACGGGTCCATCAAATCATACACCACAAGGTTAACAAACAGTTTCTACCCCAAGGCCATCACCACTCTGAACTCTGCATTGAACACACAGCCCCCAGAGCCAATATTTTGTTCTGCCACAACACTATACTGTGAAATATTGCACATTCTGACCACGTTTTTCTTGCCGTTTTTGTTGTTTGCATTGCCGTTATTATTTATCTGTTATATTGGAGCTCCACCGCTCGGGCAGTGCGCCTGAGATTTTGTCGTATGTATTTACAATGACAATAAAGTGTATTATTATTAATTATTATTAATGTAGACAGCTGCACAATGGTTCAATGGTTACTTTCGTTTAAAAAGGTCACACTTTATATATAAATGCAGTAAAAAAACAAACAATATGATTTTTTAGTTTAAACTTCCAATCATAATTTAAACACACCTGTAATTTTCTGTACTTTATCAGTAGACTATGTAAAATGCACACCTAGTCCTGGACAACAATCGTTGGAGATCAATGAGCAGATACAGATATCATTTATATCAATTTATATTCAACCTGCAAGTGAAGAGAATTACAATGGCTAATGCTTCAACATATAAATGAAGGATTACATCCACCAAGCAACAAAGTTTCTAATGCTTAACTTGTAAAAAGCAAAGCATTGTGGTTGTCAGAAACACATTTTCCATCAGAACACTGACAATGTTTCAAGGTAAATGGCTGTGCTGTAATTATTTTTTCTTGGTGGAGAAGCAAGGGGAAGTCTAAGTGACAATGGGTGCTGACATGACCAGGCAAGAGAAAAGTCAGGTCAGAACTTGGCAAATCAATCCACTATCTGACATAGCAGCTTGCAACAGAAAAAATACAAGGGCCATTTTTTTTACAGAGGCATGTCTTAGATGCAAGCCTGATGATGCTTGTTGCAGCATTTTTTTTTTGCTGATGCCAACTTTTGGTGTAATGACATCAATCACCATGTTTTCCTTGATCACAACCACTTTCCCAACACAATTCTCCCCAGTTTATTATTTCACAACATAAATTCACAACATCAATATGCTTCAAAGGGCTGCACCCTTCGTACCATCCCTCTCCCCCGACTCTCAGTCTGAAGTAGGGTCTCGACCCGAAACATCACCTATTCCATTTCTCTTGAAATTCTGCCTGATCCACGGTGTTACTTCCGTTTTTTGTGTCTATCTTCTTACCAATATCTGCTCAAGTACATGTTTAGTATTGAATGTACAAGAATCAGGTGTATTGGTCATAGATTAATTCATGATTCATCAGTTCATGAGTTTTAAATTAATGCTGGTATGAACTTTTTCTTTTAAACCTGACAGTTTAACTTCTCCCGCCCGAGTTGTGGGGTTGAAAAGTACCTGGAGCAGGGCCTTACATCGCCCGGCGTGGCTTAAATGGCCGCGGGACTTGCTAGCGCCCGCCGGGGGCCTCCAACATCAAGACCCGGAGCGCGGCCTTGCATCGCCCGGCGCGGCTTTAATAGCCGCGGGAGACTTACCATCGCCCGCCGGGGGTTTTGACTCTGACATCAGGAGGAGAATGAGGAGTGCAGGGGAGAGATAAGACTTTGCCTTCCATCACAGTGAGGAGGAGATTCACTGTGATGGATGTTTGTGTAAATTGTGTTGTGCCTTGGTTCTTTTACTTCTGCAGAAACCAAATTTTGTTTGAACCTCAATGAGGTTCAAATGATAACAAATAAATTGTATCATTGTATTGTATCATTGTATCAGTGCTGAAAATCTGACAAAGAGAAAACACAGGAAACATTCAGCAAGTCAGGCAGCATCTGTGGAAAGAGAAACAATTTGTGCACCATGGTTCTAATAAAATGCTTTGATGTGAAAGAGAGGCACGGGGGCACAGCAATAGAGCTGCTGCCTTTCAGTGCCGGAGACCCGGGTTCAATCCCGACTATGGGTGCTGTCTGTACGGAGTTCGTACTTTCTCCCCGTGCTCTGCGTGGGTTTTATCTGAGATCTTCGGTTTCCTCCCGCACTCCAAAGACGTACAGGTTTGTAGGTTAATTGGCTTGGTATAAATGTAAAATTGTCCCTAGTGTACATGCACCTGCAGTCAGGGTCGAACCTGGGCCTCTGGCGCTGTAAGGCAGTAGCTCTACCACTACCATGATGCCCTACAATTATATTATCTTGATTCTACTTATCTATCCCTCCACCTTCTCTGCATTTCAAAACCAATCGATTTTTAAGGTCTCTCTTCCACAGTTCTGACAAAGAAGTGAAACATTAACCATTTCTCTTTCCACAGATGCTGCCTGACCTGTTGAGTTTTTCCAGCATTTCCTGACTTCATCCTACAATAACCTGGTTTACCTCTTGATATTTCTGTATCAATTAGATTCCCATCAGGTACTCCATGTATCAAGTTTGAATTTGCCCAGAAGAGAAACAAGTACGCATTTGAATTCACCTGTGTAACTTGGCTTCTGAATGACTATACAGTATTCTGGTATTGATATTCTCCAGCAGTACAAAGCCACAAGGGTCTGATGCGAGGCCAGACTTGATGATTAATGATCGAGTTACCAAGAATTTGTTATGTTCAGTGGTAATGAAGAAAGCAGCCACTAAATCTTTATTAGAATGCAAGTAGAGTCATACCTGCAGCATTAGGAACAATTACTGCAATCAATTAAAGGAACCTTGGCTCATGGGACGAGAAACAAACTTCAGCACACTGACTGAAATATGATTTGAGTGACTGAAATATTTTAAAAAATGCCAAATTACAATTTAATTTTGCATTTTTGGTTGTATTGGCCTCTGGATAAATTCTACGAATTTCAGAGATTTTCTTGGGCCAAACACCGAGGAAAAAGGCACATTTGTCACAGCAGAATTTGTAGTGACAGGTGATTTGTCGTGACAAATTTCTCTGATCCATGTTTCATTTGACACAAGGCCCAAAATAGTGGAGACAGGGGCATGCAGCACAATCTGCAGCAAATTCAAAATAAATTGGGAATATTTTTCAAAGGATGAAGGAACTGGGCAAACTGAAATGAAACAACAAACCGTTAGCAGGCTCCTTTGTGAGGATAAGGCACATTACAAAGGTGGAACATGTGAAATTTTGGTCTGTGGCTAAAGCAATACCTGACCTGCAGATGTTTGAAGCTGACATTATGTATTTGCAAAAGATAATTGAAGTGTCCAGCTCACCAGCATGATGAATACAACCAACATTATTGGTTTTATTCCACAATATGAGCTGCAGAAACTGTGCTCGTCTGAGGGTGACCTTGGAGGTCTCCTAATTTTCTCTGGCTGTATCTTCAGCATAGAGAGTGACCTGTTTCCACTCTGGTTTTGTGGGTTCAGAGATGACCAATTAGGCCAATCTTGGAGGTGCATGCTCTTCCTCAGATAGGTGATAAGGTTCACTACTTAATAAACAGACAACTCACAAAAACGTTAGGTAGACCAACTCAAACTCCCCCGGCCTCCACTTAAGAGAAGGTACAAATACAAACAATGTCTGCCAATTGTAGCCCAACTGCTGAGGTTCAGGTGAACTTGGTTCAGGAGTATATTATCAATTCACAATGATAGAACAGCATTCTAACTTTCGAGACACAGAAATTTCAGATGCTGGAATATGGATCAAAACTCAGCTTTGGAGGAACTCAATGGGTCAGTCAGCCACTGTGGTGAGAATGGACAGGTGATGTTTTGGATTTGGATCACACCCGAAAAGTCGCCTGTCTATTCCCTCCACAGATGCTTCCTGACCCACGTAGATCCTCCAGCATTTTGTGTTTTGATTAACCTCCTAACCTTCATTCATTGGCTCAAAATATGAATTCCATAAACATATTCATGCAAAGGAATGCGTCCCTTTGTACTTATTTTCTCTCTTTAGATACATTTTAAAGTACATTTCCAACATTTGGAACGAGGCAAAAATTAAGAACTGTCAAAATATTGCCAACGTTTTTTCAATCTTTTTAAAATAAATTTAAAACTTTTGGTTTTACCTTTTGAATTCCAATTTCTTTTAAATTCATTATGAACTTATCTGTCAAATTCATATATTATAAACTCTTCAAAGCAATTACTTTTTTTTTAAGATTGTGCAGTTATGAACAGCAAAATAATTTTAAACATGAATATGATAATCAATTTGGTTCTCACAGATAATTTAAAATGTTGAAAAGGCATTAGAGTTAAATTTCATTCAGTTTTTTTGCGATTAGTTCATTGTCAGTACATAATAATAATTTTCATATTACATTCATAGAAATAACAGGAATATAAAAGGCATGAATTGTCAGTTGTTAGGACAGATCATGTTCTTACTCCTCATGTTGTTCACTTGAATTTTATTAGCACATATATCCTTGCAATAAGATGTATAATGTTGTTAAACCATGGTGACTGAATGGAAGGGATTGCATAAAAGATTTTTAGCATGTGGCTTATCATGTGATATAAAGTGACAACTCTCTTTCCTCTGCCTGAGATTCATCACATTCTGGGATTTAAATAGTCTTGTCTGACTCTTTATTTTTCACAACTAGGAAATGTGATATTTTTGGGAGATGCTGCTTTTGGCCTGAATTTTTAATTTAAAATATCAGCTTAGACATTCGTGTGAAAACATTGCGGATGGCCCTTAGTTATTCCGTCAATATTTATTATGTAAATCAAGTAAACTGGTAACTACTCGATTATCTTATTATTTATGAATTCTTGCTGTAGGCTGTTGGCAAATCTATCTAAATTGGCAACAAATTAAAAGTACAACATCAACAGTCTTATCATTTTCAGGGATGCAACAAATATTAAATTGACTCATGTGTTCAGATCACTCTCACAAATAGACCCTATATCCTTCTTTCTAGAGTGCTCCAATGCTATTCAAAACCCAATCATATTAGAACATAGAACCCTACAGCACAGGAACAGACCCTGTGGCCCACAATGTCCAGGCCAAACAATGTGCCAAGTTAAACTAATCTCCTCTGCTCCTCTCCTCTCCTCATATTAAAACTAGTCCTAGGAGTTGATGGTCAACCTTGTCACTGGATCTATAATTCACATTCTTCAGCTATATCCTGTTCCCCTAACCTTTCAACGGATAACAAAATCTACCTCCACTATGCTCCTGGCATATATTCCAGGGTTTATCCATTTTCATCAGTTATGATTTTAACTTTAATCAATGTTTTTCCACATGCTCTGATTCGCAATCTTCACCATTTTCACTATCACCATCAGATCCCTTCTCTAACTTCACTATTCCAAGCTGAGCAACCAAGCTTTTTCCTGTTTGGTCATCCAGGGAACACCAGCTTTAATTATCCAACATCTTTCCCCACTTAAAAAAAGTGGCAAAGCAATGCATAACCTTTCATTTTTTGTTTGCATTTTTGCCTTCTGTTTTGAATTCTAATTTATCCAGCAATTATTTTTCTGGTCCATTTACTTCTCATTCCATTGAAATCAGCACCTTTGTAATCGGTCATCGATCATCCGTACACCAATTCCATGTTACCCCAATTTTGCATTCTACGCATTAGGAGCAATTTATAGAAGCCAATTAAACTACAAACCCGTACATCTTTGGAATGTGGGAGGAAACCTGAACACCTGGAGGAAACCCACACGGTCACAGGGTGAACGTGCAAACTGTGTACAGTCAGGACCTGTAGTCAGGATCGAACCCGGGTCTCTGGAGCTGTGAAGCAGCAACTCTACCCCTGCACAATTGTTCTGGTCATTTTAATCTGAATTTAACTATCAGATAAGTATACTTTATGTAATAATAGGATTTTTAGACTTCAATCAGAGGAAGATCCAGTGAGGATTGCCAGAAATCCCAGTACTCATTAAATGGTGAAGCAATTATAAAACTTCAAGTATATAAACCATGGCTTTTTCATTTCTGCAGAATGTCATTTATACTTTTTGTAAAATCATATTGGAACACTGCACACAATTTCAGAATCGAGCTAATCTGCCTGGCTTTGGAACACATATAATACTTCAACAATTAATAAATAAATGGAAATATTAGTTCAAGCATATTTGTCGTCCTCCTTTGCTGCATTAGTATATTTTATTTTTTCCTTGCCTTATTCTCATTACAAATATTGATAGCCGTGAAGGGTTGTGGCGGAATGGTGCAGATGAGGCATTCCATGACATTTTCTTCCACGTGCTAACTTGGGCATGTAAAATCATCCAAAATAGCTGGTGTGGAAACACGAGAAAACTCAGTCTGATTCTGCATTTGTCTTCATTCGTGGGTATATATTCTCAACAGGTGTTATTAAATAGGCAGCGTACTGTGAACACAGAACACAGAACTATACAGCACGGGAACAAACCCTTTGACCCACAATGTCTGTGCCTAATGTGATGCTAAGTTAAACTAATCTCTCCCTGCCTGCATGTGCCGCACATCCCTCCATTCCCTGCAAAACTCCTGTCCAAATAGCATTAGAAATGCCACTGGAGTGAAACACTGGAGTTCACTTTATTTCACCACAACCGAGAACAGTCCAGTTGAAGGCCTTTTTTACGTAACCCACTTAAGACCACCTGCAAATAGTCTGAAGATGACAAATGCAAAGTAATTGAAGACATAAAATGCTGATTAGTTTGACATAACGAAAATCAGAAGGTAAAAGCACCACATTGGGGCAAATTGAGCTGAATGGCACAATTTTTCAGGCTCCACACAGGTCGAGAATTAGTTCTGAAAAACGCACAAATGGGATGCTGAGAAAACTTCAGCTGGATAAACTAACCACCTCCAGCAGCACTCAGAGCAGAATGATTGTGACATTCATCAGTGTTGATCTGAGCCCATGTTGTTATTTTCAAGCTACATATTCCAGCCAACAGGATATCTTAGCCTTTCGCAACCGTATACAATATTCAATTGAATGAAGCACTACCAACGAAAGTGAAGAAGGATCATTTGATAGCTTCATTTAGGTGGCACAGTAGTAGAGTTACTGTCCGACAGTGCCAGGGACCTGGGTTCCATCCTGACTGCGGGTGTTGTCTGTACAGAGTTTGTACATTTACCTTGTGACCATATGGGTTTTCTCCAGGTGGTCTGGTTTCCTCCCACACTCCAAAGTCGTACAGGTTTGTAGGTTAATTGTCTGAGGTAATTTGGTAATTGTCGCTAGTGTGTACGATCGTGCTGGTGTATGGGGTGCTTGCTGGTCGACATGGACAGTGGGCCAAAGGACCTGTTTCCACGCTACATCTCTCAACTTTCATGAGAGAGCTAGATAGAGCTTTATAGATAGCAGCATCATGGGATATGGGGAGATGGCAGGAACGGAGGATTGGGGATGATCAGCCATGATCACATTGAATGGTGGTGCTGGCTCGAAGGGCCAAATGGCCTACTCCTGCACCTATTGTCTATCTAAACTGAACAAAACTATTGTTTAGTTGCTGTGTTGTTTTTTTGCTAAACAGGACATCACAGTGTGCTGTCTGAGTTTGTGCATTCTCCCTGTGAAGCATGGGTTTTCTCCAGGTGCTCCGGTTTCCACCCACACTCCAAAAACATACAGGTGTGTGCGTTAATTGGCATCAGTAAAATTATTAAATTGTCCTTAGTGTGTTGGATAGAGCTAGTGTACAGGACTGCACAGACTCGGTGGGCCAAAGAGCCTGTTTCCACACTGTACCTCTAAACTGAACTACTGTTTAGATGCTGTGTAGGTTTATTGCAGTACAAGACAGACTCAGGATGATATGACAGGTTAAAACATCTCAGGTTACTCTCGCCCATCAGGAGCAGCAGACTTGGATTCTACCCAAGGTGTGTTCTCATAACCCATCCATTCCCCAATCTACCGTAACTTCCAAAGGTAGTGGCCTACTCTAGTTCAATGAAAGTGCAGAAGCAACACCAGGTGTACCGAAAAAGGAGATACAAAGCTCCAAACAGCAACAGAGTATATGATGCAAAACAGGGTCCTAATAAGGGTGATGTAGACTCGTAACTACTCCATTATCTTATCAATCAAATCAGCAACATCTGTAATCTTACCTTATCCAGTTGTGCATCTATCTATCTATCTATCTATCTATCTATCTATCTATCTATCTATCTATCTATCTATCTATCTATCTATCTATCTATCTATCTATCTATCTATCTATCTATCTATCTATCTATCTATCTATCTATCTATCTATCTATCTATCTATCTATCTATCTATCTATCTATCTATCTATTTCACTCCAACTTGGGGTTGAGTGGTGCCATCTGCTTCATGATGTCCTGCCACTCTCTTCTCTCCTTAGCTAGCCTGCTAGCTCTGACCAGAGGGTTGATGTTCTTTTTGCTGCAGTCTGCTTTCAGGCAGTTAATCCATCTTTTTGGAGGCTTCCTCTTGGGCGGTTTCCATGGACACGTGCTTCAAATCCTAGTTTGGGAAAGTGTGAAGGTGGCATTCGCTGGATATGGCTGGTAATGTGGTATTTTTGTTGTAATTCTGTCCAGAATGATTAATTCCATACCAAGGGTTGCACGTATGGTGGTGTTCCAGATCCTGTCGAGACGTGACACTCCCTTTATTTTGCCAAGGCACATCATTTCATGTGGAAAGTCTGTTTTCATCTTCCATCTTAATGGGCCTGTCCCACTTACAAAACAGGCAACTGGAACGGTGACTGTCAGAGTGGAACACACATGCACGCACACACACATTCCTTCACCAGCCCGTTATGCAGGCGGGGGACAGGGCAAGCGGGGGGAGCACTGTCTGAGTGAAATTCATACGGTGCAAAGTCAATCAATGATACAGACATTGAACAGGAAGGATGGTGCTATCATTAAGAAGCTAAAAAGCACAGTGTATGGCGAGTACTTTAAAAGAGGGGGGGGAGAAGGAGTGGAGACAACTTTTAAGAAGCCAGAGATACACGGCTGTGAAGCTCGGCGGACATTAACATTACTGGCCGGCTATCCTTGGTTCTGAAAACTACTGTTTACGTTTTTTTCCCCAATGAGCCAATGAAATTCAATGGTCAGCACCGGCTACAACCTACGATAACCTAAGAGAACCTTCGACCTCCTGGCGACCCACCTACGGCACGAAAATTCTCGCTACTCTCCATTGCGGCTTCATTCTAGTAGCAGCTAATTTTTCAACATGTTGAAAAATTCGAGGCGACCATAATGAGGCCGCGACTGGTTTCCAGAATGCAGGAACTCCTCACGACCATGAAGACGACTCCCCGGCAACCACCCGCAAATATGTGGCGGCCGCATAGTTGCCTAAAAGGTCGCCTAAGTTGGACAGGCCCATTATTGTCCATGTTTCCGCTCCATACAGCAGTATTGAGAGCCCAAGTACTTTACAGAGCTTGATCTTAGCGCTGCTTCAGATGTGTTTGGCCCACCATATCTTTTGGAATTTTTGAACAGTCCCAACAGCTTTCCCAATGTATAATTTTACGTCTTCGTAGCAGGATCCAGTTTGACATATCTTTCCTCATTGATATGTGAACTCCTCAACCTGGGCTAATGATGTACCATGGATTTTGATATTTATTTTAATGTTCTCTTTGGCGATTGCCTGCACTTGTGTTTTTCCTAAGTTGATTTTCAGTCCCAGCGCTTTACTGCTTTCATGTACATGGTTTACCAGAGTCTGAAGGTCGGTTTCACTCGCAATAATGAGTGCGATGTCAACTGCGAAGCACAGGTTATTTAGGAGCTAACCTTGGATATTTACGCCTATATTTGTGGCGTGCAATGCATACAACACGACCAGTTCGAGCAGGATGTTAAATAGACGTTGTGAGATCATACACCCTTGTCACACTCCAACTGCAGTGGTAAACCAATCTGTTAGTTCCCCATTCACTCTGACAGCACTAGTAGATTTGTGGTAAAGTGCTTTTAGTAGCCTTACAATTTTGTTGGAAAAGTTGTGATTGGCAGAGTGCAATTATAAAGCTAACACAAAGAGGAGGCACAGACAACCTAGTGCTGAAGGGTCTGAAGAAGGGTTTCGGCCCGAAACATCGCCTATTTCCTTCGCTCCATAAATGCTGCTGCACCCGCTGAGTTTCTCCAGCATTTTTGTGTAACTTCGATCTTCCAGCATCTGCAGTTCCTTCTTGAACACAGACAACCTAGTAATGTTTCTGAGAATCGAGCTTGTTTGTTTAGTTTAGTTTAGAGATACTGCGCGGAAACAGGTCCTTTGGGCCACCGAGTCCGTGCTGACCAGCTATCCCCACACATTAACATTACCTACACACACTAGGGACAATTTACACATACGCCAAAGCCAATTAACCTACAGTACAAACCAGTACGTCTTTGGAGTGGGAGGAAAACAAAGATCTCGGAGAAAAGCCACGCAGGTCACGGGGAGAACATACAAACACCATACAGACAGCACCCTAGTCGGGATCAAACCCGTCTACGGAGCTGCAAGCGCCGTAAGGCAGCATCTCTACCGCTGTGCCACCATGCCACCCGTTTGGAAGAAGGAAGATGAGGCAGAATAGAGACTTAATGGTTCCTCAGCAGAAGACATGGCAGTTGAGGAATTTTTGACATGTCTTTGTTTTACAAGCAGAATGTAATTGAAACAAGGTGCAGGCCAAACCTCAATGTGGATGTCAGGGTGCCAATAGCATCTTCCACGCCACAACTGGAGAACTTAAAAACATCTGACAGCTTGCAATATATTGCAGAATGAGCGGTATCATTGAGGAGCTCTGCTCATCGCGAGACAATTTAATCTCATTCCTTGAAGTCACTGACAAGCAGACTTATCCGACACTGAAATACAGGCTTACCTGTGGTCAATGCTGTCAGAGTCATCACGCACATTGCCCTGTATATGTCCTTGGCAAACCTGGCTATGTCCATAAGCACAGACAATGGGTGCCAGCAAAATGTAGGACCTGGTCATGGACTTAAGGAAGTGGGGTGGAGTACATGCTCCAGTCTGCAACAACAATGCTGAAGTGGTGATGGTCAAGAGCTTCAAGGTCCTATAATGTGACCTGGTCCAAACTACATTGATGATACAACCAAGCATGCACACGTTTCCACTTCCTCAGTCAATTAAGGAAACAGATCCAGAAACTGCACAGTTGGGAAAACGACCAAGTCCATCAGGCAAACTTCACGGTCTCCATCTACACTTCACGAGGCCTCGGAAAAGCAGCCAACATCATTGAGGACTGTTCACACCCCAGGCATTCTCTCCTTCCCTCTCCTGTCACACAAAGATACAAAAGCTAGAAAGCATATACCACCAGTTTCAAGAACTGCATCTGCCTTTAAACTAGTACTCATGAGATCAATCAATCAATCAATCAATCAACCTTTATTGTCATCTTGCAAGCAACAGTTGTACAGTGCAAAATGAAAAGACGTTTCCCAGGGAATAGCGGAGCATCGCACATGAAATGTAAAACATTTCACACATAATACTAAAAACAATCCAGTCCCTGATGGAACAGTATAAATAGATCAAGTTTCATTGTCTTTTCATCACCTTCCTGCAACTAGGAAGATTCCATTTCTGGCATGTCGAAAATAACAAAGATTTATGGGATTCATTGCACTGGGGGCAGAATATATAGTATCCTGTTATCTCCTCCTTTACAACACCTTCTCTATCAAGGTGTTCAGTATGTCAATGACAACTCTGCCACACCAAGAAAAGGGCAGGGGACAGGGACAAATTGGATAGTCTTTTCAGAGACCCAGTAGAGGGGCAAATGATCAGAAAGCCTGCAGTGGTTTGCAGAGTTAATAATTGACTGAGTAAGATTTGTGAAATGTCGGCTTGCAACCCTGTTGTACGTGCGAGGATGGTTCAAGGCAAATGCATATTAATTGCTGATTGACATATTATTGGTGAACGTGTAGTGGAAGTGTAGAGGAGAGAGCAGTGGCGAAGGCCATGGCACAGTCAATTAGAATTGCTGCTTAAAAATGAACACATTAATCTTGACAACTCATATATCATCGTTAGATTTCTTCCTGCCTTGAATCTATTGCCCTCTGCTGCTATTTCATTATGTCACAGACCCATTTCTCCACCAACACAAGGCTACATTTGATGTAAATCTATCCTACAGGTTATTCCAATAAGAGTTCTGTGAAACCCCAATGGAGTAATTGCATGCCCCCTCACTAGGGATAAAGCTTTCTCCTTCATTCCACCATTTCCACTTTTTTCTGTCTTAATTTCACCTTAACAACCTTGATCTTGTAATTTATAGGCCATACAACACGGACGTGGGCTCTTTGACCAATCATCAAATGCCCATCTACATCGATTACATTCCTAATTATTCTCCCCACACATTCATCAACTCCCTCCAGATAGTATCACTTCCCGATACAGTGGGGGATATTTATGTCTGTTAATTAATCATGAACGAAGGATGTGGGAGGAAACCACAAAAGTCTCAGGGAGATTAACTCCAACTCCAAACAAACCGTACCAAAGATCAGGTTTCAACCCAGGTCAGTGGAGATGTCAGACAACAGTTTTATGCCATCATGCCACAGCATTCCTTAAAGTGCCGCACCCGGATTCACTTTTTAAAAGAAAATATACTCGCACATTGACAGTCAATTATATTCTTAACCATTTTGTGAAAGCAGCTTTGTTTACATGTATAAAATGAGAATTTAAGGTTGCAAATTACCTATTGGTGGTCTGTCATGTTGTCAGAAAATTATTATTCATCTCTTCAAAATAATGAATCAAACGGATAAAGATTATTTTTGGTGAGTAAATAAATAATTCTTCTAATTATTGGGTCCGTAACAACAAACCAGAGAATTCAAATACTTTTAGCTTAGTTTAAAGATACAGAATGGAATACAGGCCCTTTAGCCTAATGGGTCCACGCCAAACATCGATCACCTATTCACCCTAGTTCCATATTATCCCAAATTCTTATGGGCCTGTCCCACTTAGGTGATTTTTTGGGCGACTACAAGCGACTGCCACAAAATTTTCAAAATGTTGAAATATTTTCGGTGACATTGACGACAATTTTTGCTGTCGTAGGTTGTCGTAGATGCTGTCGTAGGTTGTTGCCAGGTGTCGTAGGTGAATTCCATTAAAACTAGTCCCTGGCAGTCACCTAAGTGGGACAGGCCCACTATTCATTCACTGCACATTAGGGGCAATTTTACAAAGGTGAAGTTTGGTGTCGGGACTAAGTCTGAAAAAGGGTCCTGGCCCGAAATATCACCTGTACATGTTCTCCTGAGATGCTACCTGACCACTGAGTTACTCCAGCACTTTGTGTCTGTTTTTGTAAACCAGCATTTGCAGTTCCTTACATCCATAACCAGCAAAACGGGGCATCTTTGGGATGTTGCTGGAAACCGGAGCTCCTGGAGGAAACCCACGCAGTCACAGGGAGAACTTGCAAACTCCAAACAGACAGCACGCAAGGTCAGGGAAATGGTCAGGAGATGAGGGAATGACTGGAATGTATTAATAATAATAATAATAATCATCTTTATTGTCATTGTACAAGACAACGACATTTTGTTGGAGCAGTCCTCCAGCTGCACAGGAATATGAGTATAAAAATACGTTTAAAAAAGAACTATTAAAAAATTAGACTATAAACATATAGGAGTATGGGCGGGTGTGTGAGAGAGAGGAGGGGGAATCAGTGTGGGAGGGGGATAGAGTTCAGTAGTGTCACAGCTCTATGGTAGAAGCTGTTTTTTAGTCTTGTCGTGCGGGCGCTCAGTGTCCTGTATCGTCTTCCTGAGGGCAGGAGGGTGAAGAGGCAGTGTCCAGGGTGAGTGCTGTCTCTAATGATGCCCTTGACCCTCCGGATGCAGCGGGTCTGGTAGATGTCCTCCAGTCTGGGGAGCTGGGTGCCAGTGATTCTCTCAGCAGTCTTAATGACGCGTTGAAGAGCTTTCCTGTTCTCTGCGGTGCAGCCAGAGTACCATACTGTGATGCAGTATGTGAGAACTGACTCGATGGCTGACCTGTAGAAGCTCACCAGCAGCTGTTGTGGGAGACGTGCCCTCTTCAAGCACCTCAGGAAGTGAAGCCTTTGAAGTCCTTTCTTGACCGTCGCCGTGATGTTGACGGTCCAGGTCAGGTCGTGGCTGATGTTGACCCCGAGGTACCTGATGTTCTGCACAGCCTCCATTGTCTCGCCGTTAATGGTGATGGGCTGATGGACGAAGGTCTTCGGTCTCCTCCTGAAGTCCAGGATCATCTCCTTTGTTTTTGCTGCGTTGAGAATCAGGTTGTTCTCACGGCTCCAGCTCACCAGGTTCTCTACCTCTGTCCTGTAGGCGGCCTCGTTGTTACTCGTGATCCTGCCTACCACGATGGTGTCATCTGCAAACTTTAATGTGGTGTTGGCCTCGTGGGTGGGTTTGCAGTCGAGAGTGTAGAGGGAGAAGAGGAAGGGGCTCAACACACAGCCCTGTGGTGCACCGATGTTCAGGGTGATGCTGGAGGAGACCTGCCTCCCCATGCGCACAGTCTGGGGTCGGCCGGTGAGAAAGTCCAGGACCCAGCTGCTCAGGTGTGTGTTGAGGCCCAGGTGGTCCAGCTTGGTGACTAGTTTATGGGGGGGGATGATGTTAAAGGCGGAGCTATAATCTATGAATAGCATCCACACATAACTGTACCGCTGGTCAAGGTGTGTCAGGGTGGAGTGGAGGGCCAGTGACACTGCGTCCTCCGTCGACCTGTTTGCCCTATAGGCAAATTGGTGGTGGTCTAAGGAGGGGGGTTCTTCAAGTGTCCCAGTACCAGACGTTCGAAGCACTTCATCACCACCGGTGTCAGCGCCACTGGCCGATAGTCGATGAGGGACCTGATGGCTGATTGTTTTGGCACAGGGATGATTGTGGCTGTCTTGAGGCATGTGGGGACGGAGGCCTGCAGCAGGGAGGTGTTAAACAGGTCCGTGAGCACCGCAGTCAGCTCCCCTGCGCAGTGCTTCAGAACCCGCCCTGGTACTCCGTCAGGTCCGGTGGCCTTGTTGGGGTTGATGTGCTGCAGGGTCCGTCTCATGTCGTGGGGGCTCAGAGTCAGCACCGGTGGTGAGGGTCCCTGCTGTGCCCGTATGTTGTCACTGCTGTCGGCGCAATCAAACCTGGCAAAAAAGCAGTTCAGGTGGTCAGGGAGGGATGAGCTTTGTGCGTGTGTGCAGCTGTTGTAGCCGGTGATGGTTCTGATGCCCTGCCACACGCGTCGAGAGTCTGAGCTGTTAAAATGCTCCTCGATACGCTTCGTGTAGCGGTGCTTTGCTTCCCTGATGCCCTTCCTCAGACTGGACCTTGCTGTTCTGTAGGCCTCTGCATCACCTGAGTGGAAAGCTGCATCCCGGGCCTTCAGCAGACCAGTTACAGCGCCATTCATCCATGGCTTATGGTTGGGGAGTGTCAGTATTGTCCTCTGTGTGGTGACACTGTTCATACAGAAGGTGATGTAATCCAATACTGATGAGGTGTAGGTGTTGAGGTCTGTGTGGTTGTTGTGAGTGGCAGCCTGTTTAAAGATGTCCCAATCAGTGTACTCAAAGCAGTTCTGTAGCCTGTCCATGGCTCCTTCTGGCCAGACCATGATGGTGCGAACTGTTGGCTTTGTCCTTGCAATGAGGGGTCTGTATGCAGGTGTTAAGTACAGACTGATGTGATCGGATCGGCCAAGATGGGGGCAGGGGGACGCTTTGTAGCCCTTGGCAATGGTGCAGTAGACCTGGTCCAAGATATTGTTTCCTCTGGTCGGAAAATCAATAAACTGATGAAATGTTGGCATTACAGTCTTCAGCTTGGCGTGATTGAAGTCTCCTGCTATTAAAAACATGCCGTCTGGGTGGTTGTTTTTCAGCTGGTGGATAGCATCATGCAGACTAGCCAGTGCTAGCTTAGCGTTAGCTTGCGGTGGTATGTAAACAGCAGTGAGGAACACCACTGTAAACTCCCTTGGCAGATAAAACGGTCTGCATTTCACTGTGATAAACTCCAAGTCCGGGGAGCAAAAAGTCTCAACAATGTCAGTGGTGGTGCACCATGAGTTACACACATATATGCACACACCACCGCCTTTATCCTTACCGGAGTCAGCTGTTCGGTCTGCTCGATAAACAGTCCGGCCTGCTAGCTCAATAGCAGCGTCAGGGATATTCGGATTCAGCCAGGTTTCGGTGAAGAAGAAAGCACAGCTACCTATCCTGTTTGAGTGAAGCCTCAGTCTGAGTTCGTCGATCTTGTTGACAATGGACTGGGCGTTCGCTATAAACAGGCTGGGCAAAGCGGGTCGGTCCGGTGAGCTCCTCAGCCTAGCGTGGATGCCGGCCCGCTTGCCCCGCTTTTGCTTCCTCTCCCGTCTCCGTCTCCGTCTGCCCCGCTTGCTGCTTCGGCTCGTTATCCAGGCAGGCACCGCTGTGCGGAGCAGCTCCTCCAATATAGCAGATGGAGGGGGTGGAATGTAGTTTGTACTCCGAATTAGTTTCAATATAATTATGGAGAGGGTCAGAACTGGACCTTGGGTTGAGATTTTTGATTGGAGAAAGGCTAACTTTGAGGAGATGCGAAAGGATTTAAAAGGAGTAAATTGGGACATTTTGTTTTATGGGAAAGATGTGGAAGAGAAATGGAGGACATTTAAAGGTGAAATTTTAAGAGTACAGAATCTTTATGTCCCTGTTCGGTTGAAAGGAAATAGTAAAAATTGGAAAGAGCCATGGTTTTCAAGGGAAATTGGACACTTGGTTCGGAAAAAGAGGGAGATCTACAAAAATTATAGGCAGCATGGAGTAAATGAGGTGCTTGAGGAGTGTAAAGAATGTAAAAAGAATCTTAAGAAAGAAATTAGAAAAGCTAAAAGAAGATATGAGGTTGCTTTGGCAAGTAAGGTGAAAGTAATAATAATAATAATGGATGGGATTTATATAGCGCCTTTCTAATACTCAAGGCGCTTTACATCGCATTATTCATTCACTCCTCAGTCACACTCGGTGGTGGTAAGCTACTTCTGTAGCCACAGCTGCCCTGGGGCAGACTGACGGAAGCGTGGCTGCCAATCTGCGCCTACGGCCCCTCCGACCACCACCAATCACTCACACACATTCACACACATTCACACACAGGCAAAGGTGGGTGAAGTGTCTTGCCCAAGGACACAACGACAGTATGCACTCCAAGCGGGATTCGAACCGGCTACCTTCCGGTTGCCAGCCGAACACTTAGCCCATTGTGCCATCTGTCATCCCAAAGGGTTTCTAAAGCTAAATTAATAGCAAAAGGATAACGAGGGATAAAATTGGTCCATTAGAGAGTCAGAGTGGACAGCTATCTGCAGAGCCAAAAGAGATGGGGGAGATATTGAACAATTTCTTTTCTTTGGTATTCACCAAGGAGAAGGATATTGAATTATATGAGGTAAGGGAAACAAGTAGAGTAGCTATGGAAACTATGAGATTCAAAGAAGAGGAAGTACTGACACTTTTGAGAAATATAAAAGTGGATAAGTCTCCAGGTCCGGACAGGATATTCCCTAGGACATTGAGGGAAGTTAGTGTAGAAATAGCAGGGGCTGTGACAGAAATATTTCAAATGTCATTAGAAACGGGAATAGTGCCGGAGGATTGGCGTACTGCGCATGTTGTTCCATTGTTTAAAAAGGGGTCTAAGAGTAAACCTAGCAATTATAGACCTGTTAGTTTGACGTCAGTGGTGGGCAAATTAATGGAAAGGATACTTAGAGATAATATATATAAGCATCTGGATAAACAGGGTCTGATTAGGAACAGTCAACATGGATTTGTGCCTGGAAGGTCATGTTTGACTAATCTTCTTGAATTTTTTGAAGAGGTTACTCGGGAAATTGATGAGGGTAAAGCAGTGGATGTTGTATATATGGACTTCAGTAAAGCCTTTGACAAGGTTCCTCATGGAAGGTTGGTTAAGAAGGTTCAATGGTTGGGTATTAATGGTGGAGTAGCAAGATGGATTCAACCGTGGCTGAATGGGAGATGCCAGAGAGTAATGGTGGATGGTTGTTTGTCAGGTTGGAGGCAAGTGACTAGTGGGGTGCCACAGGGATCTGTGTTGGGTCCACTGTTGTTTGTCATGTACATCAATGATCTGGATGATGATGTGGTAAATTGGATTAGTAAGTATGCAGATGATACTAAGATAGGCGGGGTTGTGGATAATGAAGTAGATTTTCAAAGTCTACAGAGAGATTTATGCCAGTTGGAAGAGTGGACTGAAAGATGGCAGATGGAGTTTAATGCTGATAAGTGTGAGGTGCTACATCTTGGCAGGACAAATCAAAATAGGACGTACATGGTAAATGGTAGGGAATTGAAGAATGTAGGTGAACAGAGGGATCTGGGAATAACTGTGCACAGTTCCCTGAAAGTGGAATCTCATGTAGATAGGGTGGTAAAGAAAGCTTTTGGTGTGCTGGCCTTTATAAATCAGAGCATTGAGTATAGAAGTTGGGATGTAATGTTAAAATTGTACGGCATTGGTGAGGCCAATTCTGGAGTATGGGGTACAATTTTGGTTGTCTAATTATAGGAAGGATGTCAACAAAATAGAGAGAGTACAGAGGAGATTTACTAGAATGTTGCCTGGGTTTCAGCAACTAAGTTACAGAGAAAGGTTGAACAAGTTAGGGCTTTATTCTTTGGAGCGCAGAAGGTTAAGGGGGGACTTGATGGAGGTCTTTAAAATGATGAGAGGGATAGACAGAGTTGACGTGGATAAGCTTTTCCCACTGAGAGTAGGGAAGATTCAAACAAGGGGACATGACTTGAGAATTAATGGACAGAAGTTTAGGGGTAACATGAGGGGGAACTTCTTTACTCAGAGAGTGGTGGCTGTGTGGAATGAGCTTCCAGTGAAGGTGGTGGAGGCAGGTTCGTTTTTATCATTTAAAAATAAATTGGATAGTTATATGGACGGGAAGGAATGGAGGGTTATGGTCTGAGCGCAGGTATGTGGGACTAGGGGAGAATACGTGTTCGGCACGGACTAGAAGGGTCGAGATGGCCTGTTTCCGTGCTGTAATTGTTATATGGTTATATGGTTATATATTCAAGATGTGCAGTCGGTTATAAGTCATGTTCGTTCCCATTTGAAGGGAAAGGCTCACAGTGCAGATCCTTCATTATGTTGGCTGTTTTATCCTTCATTATGTTGGCTGTTTTCTAGTGGCTATGTTCACTTCAAGGCAGTGTATAGATGGTGTCAATGGGTTGGATTGTAGGCTGGTTTGTTGGATGGACTGGGTTACATCTATAATTCTCCGCAATTTCTTTCCATTTTGAGAAGATCTGTTGCCAAGCCCGGTTGTGATACATCCTGATAGGGCGCTTTCTTAGGTGCATCTGAATAAGTTGGTAAGAGTTGTTGGGGACATTCCGTATTTCCTTAGTCTTCTGAGGGTGTAGAGGTATTCGTATTTTCTTGGCCATAGCTTCAATGTGGTTAATCTATGACAAATTGTTGGTAACATTTATGCCTAGGTGTTTGAAGCTCTTGACCATCTCCACTTGAGCACTGCTGATGCCAAATTGGGTGTGTACACCAGCTCATATCCTGATGTCAATGACTAGTTCCTTCACTTTGCTGACATTGAGTTCTACAATATTGTAGTATTTAGTGCAGCATCGTGGTGGAGTCCATGCCTCAGAGTGTAAGAGAACCAAATTCAATCCTGACCCAGGGTGCAGTCTGTGTGGAGTTTGCAAGTTCTCCCTGTGACTGCATATGTTTCCTTCGGGAGCTCCAATTCATTCCCACATCCCCAAGATGTACGTGTTTATTGCTGTATCTTAACATTCAGTCTGCTTATGCTTTCTCTTTACATATAACCTCTCACTGTGGTATCATCAATAATAACTACATCCTCACCAAAGCTTTGATCATTTTTTTCTAATGTACCAACTAGAACTGAATGAAGTATTCTAAGAGTAGTATTCAAAGTGTGAAACAGGTTTGGTATATCTTCCATTTAGTTTTCTCCCTCCAGAAATAAATATTATTGTTTAAGAAGGAACTGCAGATGCTGGAAAAATCGAAGGTAGACAAAAAAGTTGGAGAAACTCAGTGGGTGAGGCAGCATCTGTGGAACGAAGGAAGAGGCGACGTTTTGGATCGCGACCCTTATTCAATCTTCAATATTATTGTTTGGTTTGCTTTCTATATCACCTTACTAACCTGCAACACAGTGTATGGTATTTGGCATAAATTGGGTGGGCGGCGCGACACACGTCGCACCGGCCTCTGCAGTCCGTCTGTCTTTTTTTATTTTTTGTCTCGTTTGAGTGTAGTTTATAGTGTGTTTTTTTAACTGGGTATGTGTGTGTGGGGGGGGGGGAAATTTTAAAATCCTTTCCCTGTATGGAGGACCCGACCTTTTCTGTCGGGTCTCCGTTGCCGTTGGGGCCTCGCACCGTGGAGCGGCCTCAAACCGGAATGACCAGGGGCTCCAGTCGTGGAGCCTGTGGACTACTTACCATTGCGGAGCTGGCTGAGTTCGGAGCGGGAGGAGCTGTGGTGGCGCGCTGCTGCGGCCCGACCCCCGGGATTCGGAGGCTCCAGCCGTCGGCCCGGTGGACGGTGACAGCGGGAGCTCGCGGGTCCCTGGTGAGAGACCGCTTTTCGGGGCTTCCGCAACGGCGACTTCTCCCGCCCGAGTTGCGTGGTTGAAGATGACCTGGAGCGGGGCCTTCCATCACCCGGCGCTGCTTTAACGGCCGCGGGACTTGCCATCGCCCTCCGGGGGCTCCAACATCAAGACCCGGAGCAGGGCCTTGCATCGCCCGGCGCGGCTTTAATGGCCGCGGGACTTATTTACCATCGCCCGCCGGGGGCTTTATCTTTGACATCGGGAGGAGAATGAGGAGTGCAGGGGAGAGATAAGACTTTGCCTTCCATCACAGTGAGGAGGAGATTAGTTGTGATGGATGTTTGTGTAAATTGTGTTGTGTCTTGGTTCTTCTACTTGTATGACTGCAGAAACCAAATTTCGTTCAAATTACAACAAATAAATTGTATAATTGTATCATAAAATTATTTATTTTTACACTCTGACTGGTCACTGTTCATATTCATGACTTAGACTCTGGAATCGAGTCACAGGTGATTGTTCTACTTTTCCAACCAAACGGTACTTCCTCACATTTACCCAAGTTGAACTTCCTTTACCATTAATTTGCAAATGCCTTTGACCAAATAGTATGTGAGCACAGCTTCTCAGTAACTGTGCATCAGGTGCATTTTAATTCATATGAAGGCAATATTTATCCATTTTAAACAAAAAAGTATTTTTAATTATGGAATCATTTCTGGCTTCACCAAACTGAGAAAAGCATAGAATGAAGAAGGGTCTCAACCCGAAACGTCCCATTTATTTCTCTCCAGCGATGCTGCCTGTCCTGTTGAGTTACTCCAGCATTTTGAGTCTATCTAAAGCCTAAACTTTATACTGTTACCAACCAACAGCAATCTGCAGACACAAACCTGTTTCCTTTCTTCTATACATTGAAAATGTGATTTAAAAAAAAGTGTGCAATTTGAATTGATCAGGAGACAATATGTAAGAACTTATGAACAAACCAAACAGTGAGATAGTCATTAGAAACCATTGAAGCAAGTAATGGACTTGACAAAAATGTCTCAATCATTTGAAACCTATAACGATCTAGAAAAATAATTTAAATGAGACATGGAGAGTTATTCTGACTTAAAGGAATTGGAGGTAGAATGAATCAATAGAGATATAACAAGTGGCAATTATGGAAAATAATGTCCAAAAAGCAATTGAGACCAGGCTAAATGAAAATTTAAAAGAAACAAGATTGATAGATTTTTGTATGACAATGATTCTATACTATGATAGATCCTAGGTGGCTGGATGTGAAGGTAAAATAATGAATAGTCGGTATACACTTCAAAAGAGAAATCTAATTTGACCAATCTGATTGATTTCTTGAGACAATAGACAATAGGTGCAGGAGTAGGCCATTCGGCCCTTTGAGCCAGCACCGCCATTCACTGTGATCATGGCTGATCATCCACACTCAGTATCCCATTCCTGCCTTTTCCCCATATCCCCTGACGCCGCTATCCAGCTCTCTATTGAAAGCATAAAGAGAAGTGGCCTCCACTGCCTGATGAGGCAGAGAATTACATAGATTCACAATCCTCTGTATGAAAAAGGTTTTCCTCATCTCCGTTCTAAATGGCTTACCCCTTATTCTTAAACTGAGGCCCCTGGTTCTGGACTCCCCCAACATCGGGAACATGTTTCCTGCGTCTAGCGTGTCTAAACCCTTAATAATCTTATATGTTTCAATAAGATATCCTCTCATCCTTCTAAATTCCAGAGTATGCAAGCCCAGCTGCTCCAATATATCAATATATGACAGTCCCGCTATCCCGGGAAGTAACCTTGTAAACCTACGCTGCACTCCCTCAATAGCAAGAATGTCTTTCCTCAAATTAGGGGACCAAAACTGCATACAAACTCCAGGTGTGGTCTCGCTAGGGCCCTGTACAACTGCAGAAAGACCTCTTTGCTCCGATACTCAACTCATCTTGTTATGAAGGCCAAATGCCATTCGCTTTTTTCACTGCCTACTGTACCGGCATGCTTACTTTCAGTGACTGATGAACAAGGATACCCAGATCTCGTTGTACTTCCCCTTTTCCCAAAATGACACCATTCAGATAATAATCTGCCTTCCTGTTTTTGCCACCAAAGTGGATAACCTTACATTTATCCACATTAAACTGCATCTGCCATGCATCTACCCACTCACTCAACCTTTCCAAATCAACCTGCATCCTCATTCCATCCTCCACACAGTTCACACTGACACCCAGCTTTGTGTCATCTGCAAATTTGCTAATGTTACTTTTAATCCCTTCATCTAAATAATTAATGCACATTGTAAATAGCTGCAGTCCCAGCACCGAGCCGTGCAGCACCCCACTAGTCACTGCCTGCCATTCTGAAAGGGACCCATTAATCCCTACTCTTTGTTTCCTGTCTGCCAAACAATTTTCTATCCATGTCTGTACCCTACCCCCAATACCATGTGCACTAATTTTGCCCACTAATCTCCTATGTGGAACCTTATCAAATGCTTCCTGAAAATCCAGGTACACTACATCCACTGGCTCTCCGTGTTGATTTTCCTAGTTACATCCTCAAAAAATTCCAGATGATTAGTTAAAAATGATTTCCCCGTCGTAAATCCATGTTGACAGACCAATCCTGCTACTGCTCTACAAATGTGCTGCTATTTCATCTTTTATAATTGACTCCAGCATCATCCCCACCACCGATGTCAGGCTAACTGGTCTATAATTCCCTGTTTTCTCTCTCCCGCCTTTCTTAAAAAATGGGATAACATTAGCTACCCACCAAACCACAGGAACTAATCCTGAATCTATAGAACATTGGAAAATGATCACCAATGCGTCCACGATTTCTAGAGCCACTTCCTTAAGTACCCTGGGATGCAGACCATCTGGCCCTGGGGATTTATCAGCCTTCAGTCCCATCAGTCTACCCAACACCATTTCCTGCCAAATGTGAATTTCCTTCAGTTCCTCCATCACGATAGATCCTCTGGCCACTAATACATCAGGGAGATTGTTTGTGTCTTCCTTCGTGAAGACGGATCCAAAGTACCTGTTCAACTCGTCCGCCATTTCCTTGTTCCCCATAATAAATTCACCTGCTTCAGTCTTCAAGGGTCCAACTTTGGCCTTAACTAATATTTTCCTCTTCACATACCTAAAGAAGCTTTTACGATGCTCCTTTATATTCTTAGCTAGCTTACCTTCGTACATCATATTTACTCCCCGTATTGTCTTTTTAGTTATCTCCTGTTGCTCTTTAAACGTTTCCCAATCCTCTGGCTTCCCGCTCATTTTTGCTATGTTATACTTCTTCTCTTTTTTTAAATCTGTCCCTGACCCGAGTGGTGGCGCCATTGAGTGTGGCTGTCTAGCCTGCAGCCGTCTGTCCTTTCATTCTTTTTGTTATTTTTAGTCCATTTTAAAGTGTGTTTTTGGAGGTCTTTTAGTCTTTTTTTATGTGGGGGGAGGGGGGGGGGGGGTGGAGGGGGAATCAGTTTTTCTTGATCACTTCCTGGTTGAGGATGCGACTATTCTCCGAGCCGCATCTTCGCCTCCCCTCCTCGCAGCCTACTACCTGGATTGGCGCGGCCTTCCCCGCCGGAGACCGGCCAGAGCCTCAGCTTCAGCAGTGGCCGCAGCACTGGATTCCATCGTGGAACGAGCGATGCCTTACCGGGGGTCACCGTGTTGGAGCTCCGGAGTGCTGGGACTGCCGACTTTGAACACCGTGGAGCTATCGTCTGCTGACCTTCCAGCCATGGGCGGCACTGGCTTTCCAGCCGCTGGCGGCGGTGACTTTAACATCACCGAGCCCTGGGATACCTCGCCGAGGTCGCCAGCATTGAATCTCTGCCCAGCTCGGCCTGTGGACTTCGGAAGCCGCTGTCTCCGGTAGGAAGCGGCCGATTCGGAGGCTCCAGGCCGCTGAGAGTGTTCTTCCGTTCGAGGGCTTGAAACATCGGGCCCATAGCGGCGACTGCGGAGGCCTCAATAGGCCCCAACCACGGGTGAACAGAGGAAGAGGACTGAACTTTGGTGCCTTCCCTCACAGTGGGAAACGTTGATTCCGCTGTGGGGGGGGGTTTATGTTTTATGTTAAATTCTAAAGTGTTGTGTTTATCTTATTTGTGTGCTGCATGGTAACTCAAATTTCACTACACCAATTGTTATATGTGACAATAAATGTCCTTTGTCCTTTGGCTTCCCTTGTCAGCCATGGTCGCCGTTTACTCCCCTTGGAATCTTTCCAAGGTAGCAACATGTTGACAATGGCAACATGGTAGATGTAATTTATCTAGGTTTTCAAATAATCTTAGCTTTAAAACAAAAAGCTAATAGACTTCAAGGTAATGATAAAGATCGGAGAGCCTTCAGTCGAAAGACGAGCCATGTAAAAGACTGCAAGTTGACTTGGACAGAACGAAGAGAGATGAACTTAAGGGGAGCTAATTACAGGGGAATTGATGTTTCCACGAGAAATAATGCTGAGGCCACCACCAGTCACTATTTACATTAATGACTTGGACTCTCAAAAGTATAATTTATAAATCTATGGATTAAAAATACACCACAGATTACAAAGACAACACGGAAAGCAAACCAAACATTAGGATTTGTGTTCCAGAGTGGCAGAATTATAATTTAGGATAATTATGTTGATCCTAATTGAACCGTGCTAAAAATCACACTTGGAATTTGAAGTAGATTTATGGCCACTGTATTTCAACAAGCATGCAAAGGCATTGGGGAGAATGCAAAGAATATTTATCAAAATTATACCACAAATGATGTGGCATGAATATTGCCAAAGAATTAACAGATTGGGGCTTATCAAGAGAAGATATCCAAGGGGAAACCTAAGAGAGTTCTTTTAAAGTTATGAAACATGTTGATAAAATGGATAGAGGGAATATTTCTACTTGGAGTAGAATGCAACTTGAAGCCATAAAAGGAAGAAAGTCACCCAGAAATCAAACAGGTAATTGAGAAGAAACCTCTTCATCAAAAGAATGGCAAGAAGATATAATTCACTGTCACATGGAGTGACTGACATAATTGAGGAGCAGCTGGACAAACTTTGTAATGCAAAAGAAAATCAAGTGTTGCTCTTTTAAGATTTAAATGAGGAAAGAAAGGACAAGGCTTAAGTACAGCACGAGGGTGAACCAACATGGATGGGTTCACCAAATAACCTCCTTTCGCACCATTTCCCTTTGCGATGATATGCAACGATTTAAAAGACGTATCAGGCACGGTCTAATTGAACAGAACATGGTTGAGGAGTCGAGTTGTCCACTCTTCTTAAAATTAATCCACCCAAATAGCTGTCAGAGACGTGTAAACCTGGAATGCCTATCGAAAAAAATATATGTCCAGAGAACAGAGAGCAGTTTCAGTTGACACAGACTATTCTCATAATTTGGGTTACAAATGTCAACCATGACTCTGACAGCAAGGTCTTCATGATTAAAATGCAATGAATCGGTGAGCAATGCTAACCTCATTCTACAATTACCAGAATGTTTTCATAGGTGAATGAAATATTGTCATAGCAAAAGGGAGTAATGTGCCAATGGGGGCGGGGGGGGGGGGGGGGGGGGGGGGGTGAGAGAGAGCACAGGTTAGCTTGCGATACTCTTGCCCCTTACTACGTAAAGACGAGGATAATTTCACTGCATATATTACACTTTTTGTTTATTTTTCCAAGATACCCCTTCTTTCATGTTTCAACAGATGTCAGCTGCCATTCTCAGATGATTTCATAAAAAGAAATAGAAGGCTAATAAGAAAGTTGTACAGCTTATCTTGTATTAGGGAAGAAATAACCAATTTAAATTATTGATAGTGGATGTGTCTACTGTTTACATAGTGGCTGTGCAAAGCTCTGTCAATGAAGAAATGCCATAAAACCTACAGAGTGAAACGTCCTTGTGTCTCGTCTAAAAGACAAATATGTTTGACGTTACAGGTAATTAGTGAAACAGCGAACAAAGTACTGTTGTTTTTAACTGTGGTCATTTTTTATTATATGATTTTGAAATGACCATAAATGATAGGAGCAGAATTAGGCCATTCAGCCCATCAAACCTAGTCTGCCATTCGATCCTGGCTGATCTATTTTCCCTCTCTACCCCATTGTCCTGCCTTCTACCCGTACTACCTAATCAAGACACTATCAATGTCTGCCTTAAAAATACCCAATGTCTTGGATTCCACAACCATCGGTGGCAATGAATTCCCACGGATTCACCACCCTCTGTCTAAAGAAATTCCTCATATCCATTTTAAAGGTATGTCCTTTTATTCCAAGTTTGTGTCTCTGGTCCTAGACTTTCATATTACTGGAAACATCTCTATCTAGGCTTTTCATTATCCAATAGGTTTCATTGAGATCCCCCCCCATCATCCATCTAAACTCCAGTAGCCCAGACCCTTTAGAAATGCATCATATGTCAACCTAATCATCGCCGGGATCATTCGCATAAACCTTTTCTGGATCCTCTCCAAAGTCAGCACATCGTTCCTCAGATATGAGGCCCTAAATGACACACAATATTCCAAATGTGACCTCACCACCACCTGATAATTCCTCAGCATTACATCCTTGCTAAGATACTCCAGTCCCCTCGACATGAATGCCAACCTTCCTTACCCATGACTCAACCTGCAAATTAACCTTTTGGGAATAATGTACCAGCACTCCTGTCCCTTTGCACCTCCGATTTCTGAATCCTCTTCCCATTTAGAAAGTTGCCTATGCCTTTATACCTACCAAAGTGCATGACCACACACTTTGCTACGCAGCATTCAATTAATCAATTCTTTGCCCACTCTCCCACCTGTCCAAGTCCTTCTGCATACTACCTTCCTAGCCAAGTCCATATTTTTTTTTAATTTGGAAGATACCTTGATTTTGTTCACAAAGAACTTGGGGCAGTGGAGTTGTTGCCTTACAGTGCCAGAGACCCGGGTTCGATCCTAACCACAGGTGCTGTCTTTTCGCGCCTGAGACCTGGGTTCGATCCTAATCACGGGTGCTGTCTGTGTGGAGTTTGTATGTTCTCTTTGTTACCTGCGTGGGTTTTCTCCTAGTGCTCTGGTTTCCTCCTACACTTCAAAGATGTACAGGTTTGCAGATAAATTGGCTTTGGTAAAAAATTGTTGTGCGAGTAGGATAGTGTTGATGTGCAGGGATTGCTGGTCGGCATGGACTAGGTAGGCAGAAGGCCCTGTTTCTGCACTGTAACTCTGAACTAAACTTAATGTGCTCATATGAAACATAAACAAATGACTTTTTCCAATGGAGATTGTTCACAACTGACAACAATTCCATTTTTTTCCCTTTGAATTTATATGGTTTAAAGAATAATTAAAATGGAATTAGAAGGCTCAATTTGGATTGACTACAAATCATCAATATGCGTTCCAGGAGCTGGAGCAGCAGTGAGACAAGTCATCAAAGGTCCTTTCACTGAATAAAAGTGAACCTTTATTGACATTTTTTCCTCCAAGTTATGTTCCCTCACTCCAACAGTGTGAGTGATTATTAACAGTGATTATGCAGTGACCATATGACTAATAGAGCAAGATTTTTTTTCAAAAGTTTGGCTCAGAATATACTTTCATGATGAAAAGAAATCAATTGTAAACATGAACTGTACATGTAATTTGATCAATTTGAATTTTGGAACATTTTCAGTATTTTTATTTTCCAGCTTACAAATCCATCGACAAAGCAAAGCAGCAATTCACCAAACATTTTTGACTGGCAACTCAAGCATTTAGAAAGAAAAAATGTCCTTGATACCTCAAATAGATAAATACATTCTTACAAGCTCTGTAAATTTCTCCACAAATTTGAATATATATTATCTACAAAGGATATTTTTGGCACAATGAACTGTGAAACTGTGAGACCTAAAATAACACTTGTCCTCACAAAATTATACGCTCTCTCAGACATTCATTTTGAAGAGAGCTTGCTTCGGGCAACCTCCATCATATTTCAATACAAGATCCAATGTACCTACAACAGATTATCACTTGTTTCGATATCAGTCAGGTTTGCTGTTCAATTTTGAATGCACTCTTGTCTGCAAGATGTATTATAGCAGCATCATAAAATAGATGAATATAAAACTGATATAAGAATCGAGAGTACCTAGTATTCCAAAAACAATTTTTTATGTGATTATTTTGCATTACCTTGGATACTAACCAAGCTACAGCTACATCTTGCAAAAAAATAAATTAAGTGCTTGCCAAAAATGATTAAGTTTCAATCTATGCACAATGTCATTTGTCAATAAGAAACCACGCCCAACTATTTTGACTACTAGTGTGCTCCTCAATAAAAAATGACTGCGAGAGAAATAATGGTCAGACGAATTAGAAAAGGAGAATAAAAAGAGAATTAAAGATCATAAAGGTAAATTAGTTACTGGCAGTCACAAATTCATAATTTCATTTCCCCGCTCCTTATTCTTCGTCTTCCATCGGGCAAAACGTATAGAAGTGTGGAAACGCACACTTCCAGATTCAGGGACAGTTTCTTCCCAGCTATTATCAAGCAATTGAACCATCCTACCCCAACTAGAGAGCAGTCTTCAACTACTATCTATCTGATTGGTGACCCTCAGGCTATCTTTGATCAGACTTTACTGGCTTCACCTTGCACTAAACGTTATTCCCATATCATGTCTTGGTCCACTGTGAATGGATCGATAGTATTGTATTGTCTTTCTGCAGACTTGTTAGCATGCAACAAAGGTTTTTCACTGTACCTCAGTACACGTGACAATAAACAGATCGCCAGCGATGACGACCAAATTACCACAGCTGCATCCGATAGTCAGCTGATATCATTTGCAAGTTCAGCACCAGACTTCCAAAGACAAGGGATTATCATGTAGTCAAAGGATAAAAGTGTTTTCAAAACTTCCCTGGAAAAGTGTAACATTTCCACTGATTTAAGGCAACAGCTAGGCCATACTCACTCCAAATGGAGATGACAAATGAGAATTTAGAATGGTATTGTTGTCTTTGCGTCAATTCTTTGGGAAAGACAAGTCCAATGTAAATGGAGCGCGCCCCCTCGACTACCAATTCACCCTCATCAGCACCTCCTCGCCCACAGTTGGCCTCAACAAACACTTCAGACCACACAGAGGTCTCGTTGTCCTGGGCATGGCGTGTGTGTGGCAGGCCAGGAAGTAAGAGGAAACAAAAAAATCACATTGATTTTATGAGTTTCACAGTGCTATTTCTATTAATTCAATACGAATACCATATATTTCCAAGCAATTTGCAATAAATCATAGCTCCATGTTTCAACTTTATTTTATTGCAATTTATTTGCTCAGTTGCATAATTTATTCAGTCATTCATATATCATTGATATACATCTCTCATTCTTGGTACTTCATCATTGTCCATGTGCAAATGATCATTTTCATGGGAACATGCAGATTTTCACAACAAATATCAAAACGGAAATTACAATACAAATCCATTCAAAAAGGTCCCTCAATCTAACATCAAATGCTTTTGCCATCTGCATTACTGTGAATTCAAAATTTGTCCTTTACTTAAATTTAAATTGTTTAGTTTAGCATAATTTAGTCATACAGTGTGGAAACTGTCCCTTCAGCCCACTGAGTCCACTGACCAAAGTTGGTAATATACTAAACACTGGGGGCAATTTGCAGAAGTCACTAAACTGACAAACCTGCACATCTTTGGAATGTGGGAGGTAAACCGGAGACCCATGCAGTCACAATGAGAACATACAAACTCCATACATACAGCACCTGTAGTCAGAATCGAACACATGTCTGTTGCGTTGTAAGGCAGCAACTCTTTTGTAGCGCCACTGTGCCGCAGCATTTATTGTGCAATTTCTTGATGTATGTATTAAATGTATAATTATTGCTTTCTACTAGATTGGTTTGTCTATTTTGCTAGTCTGATAGTTACATGTAACCTTTAGCCCTTACACCCTGCCATTTAATATAATCATGGTTGATCTTTTCTCCCAGAGCCATTTCCCTGCTCTAACTATTTATCTCTCGACTTCTTGACTCCACAATGCTCTTGGGAATTCATTCCAAAGATGCAACCATCTAGATGAAGAATTGTCTTCTTTATTTAGTGCTTATTTAGAGTGTGGCATGTGGTTCTTGAAAGTCCTTTCCTTGAAAGGAAACTTCATTCCTGCATCTATGCTCTTAAATGCAGTAAGGATTGTATATAATTTAATGAAATCAGGACTCAATCTTCTAAAGTCATGAAAGTGCTAGCCTTGTCTACCTAATTTTACGACACTATAATTTCATGAAATTAATTGGTGAACCTTCATTACACTCCCCATCTCACCTTGCTCAAGTACAAAGACCAGACCCATACACAATATTCCATCTGCAGTCTCACCAGGGCTCTACATAAGTGGAACAAGACGAAATGAGGAGTCTGAAGAAGGGTCTCAACCCAAAACGTCACCCATTTCTTCTCTCCAGAGATGCTGCCTGTCCCGTTGAGTTATTCCAGCATTTTGTGTCTATCGTGGTATAATTATCCTTGCACTCAATTCCTCTTGCAATAAAAAATAATATATTATTTTTTTCCCCCAATGGTTTGCAGTTACAATTTGGTGACCCATGCATGATGACATCTTGGCCTCTCTGCAATCTTGCACCTTGTAATCAGCAACCATTTGAAAAATCCTCTGCTTTTCTATTCTTTTAACCTCAGTGAATGATCTCAGCTTTTCCACATTGCGTATAATTTTCTATGTCCTTCCTTGCCTAGTCAACCAGCCACTCAATATCTCTCTAAAGCCAATCCATGCAGATATTTAGCAGAATATCAACAACTAATCTGGAGATATTATAGTTAATCTTCCCGTACAAATCATTCATATAGATTGCTAACAGCTGAGGCTCCAATATCAATCCATGCAGTGTCCCACTTGTTAAAGTCTAAAAATGAACATTTTATTGCTATTTTATTGTCTGTTCATTGACCTATCACCCATGCATGCCATTACATCATATACTCTGTTTTCTCTGTCCACAGATATTGCAAAACCTGCTGAACATTTTATTTTTTATACCAGATATCCAGTATCCATATTCAAATGTTATCAACACCCTTTTAATTCTTTCTATCATGAACCTTCACAAAATAGTACTTCATGGTAGACAATCAACCTGCCTGAACACCTTGATCATATAATCTTACAGCATGAAAACAGACCCTTCTGCCCAACTTCCCCACAATGGCCAACATGTCCCATCGACACTTTTCCCAACCGCCTGTATTTTGCCCAAATCCCCCTTGGCATGTGAGCAGAAACCACATCACAAGGAGTCCCATGGAGAGAGCATTAACACTCCACACAGACAGCACCCAAGACCAGATTTAAACCAAGGTCCGTGGAGATACAAGGCAGTGGCTGTGCTGTAGTCAAAATTATCATGTCAAATATGTGAAAAATAAGATAACTCCAGAAATCTACAAAATATTTCCCCAATATATTTCCCCAAAAATGCCATTGAATTGAGCAAAAACATTCCGAAGAAACCATTTTTTTGGTAAATCAATAAACATGCATTTCTTACTGGCACCTTACATCTTCGAGCTATAATGCAACTAACTAAGTTCTGCATAAGGTAAACTCTTGGAAAGAAGCCTAAATTGTTAAGTTTACTATTAATATTACACCAATAATTAAGTTTCATTTGCTGATTATTTTTTAAATAAAAGTACATCTGCATTTTTGTGGACCTCTTTGGAGCATACAGAATTATTTTTAGATATAAGCAATTGGCAGGTCAACTTTTCTTCATTTTTTCCAACTGCATTTGATATATTAAGAAAAATCAAGAATTATATCAGGTTATACAGATGGCATTTAAAAAATACAGCAAGAGGAGATTAGTTCAAATGTAAATCGTCTTCCCCAATTTAAAAAAAAAAGCAAATTAACACAACATACATAGAGTGAACACAAAATGCTGGAGTAACTCAGCGGGACAAGAGTAACTCACTGAAGAAGGGTCTCAACCCGAAACGTCACCCATTCCTTCTCTCCAGAGATGCTGCCTGCCCCGCTGACTTACTCCAACATTTTGTTTCATCCTTTGATTTAAACCAGCATCTGCAGTTCTTTCCTATGCACAGAGTGAAGCTGTTTAGAGCAGAAAAAAGGATTTGACCAGGATTCAGTGAAGCATTTATGATGAGTAAAGACAGCTCAAAGTTTAAAAATATAAACCTATTCAGTTGAATCTTTCCAGCTACCCAAATAATCTCAGTACCCTCATCATAAATCTGTTCCGGTCAATTATAAAAACAGATGTGTAGGGGATGAAACATAGATAGGTCTAATTCCTCCACAACAACAATTTAATCGAGACTGCCAAAACATAGGTGTAATTTCAACGTGTAATTTCAAGTGTATATTATTGGAAAATAAATTTCTCCTTAATTAGTAGAAAACAAAAGAAACTCTGCACTTGCAAGAGACTGAAAGTACATTGTTCTTTTCTCAGTGGTTTCTAGGTTTTTTTAATATCGAAATATCACTCAGATGAGTGGAAAGGGGACAAAGGTTATTGGTTTGTGTGCAGAGGTGTAAGGTGAACACATTTTTGTACTGCACTTATTTGGCAAAATGAATAAAGGTCGCAAAGGCGATTGCACAAACAATACAACCAATTTCCTGTATATCAGGGAAAATATTACTAATTTTTTTAAAGACACTGCAAATACATCTGAAGAATACTCTTGCTGAAACCCAGTGTTTTTCAACCATATTGGAGAATAGAATGTACACAAAAATGCTGGAGAAACTCAGCGTGTGCAGCAGCATCTATGGAGCGAAGGAGATAGGCAACGTTTCGGGCCCAAAACGTTGCCTATCTCCTTCGCTCCATAGATGCTGCTGCACCCGCTGAGTTTCTCCAGCATTTTTGTGTACCTTCGATTTTCCAGCATCTGCAGTTCCTTCTTAAACACTTGGAGAACAGAATCATGGTTCTTGTTCCACATAGACCTACTTGTATCTTTTATGAAAATTAGTGTTTCAGTTTATTGATAGAAAAACAGAAAGATGCTGAAAACACACAGGTCAGGCAGTATTTGTTGGAAGAACTGGAAAAGAGAAATCAGCTTAGTTTTAAGTTGGAGAAAGGGTGGAGGAAGATGAGGAGACAAATGAACAGTACAAAGGGAATAACTCTGAGAGCAGGAGGATAGAGTTGGGATAACCTGCAGCTAAATCATCTGATGGATATGTAAATTATCTAATTTTGAAACCTAGATATTCTTTCATTTTTGTTCCCTCGCCACCATCCTTAACTATCCAAGCCAGTTGGGCTCTTGTCCAGCTTTGAGCAAAACCTCCTCAACTAACAAAACATTTATCTCTCTGCAAACTTAACTACAATGCAGCAGTCCTCGTGCTTCTCTCTTTGGTTCAGATACAGATATCATATTGGACACCCATCCATTGTCACATGCATTTCCTCTAGTTTCTAACCTGCATTTGCAAGCAGTACAGTGAAGAAATACAACCCAAAAAGTAAAAATACTGGCCTAAAACATAATTGAAGTGGATCAGGCTTGTCAGACATTAGTGAGGCTGCACTTTGCGTATTGTGTTCAGGTTTTGGTTACCTTGCGATAGGAAAGATGCCATTAAGCTGGAGAGGAGAGATAGACCAGGGTGTAGCCAGTACTGGGGGTCCTTAACTATCGGGATTGAGCAGGTAAGGACTTTATTCATTGGAAAACATGAGGCTGAAATTGATCTTATAGAGGTGTCTCAGTTCATGAGGGGAATAGATAAGGTGAATGCACACAGTTTTTTACCCAGAGTAAAGAAATCAAGAACCAGAGGACATGGGTTTAAAGAAAAGGAGAAAAATTCAATAGGAACCGGAGAGGCAACTTTTTCACACAGTAGGTGGTCGATAAATGGAACAAGCTGCCAGAGAAAGTAGCTGTGGCAGATAGAATAATAACATTTAAAAATATTTGGACAGGTACATTGATTGAAACATTTTAGAAGGATATTAGCTAAATCCGGCAATGGGCCCAGCTTAGAAGGGGCTTTTGGTCGGCATGGAGGCATTGTCCCAAAGGGCCTTTTCTATGCTCTATCAACACCGTTTACCTGGTCACAGCAGAGTCGACTACGTCCTGGACTAAGCACTCCATGTTCACTATTAAAGGTAAGACACTGGTAGGTATCTGACAGTGTCCTATTAATTTCCCCTTTGCCTTTTAAATATGGATAAAGGCTCTTGACCCATTTCCCACGACAGATGCTGCCCGGCCCATTGAGTTCCTCCAGATTTTAGCATCACCGGCCACTGGTGCCTTAATACGAGTATCATTTGGGGGCTGAATGATAGTGGGGTTATCTGGGGGTCGGGGGAGTTGCGAAGCTCAATCTTACTGACTGTGGAAGATATCAGGAGGCAATAATAAAAACTCCAGTGCAATTCTTTTTCCCGCTAGACCTCAACATTTAGAATTTTTAAAATGAACAAATTATTTACGCTAATGGCAATTAATTGACTACCCTAATTAACTTGTATCTATGTAATCTCTCTCACATCCCCCGGTGAGTCCAAAGGTTCCAAGCAGAGCAATTAGTTATTTAAACAGCAAGTCCTAAAAAATTATTCTCACCTAATTAGATTCCCTAAACCTGTACTGCAGGAGAAGATGGCTTAGCTTCCTTCTCAGGAACGTCATCACCTTGCAACCTCCTTGGTCCTGAGACATCAGTATGAAGTCAGATGTCAACAGTAAAGGCACGAAGTACTAAAGATGGAGGCTGCGCTGTTGTTTTAAAGACATTAGAGAGAGAGACTGTTGTGGCAGGTTGACGAGGAATGAAGGTACTTACTCTCATCTTGCTTAGTAAATATGCTGAGACCATCTTCACAACAAGAGTTCAACAGGTCCATTTCAGTAAGCAGTCTGCAATCACTGCTCACAGAATTGATTTTATATTTCTAATGTATTTCTTTAGTTTTCATCTTGTATCTAGTTGCTGCTTCTCGATAGTTCCAAGCAGACAGCTTGTTCGGAGTCTTTGAACGGTGGGTCTCCTGTTTTGTCAGGACAATTTACAAATGAACATAGTCGGATGTAGGATGAGCACAGAGAAAACACATCCATCACTCTGGCACTGCTGAAAAATCAACGCAAATGCTCAATTTCTAATGTTAGAACCAGTCATGGCTATTTGGCTTCTGAACGCAAAAAAAAAATCATTACCAACATGGAGGTGACAACTGTACCAGAGCTGTCTAAAGAGGCTTCTGGTGATGCAAACACAAGTCACAGAGTTACATCCTACCGTGTGACATTAGTCAAACTAGATCAAAGCTAGCTGCTGTGTAAGTATCGTTGCCTTCCTGCCTGGAGTGAAATTCTCAATGGGAAACTGTGGGCAGTGGTACGCCCCAACATCTACAGAGGGCAGACTTCCACCACCAACTGTCCATCTCCCCCACTTCCACTGCCTCCTCCTACCCCTTTTTCACTACCGACAGCTCTCCTCCCCCACCTCCACCTTTCCCTCAATCACTGCCTCTCCCGACTCGCCTGCTTCCGCCTCTTTTCATGTCAGAGGACATAGGTGAAAGGCAGGGAACTCGTATATCATGATGATGGCAAACGGAGCAATGACAAAATAATCAGTGCTGACTGCAGATGACTGTAGTCCCACAGCAGTGCTGACACAAAGATTTAATTCTGTGGAATTCGATGATGGTCTGCCAAACATATTGTGACCCTATGTCCATCACAGTAAAGGCAATCTCCTGGCCTAGCGAGAATGAAGAGAGGATTCGGATTTCCAGGGGCCTTTGTACCTTAAAACTCAATATGATGCAGCAGGTGAAACAAAGAGGGTGTCTCTGCAAACCAACCAAAACCACTTATGCTCGACTACACAAGGTACACTCAGAGAGCCAGTCCCATTATTTATGTATAGCTACTCACTCTCAAGCAGATTTCAAAATGCCCCATGCTGTGTAATTGCCCTTGAGAAGTCTGCAATTCTATCAAATCTTTGTCATTATTTCACCACACGTCTCCCCCCCCCCCCCCACCAGTCCAGAGACCAAAACTCCTAGTCATTGAGCAGATATTACAGCTGACTGCCCTTCTGCCACCCCATGTGGTAAACTGCAAGCCTATGGAACACGGATCAATGCTGTCAGTTGGAATGATCTGAAGGCTCAGAAATACAGGGAGACAGGCTTTGCCTTTATTTTTATAATTATATTTAATTGTTATTAATTTTCAGAGAAGGATGAGGGATGATCTTATTCAAACATGGAAAATCTTAAAGGGGCAAGACGGGTTAGATGGTGAGCTCCTATGTGACTGCTTTGAATCAATGTACTGGTCCATATTCAAGGACTCAGCAGCCAAACTAAACAAATACACCACTACCGTCACAAACATCATCAGTGAGTGAGTAGAGGAATGTGTTGCAAAGGAGACAATCCTACTGATATTAAGACATAAAATTCTGGAGTAACTCAGCGGGCCAGGCAGCATCTCTGGAGAGAAAGAATAGGTTACGTTTCAGTTCGAGACCCTTCTTCAGATTGAGAGTACTGTTCTCCAACCGAAAGCCATGGATGAATTTGAGATCCACTCCCTGGTGAAGACCAAGTCTGAGGTGCTCAAGTCAGGTTATCCCAACCTAAATAGAAATGTAGGTATGACCTTTTCAAAGCTATCAGGGATGCCAAGTGACAATTCTGGATTAAGCTAGAGTCTGACGTTAACCATACAGTCACCCAACAATTGTGGCAAGGATTGCATGCTATAAAAGTTTACAAAGCAAAGTTCGACAAAGTCACAACATACAAATTTATCAACAAACAAATTCTAGAAGTTTGGTAACTTCTCCAAGTAAAACTATGAGTTCTTTATTCAAGTTCAGTGACAAATAAATGGAAGAGTTGGTTGCCAAATGGTGTTCCAAATTAAACAACGTTCTCCAATAACTAAACATGAAGCTCTGCAAGATTCCAATTCATAATGAATCTTCAACTGGATCTGGGACAATGGGGAAGAGTATTCAACTGTGAAGTTTGGATAATAAATAACGAGGAAAGAAAGAATAATATGGAAAACCTGAAAATAGCCATTGCTTTGCTTTTCCTGTTCTCCACTAAAATGATTCCAAGGATTTAGTTGATGAATACTCAAATCATTTTTGTGGTTGGAAAATCAACAGCTCTATGCACAGTACATTCTAAATTGAACAAAGTATTCAAGATATTTCAGAATACCATGTATTTCAACTCAATTATTCACACAAAATAAGCAATGGCATATCCTGTACCAGCTTGGATTCTGGCATTTTGTAACTTCTACAAATGATTCAAGGCCAATCCAGAGATTAATTGCTTGACAAATATATAGCGTCAAAACGTGCGCTAACTAAACAGCAGAGCTTCGTGCACTTTATGATAGAATTTTCTTCACAAGGGAAAATGAATAATGACGACTTGGGTTATTTAACATGTTGTCAATGTTGATGGTAAGCTGAGCTCGGTCATTGGGCATCATCAGGCAAGCCAAGAGATGATTTCCTCCATTGAAATTCAATAACATCTGCAATTCTCAAAGGGCAGCAAATTGTATATTTATACTTGCCACAAGTATTTCCTCATTCAGACTTACTATTACTATTGTTTTTCTGGATTCATGCCTTTCCTGTTCCCTAACCCATCCAACCCCAATCTGTGGATGTAGTTCTTTATCCCATTCCATTTTTTTTACATGTATATATTGTGAGGAGAGACAGAAGATCAGTGAGCAGCCAATTAATACCAACCGAGTTGTTTACGGCAACATACTTGTGCTGCTCTGGGTCACATTAGTCCTTACTTTTCCATAGATTTAACTACAATGTAATAATTTAGCTCCAGTTTTATCGATTATTTCCAGCAACAGGAGTGTCTCTGGCAATCAAAGCCAATCATTACAAGCCACACACTGTGATGGTACTAAAAGAAGATTAAATCATATTATCAGGTTACAAATTAATGTTTTGTGCATTTATACCAATCTCGTGTAGGAAGGAACTGCAGATGCTGGTTTAAACCGAAGATAGACACAAAAAAGTTGGAGTAACTCAACGGAACAGGCAGCATCTCTGGGGAGAAGGAATAGGTGATGTTTCGGGTCTGAAGAAGGGTCTCGACCCGAAACGTCACCCATTCCTTCTCTCCAGAGATGCTGCCTGTCCCGCTGAGCTACTCCAGCTTTTTGTGTCTATCTTGTGTCTGAAGAAGGGTCTCGACCCGAAACGTCACCCATTCCTTCTCTCCAGCAATGCTGCCTGTCCCACTGAGCTACTCCAGCTTTTTGTGTCTATCATCGGTTTATACGAATCTCTGCAGTGAATGTGACAGGAGCTGCCTGATTTTGATCCTCATTAACAGGAACCAATCTGAAATATAAAAAGATCCATCTCCCATTAGCTTAGTTGCAACTCTGATAATTGAATGGGTGGCAGCTAAATGTTGTAGATGAACCATCGAAGCGGCGAAGGAAGATAGATTATCAATAAGTGGGCACAATGAACTGAATCTAACAACATGCAGGGCCAGTCTTGCGAAACTGATCTCATCTTCCCATCAGACTTTCTTAAATAGCTTATTTTTAAACTCATCCTTTCACCTCGAGATATTTTGTACAATAGGAATTATGATTATACAATTTGGCATCCAGGGTGCAGAAATCCAAAACCTGACTCCATTTTCTGAATTTTTACGAATTTACACAAAATATTAAAACTAATCTGTAAATCGTTGAACTAAAACAAAATCAGAAAGAGAAAGATGTGATTGGTAGTAATTGTTGGTGAAAATGGAGCTCAGATTGTAATAAGTCATAAGAGGGGAATGCAGAGAAGACCAAGGAGCTCATTGTAGACTTCAGGAAGTCTAGGGGCGGCACGCACACCCCCATCCACATCAACAGGACGGAGGTGGAACGTGTTTCCAGCTTCAGGTTCCTGGGAGTCAACATCTCTGATGACCTCTCTTGGACCCACAATACCTCAACTCTGGTCAAGCAGGCTCACCAGCGTCTCTTCTTCCTGAGGAGACTGAAGAAGGTCCATCTGTCTCCTCAGATTCTGGTGAACTTCTACCGCTGCACCATCGAGAGCATCCTTACCAACTGTATCACAGTATGGTATGGCAACTGCTCTGTCTCCGACCGGAAAGCACTGCAGAGGGTGGTGAAAATTGCCCAACGCATCACCGGTTCCTCGCTCCCCTCCATTGAGTCTGTCCAAAGCAAGCGTTGTCTGCGGAGGGCGCTCAGCATCGCCAAGGACTGCTCTCACCCCAACCATGGACTGTTTACCCTCCTACCATCCGGGAGGCGCTACAGGTTTCTCCGTTGCCGGACCAGCAGGTCCAGGAACAGCTTCTTCTCTGCGGCTGTCACACTACTCAACATTGTACCTCGGTGACTGCCAATCACCCCCCCCCACGGACACTCCTCCCACAGGAAAAACACTATGTCTGTATACATGTAAATAGATTTATTTATTGAAATCATATTCTATGTCGCTCTTCCAGGGAGATGCTAACTGCATTTCGTTGTCTCTGTACTGTACACTGACAATGACAATTAAAGTTGAATCTGAATTGAATCTGAATCAGAGAGTCTGGGTCAGATTCCATCATGAATGAAATCCACCAGGATTTAAGTTGGGCTTCCAATCCAAATTCACCTTGCCAGCAGTTAACTTTTAGTTTAGTGATACAGTGCGGAAACAAGCCCTTCAGCCCAACGAGTCATAGAAATATAGATAGGTGCAAGAGTAGGCCATTCAGCCCTTCGAGCCAGCACTGCCTGATCATGGCTGATCATTAAAATCAGTACCCCATTCCTGCTTTTTCCCCATATCCCTTGATTCCTTTACACATACACCTAGCCAATTAATCTACATACCAGTATGTCTTTGGAGTGTGGGAGGAAACTGAAGGTCTCAGAGAAAACCCACGCAGTCACGCGGAGAATGTTCAAAGTGCACACAGACAGCACCCTGAAGTCGGGATCGAACCTGGGTCTCCAGCGCTGCAAGCGCTGTAAGGCAGAAACTCTACCGCTGCGCCACCGTGTTCTTTAGACTTTAGAGATACAGCACAGTAACAGGCCTGTCGGCCCACCATGTCCGCACCAACCAGCGATCCCTGTACACTAGCACTATCCTATACACTAGGGACAATTTTACCAAAGCCAATTAACCTATGAACCCGCACATCTTTGGAGTGTAGGAGAAAACCAGACAAAACACACGCAGGTCACAGGGAGAAGGCACAAACTCCAGAACTGACAAAGACCCACAGTGTGGATTAAACCTGTATTTCTGGCATTGTGAGACAGTAACTCTACCGCTGCGTAACTTTGCCACCTCAAGGCTTTGACTTCTACATCTCAGCATATTTGTTGAAAACATTGACAATAAATATAGCATCTCTGTAATGGGATTTGAACTTATCAGGAGTACACATCAGTTTCCTGTTCAACTCAAACTCTTAATATTGCTGTGCTTCACAGGAGGTGTCAGCTGCGTCAGACAATTACACATGACGGAGTCCCTGGCTGTTCATCATCCGAGCCAAAATCTGCCACTTTCATGCAATCTGAGGTTGTGTTCCGAATAGTATTTGAACAGGTTTGGTCTGTCTAATTATAGCTCATAGCAAAAGACACAAAGTGCTGGAGGAACTCAGCGGGTCAGACTGCAGCACTGGAGAACATGAATAGGCAGCATTTCAGGTCCCAAAGCATCGCGTAAAAGGTCCCACGTGCTCCAGAGATGCTGCCTGACCTACTGAATTCCTCCAATAGTTTGTGTTTTTATTTTGTAAGCCTGCATCTACAGTAAAGACTATATCCTTGGGTCTACATTTCATAGATCCTGGTTGTTGATCAACCAAAATGTATTCAAATTCTGTTTACTATAGACATTACATTACTATAGGTGACATTACTATGTGCTAAAATACCACGCAATACTTGTTTTAACATTAGTTCTGTTCATTATCAAAATAAAGTGGAAAGGTAATCATTTATTTTATTATGTCTCTGTATTTATGCATTTTGATCTTTGTGCATTCAGAGAGATGTGCAGATAGTTGTGTAATTTGACACTGATATTTCTTCAAGAATCTTAATTACTCCCATGTACGTAAACGTATGGTAGGTCCATGTCTTTTATGTGCAAGAACAGTTCTTCCATTTTTTAACATGTAGCAAGGTATGATAAATGGAATTTGTTGACGCAACATGTTCAGTCTGCAGAAATCTCCTGCTTCGATGCAAGAGTTTCATGTAAATGAAAAGAGACAATGCTTGTGCACAAGATACTCCAGAATCCAAAAATGTGTGCCAACTCTCAAAGACCTCCCAGTTGTTTTTTTTAGCTTGTTGATTTAATTCATCACACAACACATCAGTCTGCCAATTCAGTCAAAGAAAGCAATCTCCTTCTCTCAGGGGCTGCTTCAGGGAGTTTCAAGCTGCTTGCTGTAGAATTAATAGCTCACATTTCACACTAGGCACAATGTGTAGTGTGCTGAACAGATCTAAGGGAAAAAAAAAAGATCATTGGATCCACCCATGGGGGCACCAACTCGCTTTGCAGGGTGGGGTAAGAAAGTCTGCCAGACCTCAGTGACAATAGACTGGGTGGAAGTACGATCACTACTAATGACGATAATGCCTCTGGATTAGGACTCGAGGCCTGAGCTACATGGAGATGTTGGGCAGGCTAGGACTTTATTCCCACGCGTGGAGGAGGCCGAGGGGTAACCTTCTAGAGGGATACAAAATCATGATGGGGATAAGGTCGTTGGATGGTCTTTTACCCCGAGTATGGGAAACAAGAACCAAAGGACATGGTTTAAGGTGAGAGGGGAAAGATTTGATAGGAACCGGAGTGGCAACTTTTTCCCCACACAGAGGCTGTTTGAGTGAGTCACCAGAGTAGGTAGTGAGGCAGATACTATAAAACCATTTAAAAGACATTTGGACAGGTACGTGGATATGAAAGGTTGAGGGATGTGGGCCGTACACGGGCAGTGGAACGAGTGTAGATTTTGCATCTTGGTCGGCGTGGATAAGATAGGCCAAGTGTACGTTGTTTCCGTACTGTTTGATTCTCTGACCCTAGATAAAAATAGTTATAACAGGAAGTCTGCTGCTCTGCATCTTGACCTGGCCTCATTACTGGCTAAATGACTCTCCTGAGCTACCAACTTAATTACATTCTTATTCCTCCTCCGATGAACTCACAACTCACTCCTCTGTGACCAACAAGTATCAACAATTCTGAGCATCAAGACAGTGTTGGGAAGCAATCCCAGGACAGCATCTCTACCCAGAAATGTGAAAGAATCTCAATGCACCATAAGCAGTTGTTCCTGTGTAGCGAATGAGTATCACCTGCCATTGCTCGATGGGAGTGGGGGGGGGGGGGGGGGGGGGGGGGGGTTGTCACATAGCAACCAGGCATCCAAACAACAGACCAATAGCTAGAAATATGGACCGGTGGTAAATCTATACGGTAAAAGAATTATAGCATCAGAGCACGGAAACAGGCCCTTCAACCCAACCTGTCCTTGCTATTCCAGATCATTTCAAACTGGTTACAAGCATACATTATTCATTAATAGACTTATGGATGTATAACAGCAACAATTCTTGCTATTATTCTGCTCTGCATTGGTGTCGTCATGCTCCAACGTACAATGCTGTCAATTGCATCAGGTAGAAATGGCCATTCATTGTTTGAATGACTGAGAAAGTTAGTGACTGATAGTTCAAGTGGTTGACTGGCTACACAAGTGCACATTTGTTTTTTCATTTTCCACTTGGAGAAAATGTTAATACTCTGAAACAATTTACATTTAATTTGTCTCCTACTATCATTAAAGAGCTTCAGTTGATTGTGTGAATAAAATTTGTTGAACTTTCTTGCCGTTTAGTTTAGAGATACAACGCAAAAACAGGCCCTTCTGCCCACCGAGTCCGCACCGAACAGCGATCTCCGCACATTTACACTATCCTACACTAGGGACTATTTTTACATGTATACCAAGCCTACAAACCTGTACGTCTTTGGAGCATGGGAGGAAACCGGAGTTCCCAGAGAAAACCCATGAGGGTCACGGGGAGAACGTACAGACAAGCACCCACAGCCGGGATTGAACCCGGGTCTCTGGTGCTGTGAGCTGGCAGCAACTCTACCGCTGTGCCACCATGCCTCCCCACTTGCAATCCAGTTCGATAATGGCATTAACCTGTTAAATTCAACATTACATTCAATGGTGTCACTTTTTCTCGATAACTTACATTATATCTCACCATTTAGCATTTCCTTGAAGGACACGCTAAGGCCTGGAAAATTCCCACACAACATTCAGTGAGGGACCAATTGTTGACTGCAGACCATTTTATACTAATAGATGTCTACTTAGCATCCATAAAAATTGTTACAAAAGATGATATTTGGGAGTAGTCCTTGACAAGTAATCATTTTATACAACATGCACAATACAAACACATGGTGTAAATTAACTTCAAAACTGTCTTCATCAATGTGGGCCTTGGAAGGGAGGCTATGTACAGTCAGTGCACTAAACTCAAGAGCAACAGAAAAAAAAGAGGTTGTTAATAAGTAAGCATTCATTTTACCTACCACTTCATTTTCAATTCTATGATGCAAGACTGGCAGTAAGTTGGCTGTCAATATAACATTGACAACGGTTCGAAAGGACAAGAAAATGTAATCCTTCTGTGTACTTGACTCGCTATTAATAAAATGCAAGATGATAGCAACAAACTTTAATTTACGGAATTAGAGTTTAATGTGAAATATGTCTTCATTGGTTGTGCTCAAAATAACTTGGCCCCGAATTGCAGCCAGATTTGCCCAGAGACGTCACAGTAATTGCCAAATCGGGAAGGGCACTTTAATATGCAGTTCTTTCACTTATTTAAAATAAGCTTATTCTTGATTAAAAAAAAGACCATACAAAATACAAACAGTTAAAATAATTGCTCAACCTCTTCTCGAGGATCTGGCTGTCATTAATTTACCGCTCATCTCTAATAACCCTCCAGAAACAGGTGGCAAACTACCTTGTTGAACTTCCGCAGTCCCACTGTAGAGATTCTCTCGGTATTGTTGGGCAAGGAATTTCAGGATTTACACCCAGCAACAAAACAGGTCTAACAACAGATATAGACTTTGAGGAAAGTTGTTGGGGCTCCGTTTCCCTTGTTCTCCTTTGTGTTAGAGATCTGTGTTTGGAAGGTGCTGTCAGAGTAGCTGAGATCAATAACTACAACTTATTTTGCAGTGATGCAGACTGCCACACCAGTGATGAAGGGAATGAATGGTGTGGACAGTGGATGGCAATCAAGCAGGCATGCTTTATCCTTAATAGTGTGGAACACCTTGGCAATAGTTGAAGCTACAAAGTGGAGAGTGTTCCTTGCAGATATTACAAAGGCTGCAGGGTCTTATTTTGTCAATAAGGCCAGGCTTTGAGGAGTCACCATGTAATGGGATACTTTGTTTCTAACCTGTTCCTATCCTCATGGTGTTGAGTGGTTGGACATGTTCTGATTGGAGATAGTAATTGCTTGACACTCAAATGTTAATTCTCACATCCCATGCCTGAACATTTTCTTGGTTTTCGTGCATGGAGGTACAGGTTAGTTCATTTGCTGTGTAGCTCTGAATGGAATTGAATATTGAGCATCCACCAGCAGAAGTTCCCATTTCTGATTTTACGAAGGAAGGAAGGTCATCCAGTAACTGGTTCTAGTTGCTGCCCCGGAGAGCTTCTGTTGTGATATTCTGGGACTGGGATTATTGACCACAATCAACCACAACTATCTTGCATTACATGAGCAACGATTCCAAGCATTGGACTATTTTCTTCTTGATTCCCATCAACATCAGTTTTGCAAGACTCCTTGATTCCCATTTGGTCAAAGACAGTCATACACACTTCATACATGGATTTCGGTTCGTTGATCCATTGTCAACCATATTTGTTGAAATTAACAGCTGCACGTACCCTGCAAAGTCATGTGCATTTTGCCAATGGATTTCACCAGATCCTCAATCTTGCATACAAGTTTCCTTTTGCCATTGTCTAGGGCCATCTCCCCACTTGGAGGCTGCACAATTGAAGTCCTCTCCGATGGAACTAATTTGTTATCTTGAACCGTTGAGAACAGGTGCTTGTGCCACCCCTCCCACCTATTTGTCCATGAACCATTAATGGGGCACACAAACATAATGAGTTCCGGAGCCCAATGGTCCTGGCGAAATCCAAGCAGGACATGGGTAAGCAGATTATTGGTGAATAGGTACTACTCGATACAACTATTCTCAGCAACTGTCAATTTGCCAATTGCTGTGGGATTAATTGGGCAGAAATTACCTGGATTGGATTTATCCCATTTTTTTCACTAGGCATCACTGGGCAATTTTCTGCAATGTCAGGTAAAATAATTTGCTAACTTACTGTTGCCAGTGTGCACTGCCACCCAAGGTAAGTTCCACTCAAGTTCTAGCCCATTTGCTATAATTTTTACTTACCACATTTTACAAATATCCATTTTTCGAACAGATGTGCAAGTAAAATAAACTAATAAATATCTTTTACTGCATTAATATCAGCAGTAAAAAAAACTTACTTATATATAAAGAACATATGTGGCAGCAACAACCAAATGCTCAAGTTGGATTTTCATTTGGAAATGCCTTGCAATTCAACCAATCAAGTCAGAAATTCCCCACGACCACTACTGCCTTAACCTTCAGAGTGCTTGTTTCTGATCTATGCCGTTTACATTGCAATCATTGATTTCTTGTTATCCACTCTGCTTAATATATTTGGTATATTAATCAACTAACCCAAGACCAGTTGGAGTGCATAAGATAAAAAGCCACTATACTTATCATTATGGATTTACTGAAGTGAAAGTACCACTGATCAAATTGAAGTGCCAAAACAAATCTTGCCAAAAATCAGAATTTATTACCAACTTTATTTCCTTGATCTACTTTTGTTTTCATGAATAGATTTGAGGATTCATCATGAAGTTGCTCTGCCATATTCCAACATGTAAAACATTGATCAGTCATCTTGTTAATAATAAAAATCATTATTCTCCTCCTTCCTCAATTTATTTTACATTAGGTCAGAGGCCATATCTTTCTTTCTTTTCATAAATTGTTTTGCCAACTCATTAATGCTGTCAAATTTAGCGGTGGGCATTGTTATTCATTACAGTCACTACAAGCCTCAGTGAAATTCAACATACACTCAGTGCTGAAGCATTTGACATCCAGAGCCATTTAACAATACTTTTGTTGATCGCTACTTTATACTCTCAGAAGGTTTTGCAATGGAAAAAAGGTCAGGAGGGTGAACACCAATCAAATCAGTTTTCAAGCAACTTTCATGATTTTTCTTCAGGTTTCAGGGAAAACATACATAATAATGTATTTTGATAGGAATAAATCTCCCACACTGCCATGAAAAAATAACATCTTCAGCACACTATTAGACTATCTACCATCTACTGTAATCACATTCAGAGGAAAGTTTGAAGATTGGAATTACTATTCAAGAAAGAACAAAAATAATTTACATTTACCTTAATCAGAAATCAAATCTTCTTGCATATTCTGCACGATTCTCTACAATCATGGAATGATCTCTTTCCCATGATAATATGGACGAAATAATACTCCCTTTTCAAATTAATCGAGGCACTAATTTTACAATATGGATGATGAAGTTTCCAATTTGAAGGGTGGTGTGCGCATGTTCCAATTTGAATGTATCATATGTTTAGTTTAGTTTATTGTCACATATGCTGAGGTACAATAAAAAGCTTGTGTTAAGTGCAAACTAGTCTGTGAAAAGAATATATATGATTACAATCGAGCCATCCACAGTGTTCAGTTACATGATAAAGAGAATAATGTTTAATGCAAGATAAAGTCCAGTAAAGGCTGAATAATCACCATTGAGGTGGACAGTGGTTCAAGGCTGCTCTCCACGTTGATAGAATGGTGCAGTTGCCTGATAACAGAATTATGATAACAAATCATAATTTGTAAAGATTGAAGCTCAACCATCTATGATCCATGAACAATCATTAACTGGCAAAGGTCTGATGAAGGGTCTCGACCCGAAATGTTACCCATTCCATCTCCCCAGAGATGCTGCCTGTCCCACGGAGTTACTCCAGCTTTGTGTCTATCTAGGGGATAGGGAGCAATTACTCTTCATCTACTACCCTAACTTGGAGTGGTTCTTTGGTCTGTCCATTCCAAGGCAGGTACCATGCTCTGTTCCTATGACCTGTATAATCCTCCACCTCACCTCTGCATATCAATGTCTAGCGAAAGCTTAAAGTAGTAGATTTTCTGTCATTTCATTCTAATTGTTCTAAAACTGCTGTCATGCCTCTTAACCTCCCATTTATCTTTCAGGATCTTTCTTCAAATTTACATGCCCAAATCATTTCTCTTGTGGCTCGGTATCAAATTATGGTTGGTCGCAGCCCTGTGGACTGCCAGAGCATTTTATTAGACTTTAAACCTCGGAGATACAATGCAGAAACAAGCCATTTGGCCCATTGAGTCCATGCCTACCATATCCATACCTATCCATCAACACTATCCTACACACTAGGGATAATTTAAAATTTTACAGAAGCAAAGTAACGTACAAACCTATACGTCTTTGGAGCGTGGGAGGAAACCGGTACCCAGAGAAAATCCACGCAGTTACGGGGAAAACATACAAACTCCGTACAGACAGCAACCATAGTCAGGATGAAACCCTGGTCTCTGGCACTGTAAGGAAGCAGCTCTACAACTACACCACTGTGCCGCCCAGATATATTATGTTGACCACATTATAAAAAGGCAAGTTGTTGTTGTTTAGTAATTCATCTTTCATTCAAAGAAAATCACTTGGACTTGGTCTTGCAACACTGTATACCTGAAGGAACCCATGGGTGACAAGGCTGAAGTCCATTCACAATTTACAATACGGTGCTCTTTTGCGATTGCTGCTACTTGGTCATCTTAACTGGACAACACAACACTTCTTTGTCCGATCACATTCTTACCATTTATGTCCTCAGGTATCTTTCTCTCTATGTATTCACCTCTTCCTTCCCAATTAGTTTTCTGATGGGCTGTACTAGAAACCAAACATCACTTTCAAATCCAGTCTGCATTATGAAATTAAATTTGATAACCTTATCTGATGAAGCACTCGAATAAAAAAAAAAAGCAAATTGGTTCATCAACTTCAAGGAAATAAATCTGCCATCCCACATGGAATGAAAGTACCAGCTTGTAACCAGTAAATGATTTTCCTAGATAACCAATTAGCCTGCAAAATATATCTTTTTGGCATATTATACCAAGGTTAACAAATTAGTATCCCGCTGATACGCCTTATAGATTAGTATCCAACAGATATCTCCTTTGAGAATAATTTGCGTTGCCAAAGGGGTTTGACCATCAGAGGTGGATCCATGGGTGGAACACGATTGAGTGGAATGCTCAATGAGCTCAGCCTTCCAGCCCCTTGTCTTTGTTCCACAGAATAGATTCAAGAGGTAAAAAAACGTCCTTCCAAAGTTTAGAAATCAATTTGAGCAGAATTTTGCAGTTGAGTACAATCACAATAAGATGCACTTTCAAAGCTGGACACATGTCATAGAGCCATAGAGTGATACAATGTGGAAACAGGCCCAACTTGCCCACAGCAGCCAACAATGTTCTAGCTACACTAGTCCCACTTGCCTGCGCTTGGTCCATATCCCTCCAAACCTGTCCTATCCATGTACCTATCTACCCATTTCTTAAACGATGGGATAGTCCCAGCCTCAACTACTTCATCTGGCAGATTGTTCCATATACCCACCACCCTTTGTGTGAAAAAGCTACCCCTCTGATTCCTATTAAAACTTTCCCCTTCACCTTAAACCTATGTCCTCTGGTCCTCGATTCCCCTACTCTGGGCAAAAGACTCTGTGCATCTACTCGATCTATTCCTCTCATGATTTTGCATATCTCTATAAGATCTCCCCTCATCCTCCTGCGCTCCATGGAATAGAGACCCAGCCTACTCAACCTCACCCTGCTGCTCACACGCTCTAGTCCTGGTAAATATTTTCTGAACCCTCTCAAGCTTGTCAATATCTTTCCTATAAAACGGTGCCCAGAACTGAACACAATATTCAAAATGTGGTCTCACCAATGTCTTATACAACTGCAACATGACCTCCCAACTTCGATACTCCATACTCTGACTGATGAAGGCCAAAGTGCCAAAAGCCTTTTTGACCACCTTATCTACCTGCGACACGACCTTCAAGGAACCATGCACCTGTACTCCTACACCCCTCTGCTCTACAACGCTACCCAGAGGCCTACCATTTACTGCCCTTGTTCGACATCCCAAAATGCAACACCTCACACTTTACTGTATTAAATTCCATCAACCATTTCTCCGCCCACCTGGCCAATCGATCCGGATCCTGCTGGAATTTTTCACAACCATCTTCACTACCTGCGAAACCACTAAATTTTGTATCATTAGCAAACTTGCAAATCCTGCCCCGTATGTTCTCATCCAAATCATCGATGGACAAACAGTAACGGGCTCAGCACCGAACCCTGAGGCACACCACTAGTCACAGGCCTCCAGCCCGAGAAACAACCTTACACCATCACCCTCCGCTTCCTTCCAAGTCAAGTCAAGTCAAGTTTATTCGTCACATACACATACGAGATGTGCAGTGAAATGAAAAGTGGCATGGAGCCAATTTGCCAACCATTCAGCAATCTTCCCTTGGATTCCATGCAATCTATCTTTCCAGATACCTATCGAATGCCTTGCTGAAGTTCATGTATACAACATCTACAGCTCTGTCCTCAACCTTTTTGGTCATGCCTTCAAAAAAATCAATCAGATTTGTGAGACATGATCTCCCACATACAAAACAATGCAGACGATCCCTAATCAGCCCTTGCCTGTATAACCTATTCCTCAGAATACTCTCCAGTAATTTACTAACTACAGACGTTAAGCTCACCGGTCTTTAGTTCCCAGCATTTTCCCTGCAGCCCTTCTTGAAAAGAGGCACAACATTTTCCACCCTCCAATCTTCCGGCACCTCTCCTGTATTTAAGGACTACTTGTAAATTTCACCCAGGGCTCTCGTAATTTCCTCCCTAGTTTCCCACAATGTTCTTGGATATATCTGATCGGGCCCTGGAGATTTGTCTACCTTCAAACACGACAGTAGCTTCAGTACTTCTTCAACGGTAACCATGACTGCTCTCAAGACACTTCCAATGCTCCAATTTCCTCCGTCCTACTGTCCTTCTCCTCAGTAAACACAGAGGAGAAATACTCATTTGGTACCTTGCCCATCTCCTGTGACTCCACACAGAGGTGACCACTGATTCCTGAGAGGTCCCACTCTCTCTCTAGTTCCCCCTCATGTATTTATAAAATCTTTTGTGATTGTCCTTAATACTATCTGCCAGAGCAATCTCCTGGCCCATTTTAGCCCTTCGAATTTCCTTTTTAGTTTACTCCTTAGTTCCGTAAACTCCTCCAGCGATACACTTTATCCCAGTTGCCTATACATTCCCATGCATCCTTCTTGTTTTTGACTAACGTCTCAATTTCCCTTATCAGCCAAGCTTCCTTACGTTTGCCTGCTTTGCCCTTCACTCTAATGGGGATGTACACATCCCGAGCTTTCTTCAGTACATTTTTAAAAACATTTGGCCAATGTTCCTTTCCCCTCAAAAAAAACCTCCTCCGGCCAACTTGAGCGAGACCTTCTCTCATACCCTCTAAGTTGGCCTTAAACCAGTTGAGCATTTTAACACGTGGACCCGTAATCGAACTTTCACTGGTCCCAAAAGACTCCTCCACACACACTTCATTAATCTGTCCTTCCCAATTTCCCAATACTAGATGCAGCATTGCCCTCTCACATGTGGGGGGCTCCATTTACTGCTTAAGTAAACTCTCCTGAACACTTTTGAGGAATTGCACCCTATCTAAACCTTTCATGCTATGATTTTCCCAGTCTATATTGGGAAAGTTAAACCCCTACTACAATAACCTTATTTAACCTGCACCTGTCTGCAATATCCCGGGACATTTGTTCTTCAAATTCCTGTTGACTATTCGGGGTCTGTAGTACACCCCCAACAAGGTGACCATCCCTTTCTTGTTCCTCAGCTCTACCCACATAGCCTCACTATAGACAAACCGTTCATAATGTTACCTCTGAACACAGCCGCGACATCCTCCTTAACCAACAATGCAACCCCCCTCCTCTTTTTTCTTCACCCCCGTCTCCCATTAAGCTCGTGCCCCAGACCATTGAGCTGCCAGTCCTGCTGGTCCCTTAACCAGGTTTCAGTCATGGCTACAATGCCCCAGTCCCTCGTACCTATCCGTACCCTAAGCTCATCTGCCTTACCCCTCAGGGCCCTTGCATTAGATTACGTGTAGTTTAAACCAACCCTCCTTCCTCACTCTCCGCCTTTCACCTGCCTATTCTGTCCACTAACCTTTCCCACACGACCCTCCATATCAACTTGCCTCTGTCCTGCACGGGATCCCACACCGCTGCATTTCACGATATTTCAGGCCAAACCATATCAAGGAAACTTTTTGTCTATCCACCTGGGGGCGGCATGGTGGCACAGTGGTAGTGTTGCTGCCATATAACACCAGAGACCTGGGTTTGATCATGACTACGGATGCTTTCCGTACAGAGTTTGTACGTTCTTCCCATCACCGCATGGGTTTTCTCTGGGTGCTCCGGTTTCATCCCACAATCTAAAGACGTACAGGTTTGTAGGTTAATTGGCTTTGGTAAAAAGTGTAAATTGTCCTTGGTGTGTAGGAAAGTGCTAGTGTAAGGCGGTCGTTGGTTGGTACAGACTCGGTGGGCTGAAGGGCCTGCTTCTGCGTTGTATCTCTGAAAACTAAAACGTCCCTCAACAGATTAAGTAGAGCTTCTACATGTTAAACATCACTTGGAGATATATCTAGGGGTGCCGAGAGCACGAAACACAAAGGACTTTCAGTACAAGGAGGGATAAGGAATAAATTCAGACAGAATCTAAACTAACACATCTAAAGACACAGCTCTCTTACACCGCAGAAATGAACCAATTTTGCTGTGGCGTGTTTATTTCACTTTCTTTGTTGAATTAGTGGTGACAAATGACATGGGCCTTGATCTTCAAGGTTTACAAATTGAATGCCAGAAGAGAATTAGATCTCTTTCTGCTGATCCCTCATTCCAAAAAGCACATACGCCAATTGATGATTTTGGTCGAGAATACAACCTGATAAAATTAAGGCCAGGAGATCAAATTATCATTGATCTCTCCCGTTTGTGTCTACTTTTCTAACCAATTATCCTGTTCATTACTTCAGAGATTTTTGTCCCATGAGCTTTCTCTTCAACCACAAAGCTCTTGATAATTACTTGATCAGTTATGCTCTGCACGTTCAGAGGCAACATCCACCTGTAGAATCAAAGAACTGCAGATCCTAGTTTACAAAGAAATACACAAAGTGCTGGACTAACTTGGTAGGACAGACAAACAGCTCTGGAAAAAAATGGATTGGCGATGTTCTGGGTCGGGACCTTTATTCTCAATAGTGAGAGTGGGAGCAAGAACGCTGAAAGAGAGGAGGGGAGGGGGTGGGGGCAGGACGAAGCCCAATATCCACCTGTTGTGTTACATCCAACCCATTTGTATTTCATGATCTTCTTTTCGTAATTACATGCAGGCTAGTAATTGATGCAAACCCATGTACTTCCCATCTTACAGGACAAATTGTTAGATTTCTGCTTTGACATGAACAGAACAACTCATCTTGCAATATGTATGAAATATGTCAATTCAAAATCAGGGCTCTTGCTCTCCTTACAACTTAGACAGAGGGGAATCCTCGGGTCCCAGGCAGGTGGCTCGGCCTCTGCTGAATAAATGTTGTACAACAGCTGGAGGGTCACACATCCACTTCCACCCTTACTTTTCCCATGTGTTCTGTGCTTTCTGCAAGGATGAAAATGAGAAAAGGCAGCAGTGGTGCATGGGGAGGCACAGTGGTGCAGCGGTAGAGCTGCTACCTCACAGCACCAGAGACCCTGATTTGATCCTGACTATGGGTGCTGTCTGTGCAGAGCTTGCATGTTCTCTCTCTTACTGTGTTGGTTTCCTCTCACATCTAATAAATGTGCTGGTTTGTAAGTTCATTGGCTTCTGTATATGGCACAGGTGATCGATGGTCAGCGTGGACTCGGCGGGCCAAAGGTCCTGTTTCCATGTTGTATCTCCAAATTAAACCAAACAAACAAAAGGCATGTGACAGAGCAGATGTTGAGTAATACTTACTAAATGGTGATTATGAGGCATGTATGGTAGATTAACACCATCATATCCAGCTTTCCTACCACAGCATTTGTGGAATTATATTCAAAATCAGGGCCAGCTGCACACATCTGTAGCAAATTCAAGACAGTATCTTTACGGGATTTCCAAAATGCCGTTTCCGTTATTCCACCATCTGGTCTATCATTGACACTGACCTCCCCATGATCGAAGGGACCTACAGGATGCGCTACCTGAAAAAGTCAGCCAGCATCATCAACAACCCACACCACCATCTCTCATTTCACTCCTGCCATCAGGAAGGTGGTATAGGAATCTGAACACTGCAGCCTCCAGGTTCAGGAACAGCTTCTTCCCAACCATCAGACTACACAATGCTACAACAACCAACTAAACTTCAAACAGTCTTGGTTGCGCAAGGGACTTTAGGCTTTTATTTTGTTTTGCACTAATATTGCACTTTCCTAATCTATTGAAATTCTTTGTTTTATTATGTTACCTATTTAATATTGTTTTTATAGGCCTTTGCTGCAAGTCAAGATGTAATTGTTCCGTTTTGGTACAAATGACAATTAAACATATTGACTTCCAATCGCAGCCCTTTTGATCACCAACAAGTCAGAAAATGGAGAATCACTGAATCTTAGGACAGCCATAACCCAACCATTGACCATATTCTGAGCTTGTTGGTTGGTGTCGTCAACTCCAAGGTCCATCAAATTTCATGTTTATAGAATGTATTTAAGTCGTGAATTTGAAATGAAGCCATGCGCATATGAACACCATGCCTGTTCAGCCTAAATAGGATGTGAAACCTGCAAATAAGTTAATGTTACAATCGTACTCTAGTGCTACTGATAAGTGCTCAGTGGAAGTTTAGGTTTGTTCTCTTCCACCATTAGCAGTGACTTCCAGCGTAAGAGGAATTTAAAATTGAGCTTGTACTCAAAATGAGTAACAACGTCTCTTTTTAAACAAGTTATAACCTCTGAGTGGATTCTGTTTCAAATCAGCTTTTATTCCCTTTTACAATTTACAAAACTGAAAATATCATTGAGAATGTTGACATTTATAATCTGAAAAATAACATCTCAGTTGAAGCAGCAACTCGGAAATTGGATGTTTCCAGCTTTAGCATATTCCCCCTCAAAGTAGCTGTCATTTCACTCTGATATACCAATTGTAAATGAAGTTGACAGGAGGTTACTAAACCATTACTTTTGCAGTGCCCTTCTCCTGTATATTACTTCTTTGGGTCAGATAAAGTTGCACATGTTCTCATGGGCCACTGGATTCCATCCTATTTTCAGCAGCAGCATGGCTTATGACTTTGCCTACACAGCTGTGAGTGGGGTAGGGAAATAATAACGACTAATTGCCAGAACATTGTTCAAATTGGCATATGCTCATTTGTGAACAAATCAAATATGACCTTCATTATGTGCCCTCTGGCCCCAATGTTCAGGTCAATCAATTACCACAGGTTCAAAAAACCCTCAAGTTAATGACTTAATATTTTGTATAACAGAGCTTCTTGTATTATCATGTTGCCCCAGGTCCATGTTCTCCCAAGGAACCAATACTAGGGTATTGCTTTTTGCAATATTGCTTGTATTAACATTGTGTTAACATAGCTATGAGTGGTAGTACACAGTCTTTTATTTCTTCAAATAAATTACCTCAAGTGCTTATTTTCTCACGTTTCACATCACAGCCGAACAATGTAAACATTGAGGAAATCAAGTTATTTCTTTCAAATCAAGTAAATGTAATTGAATTTGATTTGCCATCTATAAATCAAAATTCACCAAATACAAAAATCAAAATTCACCAAATACAAAATTATTTTTTTCTAAATCCAAGATAATAAATTCTTTGTAAATTTAAAGGATTAAAAAGAAAAGAAACAGACACATTGCAATTGATTACAGTCGCTATCTTTATAAATCAAACAATGTTGGCATTGGTGGTGATTTTGCACTTACCAATGACAATGTGTCAAATAATTGATTCCTTCTCGCAGTCTTCCCACAATTTACAATGAAACCAACTTCAGAACAATGTGGCAAATTATTTTTCACTAATATTAACTTAGAATAAATTATTCAAGATCCAAAGTTCCTTCAGTTATTTCAGATGATAAGGAAACAAAGAAAGGAAATAAGACAGTTGAATATCAATTATTGTTTCACCGATATACAATTTTGGTGATACAAGGGACTGAATTTCACGAGATGCATAGAAAAAAATCCTTTCTTTATTCTTCCTTCAGTTTGCATTTGTGGGATGTGAAAGATAATAAATACTCGATGCACTTTATAACATAAAAATGCACAACTGCATCAATTGAGATTCTAAAGCAGTTTCCAATCATTATTTTCCTGCCGCATCTTCCATTAATTTAATTGGAAGTAGACATCGTTACAGAAGGGCGAGCCAAAATCCCTGACAGTAACTAGGCTGATAGACAGTTGCAGCCCGCTGGGTCAATTACCTCCTCATTTCAACACAGATCCCGCCACCTTCTAATGTATGTTTTGTTCGAGCTCGCAGTAAAAACACTTAGTTAATCTGGCAGCCATGGTTTTGAAAAGATATCTTGTAATTCAACACAATCCTCTGATAACTACATCTTGTAGGAGGAAGCTGTTGTAGCCATGCCACTAGGTGAAAATAAAAAGCACATAACTTTAAAAGGCTTCCAAGCCATAAAGGGTCAGAATATTACAAGAAGTATTTTTTTTCCTGACTTTACGCCTTATTTTGTTGGACTAAAAATTGCTACCATTGATATTCAGGTGATTGACCAACCCAAACTGAATTAATGGTGGTGGAATGGACAGTGATGAAATTACTTTGTTCTGCTAGGTGGTTTTAGTGGACCCAGTAAAAATAAACATTAGACACAATTTTTGAACAGTTTAATAAAAAGCAGCAAATAAGCGTAATAAGCGATACAATGATTTTGGGCTGATAACCTACAAAATTGGATGTCAACAGACTGTCACTTGAAATCTAACCATATAATAACAAATGCAAAAGAATAGATTCAACACCATGTTAACCAAATCGTAAGTAACGATTTTAGACATGCAAACTCTTAGAACCAAGACTGAAACATACAGGAAATACAATTTTGCTTTAATTATATATGCTTAGTGCCAATAAACATTAGTCTGATCCCGTCTGATCACTGAAGCTAAGCAGACTCGTGCCTGGTTAATACTTGGATGGAAGGCATTAAAAGTGTGTAGGCGTTTTTTTTATTTTCTTTCTCACTCTATTTTCTTGACAGATGAAAATCTGGCCTAACCTACAGAACTTGAACAACATACAAGATGCACAGTAGAAGTCCAGTTTTGGATATCAGAAGATGGACATAAAAGGATGGAGTAACTCAGCGAGTTAGGCAGCGCTCTGGAGAAAAGGAATAGGCGGCGTTTTGGTTGAGACCCTTCTTCAGACTGAGAGTCATGGGAAAGGGAAACGAGAGATATAGACAGTTACATAGAGAGATGAAGACCAAATGAATGGAAGATATGCAAAAAAGTAACAATGATCAAGGAGACGGTTCATTGATAACTGTGGGCTCGGTGAAAATGAGTTACACAATGAAAGTCACCAGGACAATAATGAAACTAGCACAACAACTAGGGTGGGGGAGGGACAGAGAGAGAGGAGTTGCAAGGGTTTACTTGAAATTAGAGAAATCAATATTCATACCGCAGGGTTGTAAGCTACTCAGGCGAATTATTAGGTGCTGGTCCTCCAATTTGCGTTCAACCTCACTCTGATAATGGAGGCCCAGGACAGAAAGATCAGTGTGGGAATGGGAAGGGGAATTAGTGTTTGGCAACCGGGAGATCACGTAGGCCCTTCGGAGCGAAGGTGTTCAGCGAAACAATCGCCCAGTCTATGTGTGGTCTTGCCAATGTACGAGAGATATCAGAACACCTGTATTCAATATATGTGTGTACCATTGGAATGGCTACAAAGAAATGTGGTACACTAGTCATCATGGGTATAAGTTGATGTTGCTTAAGTACCAACCAACGTGACGTGTGGAGTACCGCAAGGTTCGATCTTAGGGCCCTCTTTATTCAACATCTACATGCTCCCACTAGGGCAAATCATGCGATATAATAATATTGACCACCACTGCTATGCCGATGACACTCAAATCTATGTAGCGCTATCACCAAATGACTATCGCCCCATAGATCTGTTGTGCCAGTGCATTGAGCAAGTCAAAGACTGGATGTGCCAAAATTTTCTCCAACTAAATAAGGACAAAACGGAGATAATTGTTTTTGGTGCTAAAAAAGAAAGGCTTAAAGTAACCCAACACCTTCACTCTCTGTCCCTGAAAACTTCAAACAAAGCCAGAAATCTTGGGGTCATTATGGATTCAGATTTAAATTTCGACAGTCACATCAAATCAGTAACAAAATCGGCCTACTATCACCTCAAAAACATAGCAAGATTAAGAGGACTCATGTCAGCTCAAGATTTAGAAAAACTTGTACATGCCTTTATTAATAGTAGGCTAGATTATTGCAACGGTCTCCTTGCAGGTCTTCCAAAAAAAACTGTCAGGCAGCTACAGCTTGTTCAGAACGCTGTTGCTAGAGTTCTAACAAAGACCAAAAAATTTGAGCATATTACACCAATTCTTAAATCCTTACATTGGCTCCCTGTATGTCAGAGAATTGATTTTAAAATCCTGCTGCTCACCTATAAATCACTACATGGTTTAGGGCCAAAGTATATCACTGACATGCTTCCACTATATAAGCCTTCTAGACCGCTAAGATCTTCTGAACCCAATCTGCTAGTGATTCCCAGAGTAAATACAAAACATGGGAAAGCAGGATTTAGTTACTATGCAACAAATAGCTGGAATAAACTTCCTGAAGATTTAAGACTTGCCTCAACTTTGACCACTTTTAAAACAAGACTGAAAACTTTTATGTTTACTTTAGCTTTCAGCTAAATCTTAACTACATTGCACTTTTAACTTTTGCACTTTTTATAATGCATTTTTAATTTTGCTTTTCTTTTCTTTTAGTTCTTCTATTTTATTTCATTTTATTATTTCATTTATTGTATGACATGTTTTTATGTGAAGCACTTTGAGTCTGCCTCGTGTATGAAATGTGCTATATAAATAAAGTTGCCTTGCCTTGCCTTGCCTTAAGTCAGAAGTAACAGCATTTTCCCACATTCTGGATCCTATGCAGTAGATTGCAGGAATAACCAGAACAATAACAATGACATTTAAAACATCCTTTAGCACACACAACCCTCTTTCTCCACCTTCTTTGAAGAAAATCGTCTGCATTTCCATTAAGCCTTTCATGACCACTAGACGGTCTAAAGTAGTAAAGGTTTATAGTGAAACTCAATCATGATAAGACTGCTCAATTAAATATGGACATTGAGATGAAAGAAGAGCAAATACAATCAGAGCTTGTTGTACATGCTTTTGAAAAGGAAAAAAATCCATACATAAACAAAATTATCATCACCACTCACAGTCTGTCAATGTTCCTTAAGCTCCCTTTAGCAATGCCTTAGATAAAATAACTGAGGGCGAGCAGTCTTTCTAAGAATCATTTCCCGAACATATGCCTTCTGCCTTGAAACCTTGACACCTCCGTGCATTTTAAAAAGCTTCCTGTCTTCTATCTAGTTCTAACAAAGCATCTTCAACTTCAACCATTGATTTGTTTAAGAACAAATAATAATAATTACAACAAATAATCCTCCAACACTTTCGCCACCTCCAACGGGATCCCACCACTGGCCACATCTTCCCATCTCCTCCCCTTTCGGCTTTCCACAGAGATTGCTCCCTCCGTAACTCCTTGGTAAATTCATCCTTCCCATCCAAACCACCCCCTCCCCTGGTACTTTCCCTTGCAACCGCAGGAAATGCTACATTTGTTGCTTTACCTCCCCCCTCAACTCCATCCAAGAAGTCTTTCCAGGTGAGGCAGAGGTTCACCTGCACCTGCTCCAATCTCATCTATTGCATCCGCTGTTCTTGGTGTCAACTTCTTTACATTAGTGAGACCAAGCGCAGGCTTGGTGATCGCTCCGCCCAACACCTCCGCTCAGTTTGCATTAACCAACCTGATCTCCTGGTGGCTCAGCACTTCAACTCCCCCTCCCATTCCGAATCCGAATTTTCTGTCCTGTGCCTCCTCCATGGCCAGGGTGAGTCCCACCACAAATTGGAGGAGCAGCATCTCATATTTCGCTTGGGTAGTTTACACACTATAGTAAATATTATCTTTTGTATTAAATGTATCTTATAATCTGATTTGTATTTAAATGTAGTTTGTTAGTGTGGCCGTTCTCAGGTTACAGGCCATTTGGTCACAGACCACATGCTTTTTCGTTAGGACACATTCCTTAGCTCTTCTCTAACACACAGGGCTCAGCGTTTACGACTGACAACTGTTTATATTAGTCTAAGATAGCAAGGCGTCTCAGGATCTGTGAGCTAGTGTTGCTACGTTTAATTATACTCATGTTGGGATAAGAGGAAAGAAAGATGAGAAGGGAAAAATTTGGTTGGATGAGGAGTATGTGACCTTTGTATGTTGGATTTCTTATGTTTATAAAAACTAAGGCGACTAAGGCTTTGAGAAAGAGTGGGTCTGGAAATGTAACAATCCTTTGAATAATGTTGTCAGTGTGATGGCAAAGTCATAAAGAGGCCCAAGGATGAAGCTGGAATGCCATCCCCTAGAGATAACAAGAAAGGGGGAGGGAGTATAAGATGGCCAAGAGACAATTATCGTTTGTCAAGTTAGACATTTATATGACTCTTGCTGTTCTGGGAAGATAGGAAATGTGAGTTTGTAAAGACAGAGTACATTTCTATTTTAAAGTGTGTAATGTAAGATAATGTTAGTTTAAATATGATTTATAAAGAAGAATCATCTGGGAAATATATATTGTATTTTAAGTAGGAGTAAGTACAGTAGATTTGTGTTTGGATCTGTAGTTTAAGAAGTTTCCCAAGATGTATAGGTTTAATGGGAACAATGTCTTGTATATGTAAATTGGGCGATCACTGTATCTTTTGTATATTGAGAAGTGGGTTCTGGGAAGTGTCTATTTTTCGTGAATTTCACTATGGTGGAATGAAATCTGAACAAAGGAGCTAAACGCACAAGGCAAGGGAAGGGGCCACAAGGAGTCATGTGACACCTACATCAGTTGCAAATGTGGAAATGTACTGGGAAGGAGGAGATAAGTGGGAGCAAGTGATTGGTGGTAATAAGTGAATGTTAGCAAATGATTGGATATGGAAATGTAACAGGGGTGGGGCATGCTGATTTGAAAATGGTAGAAGAAGATCCTTTGTTTGCGGGGAGAGAGCTCCATGTGATTTGATGCGTGGGGAGCTCCAGCTTTTGTTTGCAAATAAAAGTTTAAACTTCCTGAAGAATTCTCCACGTGATCTGAATTAATTGGAGCAGTGAAAACCATAACAACACAAGCGGTATGAACATTGACTTCTCCAATTTCAGGTAGTCCTTGCTTTCTCCCTCCTTGTGCACCCCTTCCCAGCTCTCCCACAGCCCACTATCTCTGCCTCTTCCTTTCTTCTTCCTGCCCCCCCCCCCCGACATCAGTCTGAAGAAGGGTCTCGACCAAAAATGTTGCCTATTCCTTCGCTCCATAGATGCTGCCTCACTCACTGAGTTTCTGCAACATTTTTGTCTACCTTAAACCATTGATTTAGTTCCTCTTCCCACAGATGCAGATTGACATGTTGAGCATTTCCAGCATTTTCGGCTTTTGTTTGTGATTTCCAGCATCTGCAATTCTTTTTTGATGTTCAAGAGATATTGCATATTTGCCTTCGTTGTTCATGGTATGGAATATAAAAGTTGTGACATTATATTGCAACTGGGAGATCAAAAGTAAGGGGAAAGTTGATGGCAAGACTCAACACCATTGATGTGCAGAGAGATATTGGGACCCAGGTCAATCGTTCCCAGAAAGTGGCAACACAAGTAGATAGAGTGGTAAAGGAGGCATATGGTATGTTCAACTTCATTGTTCAAGCCTTTGACTATAAGAGTCAGGAAATCATGATGCAGCTCTACAAGACTTCAGTAAGGCTGCATTTGGAGTATTGCATGCAGTTCTGGCCACCCCATTAAAATAAGGGCATGGAGGCTTTCGAGAAGGTGTAGATGTCTACCAGAATTATGTCTGGATTAAGGAGTATTAACCACAGGAATAGGTTGGATAGACTTGGATTTTTTTTTCTGGTACATCAGAGTTTGCAGGGAGACCTGATGGAAGTATATACAATTATGAAAGACATAGATAGGGTAGACAATCACAGCCTTTTTCCCCAGGGTGGAAATGTGTGGTGTTTAAGAGGCTTTGAGATGGACACCCATGGATATGCTGGGAATGGAGGGGTATGGATCATGTAAAGGCAGGCGAGATTAGTTTATCTTAGCATTATGTTCATCGCATACATTATAGACCAAAGGGCCAGTTCCTGGGCTGCTATTTTGTATGTTGTATATTCTATAACTCACAAAAGTTGGACTGCACTTTCAGCATTGTAGGCAGTTCTGATTTTAGTAAAGGAAGGATGTGGTTGTGCTGAAGGGATTGCAGTGGAGATTCACAAGATGTTGTCTGGATTGTTGTACTTTAATTATGGGAAGGGCTTGGACAGGCTGCATTTCTTTTCCCTCGAGCAGAGGAGGATAATATCAACCTGATAGAGGTGTATTAAATAAGATAGGCAGGTATGTTAAATAGATAGATAGTTATGCATTATAATCAGTAACCTTTTCCCCAGGGTAGGACGATTAAAAACAAGATGGAGTATTAAGTATTAATTAAAGGGGTTTGAGGGAAACATTTATTTTTGTCAACAGGGAGTGGCTGATATCTGGAACTCTCTGCCAAAGAAACTGGTGAAGTCTGACACAATTAATATGCTTAAGAGATATTTAGAGTGGTCCTTGAATAGACAAGGCAAACAGGGATACGGACCTGATATGGGCAAATGTACTTAGTGGATGTGGGCACCAAGGTCGGCATGGGCGTGATGAGCCATACAACTCAAACATTTCCTCTTTAAGTGCAGGTAGCAGCAGGCCTTTTCAAAACAAAAATGCCTCTGCAGCAATTCGCTCCAGCAGTTTCCCACTATTTCCTCTACGAAGCTAGAAAGGAATATTGGTGGATCCTTTATTTTAAACAGCACAAATCCAAACAATGATCACTTGTTATTATTGTTATTTCCAATAATTATATTCCTTCTTTGCAATGCCAGACAAATCCATCAGTCTCTACATACAAAATTACCTAATGCCCCAAAACAAGCAGTAAGTACATCTTAGATACTCATTAGTGTTTTGTTTTTAAAAATCTTCTGCCAAGGCATTATGGATTAATATTTGAAAAATCATGGTATGTATTTAGAGTACTGTTGTAATTCATTGCAGAGAACATTCCAATTGCTATCGCTCCGTTTCCCAGTGCAGTTGCCACTTTGTAAAATTACGCACCGAACTCAAGAAACTTAATCTCCATATCCTGTAAACAGCATATAGGGTAGTTCAATTAAATTTTCAATCTCTACATGTCAACGCTCATTTTTATGAAATGAATAAAGCAATTTGCGGATGATAGAACACAATTAACTACAACCTTTTTATTGCTTCTTGTTCCATCAAGTACATATTTCTTCATATAGCTTACAGAAATACTAAAAACGTGGCTTAATTGTTTCAATTGGACTTTCCAACAGAGCACAACTGAAAGCAAATACATGATAACAAATTAATCATTCAATACCATTTTCACTTGCACAGCTTCATATAAAACAATTATAAAGCAAAAATATGATCTCAGGTTTTTATTTACAGATTAATAACACTGATTCTCCCAGGCAGCAATATTCAATAATGATAACCAAGTGTCAGGTCTATGTTGAAAATTATGGCAAATTTTCACCTTGTCACATATTTAGAAGTTACTTGTTCGAGATAATGAGGAATGGGAGTTTTAGGAGACCTTAGTAATTACAATCGCACCTTAATCTTGCCAGCGAAAGTGACGTTACATCAATGATTATCCCCAAAACACTTTACATGAGCAGGCTTTGACAAGCGATTGTATGCATTGTCAAATTAGAAATGATGCACATGTCAGCACGTCATCATAACCTGCAGCTTTTAAATATTCAGTTCATCAGCAGTCATTTAATATTGTAGTGGTGAGAGCCCCAATATAATTACTGTCAAATGTGAAAAGGTCTCTGTAGATATAAATGATGAAATAGCTCACAGTAATCTTTGAAATACGAACCCAGAGCATTATATCTTGCATAACAACTTAAAAACCATTACAACTGATGTTTTTCTTTTAAAATCCATCTTCATAATAGAGGGCATTAATTCGCAAGGCAACATGGAATTACAGGAAGTTAATTAAAATTCACTCCAATTCAAATCTGTACATTTTTCTAGTCACAGAACCTGGGGTCTGAAACTAATTTCCATACATTTTCCAATAAAAGGAGTTTCATATTCTGAAGACGAATTTTAAGAACATCTTCCTCACACCTAAATTTTCCAACAGATAGTCACGGCAACTCAGAATAGATTAACGTTGCACAGATAGAAAGCTTTTAGTACCTCAGCCTTTCTTGATAAAGGGATCACCCTTGAAGCGACATCTTCAGTAGGTGCGTCCCATCTCAATTACTGTATCATTGTCCTTATGCGGCTTTTATATTAGAACAACAACGTCAGTAGATCCATTTCATTTTTTAACTGCAGGCAAGATATTTACTTATGCTAGCTTAAGATTGCAATGAAGAATAATTAGCATATAGAGTGAGGGGGGGGGGGGGGGGAAGGGAATTTTTTTTTAATTGGAATCTCTTCCCAGTAGGAGTGAAAAGAATTTTGCAAGACAAACAGGAAAAGGAGTAGCTCCCTATTCAAAGTGAAAACTAAATTTCTGGAGGTGTTACGTCTAGTTTGTCTATAGCCTATTTCTCTGCTCTTAGTTTGACTTAGCTACTAAACATATCAATTGCATTCTTTGTGTTCAAATCAATTATACTTTATTGTCAAGAAATGTACCTAGGCCGATAGAAATTTGCTTTTTGCGTACAGTTCAGAAATGAAACATAGGCACAATCACACACCAGTGCAAGAGTGTAGGAATAGTCGATAACATTGAGACAGTACACAATGCCATGTTTTCAGCACCATATCATACGACTCGAATCCCAATTCTCTGCAATTAAACGTTTGTGCTGGAGAGTGTGCAAACTGAAACAAATCTGCATTTGCAGATGCACTTTAAACATTTGTAGTTCCTCTTTTCTTATCCCACTGCTCCTTCTCCCTGATGCATGCATGAAACTTTTACATCAATACATTAGTGTTGAATCAATCTTCAATCAGTCTAAGTGACAATCCCCATAATCCAACTCGCATACACTAATTCCACCTAAATTTTACCTGATCTATTTTTATTATTGAATTCACCTGAAACACAGTGCTCTACAGACCTGCAGAATGGAATCCTAGAATCGTTACAGCACAGTAAACCATCTAGCTCAACGTAAATATGGTGTCTCTTTCTTTGTCATTCTGCAAAGTATTCTCTCCCTTTACAAGTATTCTCTCCCTTCACCTAACATTTTGCAGATCACTAACAGGTTTCTCCTTTTCCTGAATGAAACCTCTTGTTCATTTCTTCCCTGAAAATTGGAACCAAACAAAAGTTGGTCTGTAACAAAAGTTGGAGACCTGCCAGCACATCCCATTCCATTATTTCCCCATGTTTGTGCTTTTCGGAATAGTATTTTGGGAATACTGCATGGAAACAGGGCCCTTCAGAATCGACATGACCATAATTCACCCATTGACACTAGTTCTATGTCATCCCACTTTCATGTTTACTCCCCACACACTAGGGTCAATTCTACACAGGACCAATTCACCAGGACCAAAACTGCACTTCTTTTGAATGTGGGAGAAACCCATGCGGTCACAGGGAAAATGTGCAAACTCCACACAGGCAGCACCTGAAGTCAGGATCCAACCCAGGTCCCCAACCCTGGCTCTACCAGCTGCACTACAGCACTTTCTGCCTCTGCACACAATACGGCTTTACTAACTTATGACCTGTCTGAAGAAGGGTCTCGACCCGAAACGTCATCCATTCCTTCGATCCAGAGATGCAGCCTGGCCCACTGAGTTACTCCAGCATTTTGTGTCCATCTGCAGTTCCTTCCTACTTATTAACGAGCTGGTTTACATCGCATGATCTATATATTATTCTCAAATCTCTTTGCTTTTTCCCCACAATTTAAGATCTGATTATCCAAGGACCAACTTCCTCCAACATAATATTTCTCATAAACTGATAAAACCTGAACTTTGCTCCGTTAAATTTCATGCACTGTTCATCTGTTCATCTCCAAGAGGAAAGTACAAATTATGACAGCTGCTTGAACATCAGATAAGAACAATAATGCCAGTGACCTCAGAGATCAGCCACCAAAGAAACATGAAACACAGTAGAATTACAAGTAGAAACACTCATGAATGCTTTGTAATATGACTGACAGCCTTTTCATCTTTTCTTAATATCTGCTTCCCAACCTGCTGAATGTTGTTTGGTCATGTTTTAAGAATATTTTATTTGCTTCAGTAAATGCTACAATGCAACATTTTTCCTTTTGTACTGGCTGACATGTAAAACCAACCTTACTTGGTAAAAAAATCTCAAGGTTACACACATTACAGGCTGCATCCTTAATTATCCTTGCCAGTGTACTACAGGCTGCTGAGCACAGTGTAACACCCCCCCCCCCCCTCCTCCTCCTCTACTGCAATTAGATGAACAGAAATTCACCCTTATGGAATTCACAAATCATATCCAGAAAGAGATATGGAATAAAAAAAATCACTCTTACAGGATTTATGCAAGTTGGATAATAACACAAAATGCACAAATAAGCAAACCGATTTTGACAATTTTTTGGCAAAGATGTGTTGTAGAAAATTGAGATATGGACAATTTTCCTATATTTCCATTGCACAGAAGTGCCCTAAACTGCAACATTGGTGATCCACAAGAGGAAAGATTTCATGTCATAAAGAAGTACTCTTAACTTATCCATATATTCTCTATATCCCTAGTTTCGAACAATACCAGTCGGATACAATAAATCCTGGAAATTATAAGAAAATTGGACAAGTTCCAAGTATATTTAACCCAGGGAACTTGCATTCTGAGGACACACGATGGGGATAAACGTAAAGGTCATGTTTGGAGAGGCAATAAATAGATTTTGTAAGTGTATATAGCAACGCATTGCTAACTGGAGTGAAGATAAATGGAGGTTTTAAACCAGGCTGAGGGCACTAAAACTGATCATGAAAAAATAGGTGTCCTTTAATGCACCCATTTGTCAGACAAATAAGAGAATGGTTTCCTAAATACAGGAAACATAAAGTTAAAGATAACCCAGAGGAAAAGAAACAAGATATAAGACTACAAGGAAACGTTGATCACTGATGAATTATATCAAAAATGTAAAATTCGCAAGTAACCATTGTGACACAGAATATAAAAAGACTGAAGCTGTTGTGAATCATCGATGCACTTTGGGTTGTCACAGTGTTTCCCACAAAATAAAACCTTGAATAAACAACTTGTTTGAGAAACTCACAATTGTCTCCGGGATTTTCTTTGTATGCTGTCCCAAATTGAGCTGTAATTTAGAGGGTGACTGGGCCCCACAGGAAAGCAAGAATCAGGGTTTTGACCAAACACACAATTCTCTCCAACACAGCCAATAAATGATCAATGGTTGCTTGAAAATCTCAATGGATTGCTTGAGGTAGTATGCTTGAGGTAGTATGGATTTATATCCATCTACTTTGAAGTATTACAACAAGGTTTTCTGCTTCAGTGCAATACCACATTCCAATTCATTCTTTTTCATCAAATATTTATAGATTTAGAATTTCATTCTCCAATCATCAAATGACAATAATATCTTACAGTCCACTTCAGCAAACTAGAGATACACACCAAGATGCTTTTTCAGGCCCAGACCCAAAACGCCCCCCATCCTTTTTCTCCAGAGATGCTGCCTGACCCATTGAGTTACTCCAGCACTCTGTGTCTATCTTAACCAGCATCTGCAGTTCTTGGTTTCTATATTTTATCAGCAAACTGGATGTTTATCAAGTGTCTCGAAACGTTTTGACAGACAAGTACTCGGAGTACTGCTAACGTGTTCTTCAATGTATTTGGCCAGACAGTATTTTCCTATAGAGCGTCGCATACCTGGAACGCGATCCCCTGCTTCATACGGGATCTGCCAACCATCACCACATTTACAAAACAACTCAAAAAATGGTTACTGGAAAATCAAACCTGTATTCATAATCAACCGTAATATAATCATCTGGCAGTCTTTTATTGTTACTTTTTAACTTTATTGTCTGTTTTGTTATGTTTTTTGTTTGTCTTTTGTTTTGTTTTGATTCTTTTCTTATGGATTGAATGTGTTGTGATGTGTTAACCTGGTTTACCAGAGGGACTACAGATGGAAATTAGCCTATAGCTATAATCTTGTGTATTGCATGCAAATGTTTATAAATATGCACTGTCCTTAATAAAAACATCTAAAAAAAATTTTTTTTTAAAAAAAAGTAGAATTCCCAAAGCCAAAAAAGATGATTATGTTGAATAGTGCAGTGTGTGATGGAGTCAATCTAAATCTGCAAAACATGCACGTACTCTAGAGTATAGCTGTAGGTGCAAACCAGATTATAACTGATTGGTAACCAATGTCTTTAACACAAAGATATGAGCATGAGCAGCTTTTATGTGCCACTACTTCCTCTTTGGTTTTAATAGTTAATAAATCGTCTGTGTTTGGGACACAATCTGTAGAGTTAGAGAGTTTGGGAGGTTTTGCCCTCATCGTGCACCCACCCCAAGTCAAAGCATCTGATCATCCAACCCAATAATTACTCAAGTTATTCATCTAAAATTGCCAGAAAGCAGACTATTTCTGTAGCATCTCACAGACAGCCATGAATGACACCGTGACTCTCACTGCTAAATGGTTATGTGCAAGTGTTCAGATGAGAACCGCTTCCCAGAAAAACTACTGATAAAATCAGTGCCTCTGTTTTGGTTTTCTAAGGTCAGAATCAAGCTCATTGAAAACATCAAAAAATTGAAGATGCTGAAAATCTGAAATTAAAACAGAAAATGATAGGAATCTTGAGCAGATCAAGCAGCAATCTATGTAAAAATGAAAACAGTTAACTCTTCAGATTAGTGACGTGTCATCAGATCAGATACCAGTTCTGTTTTTCTCAATTTTCGCCTGGCTTGTTGAGTATTCTCAGCATTTTCTGTTTCGTTTATCCCAAATATGACATGTGGAGTGTTACTTGCTCCAAGTACAGTCACTGATATTAACTCAGAGATTTCAGAGAACTAAAACTGAACAGAAAGTCAACCTCCTGAGTTTAATTCGAAGATGGACACAAAATGCTAGATTAACTCAGCGGGACAGGCAGCATCTCTGGACAGAAGGAATGGGTGACCTTTTGGGTCGAGACCCTTCTTCAGACTGAGAGTCAGGGGAGAGGGAGGCACAGATAAGGAAGGTTTGAAAACAAAACATCAAAGAGGATGAGAATTAAGGAATATGTAGAATTTACCAAGGAGAAGTTGACAACAAAGCATAGAGATAACATTTAATCAGGGAGCCAGTCACACCGGATGGAGAACTAGGAAGGGGGAGGGATGGAGAGAGAGGGGAAAGCAAGGGTTACTGGAAGTTAGAGAAGTCAATATTCATACATGGGTGTAAGCTGCCCAAGCAAAATGTCAGGTGCTGTTCCTCCATTTGCGCTGGGCCTCGCTCGAACAGTGGAGGAGGCTCAGGACAGAGTATCTCAATTAAATTCAGTATGTGTAAGAAGGAACTGCAGATGCTGGTTTACACAGAAACAGGCCTCAGCTCAATGAGTACACGGCGACCATCGGTAACCCATTCACACCAGTTCTAAGTTATCCCATTTTGTCACCCAATAGGGGCAATTTACTGGGGGCCAATTAAGCTAAAGAGCATGCCTTGAAGCTAAAATATTAGCTATGAAATATGAGAGCAGGTAAGTTTGCAGGAGATTTACAAGGAAAGTTTTTTGTTCCACAAAGAGTAATAGATCCCCACAATATACTGTCAAGGGAAGTGTCGAAAGCAGGACCAATAGCAAGAAAGTTTAAGAAGCATGGAGATAGAAACATGAACTGTCTGGGAATGGAGGCATACAGAACACTACAGCCTACAGGCAGTAGGGTTTAGTTTTGATTGATCAAGGTTATTATAGTCAGCAACCAGCGTGGACTGAAGGGCCTGTTCCTCTGCTGTTTGATGCCCTATCAAGCTATAGTCACTATTCCAACATCCAGCAGTACAATCCTAAATGCCTCTAATTGGGAAAGATGAAGGCTTTAGATGAGGTAAAATAGATCTATTTAACTGGTGCCAGGACTGAAAGATTACTGATATTGGGAATGCTATAGGTTGACTCTTGTCCCATATACCTAGATAGTGAAAATGCTTTGTGTGCTGTACACATGTATGGTATTATTCCACTCATTTATGGTATGGTCTACAAATTATGCCATGCACGAGAACAATCATACAATGAGTACAACAAGTTGTGCAAAAAGAGAAACGAAAAAGTGCAGGATATAGTGTTAAAGTTACGAAGAAAGAGCTGGCAAAAAAAGTGCAATGGCCACAATGAGGTACATTAGAAGAATGGGAATACATCAGAAAAACTAGAAGTTGGCATTGCTTTTAGTAGAACCGAAGGTGGCCAAGAGATATAATAGTGGTGTTAAAAAATCATGAATAGTTCAAAGTAAAAAAAATTGAAAATTGTAAAGCTATTATGAAAAAGTGTAGATTAAGAATGAATTGTGGATGAACTAGAAATGGTGCGAGGTAATTTTTGTGTCGCATACAGTGAAAGGTTAGGATCTAGAAGGCAACACCAGATGAAGTGATGGAGACAGATTAAAAAACAAGGTACTAAAAAGGCAAATGATAAATACATGGATAGATCAGGGAGGCAGAGGCAGGGAGAGAGAAGCAGGAGGGTAGGACAAACAGTTATTATTGAATGAAGATGAAGACTTGCTGGCCTACATTGGTGTACTTCTGCAGTGCATCATTCTGTGATAGTATGAAAACAGGGTACCTGGTCCCTGACCTCCAACCCAAGTTTTGCCTATTACTGAAAAGATAATTATTACAAAACACCATTAAAACTTGCATGAATCTGAGAAGATAAATTTATATTAAGTGCTAATTATGTTCACAGCAAAACCAATTTCTATCCTTTTGAATTACATTCGTCCCAACAGTGCAAGTTAATACAATGCAAGATATGACCCAGTACCAAGATTCTGATGAGGATTATAAATTGCACACAGGAGTGCATCCTCTAATCTACATCATTACATTTTATATTATGTGCTCTGCAGGTAACAATTAAGAAATGAAAATGAAACATCAGCCCAAAACATTTATCCCATTTTTTATCTCTACCCAAACCACTTATTTCCAACATTTCTATGTCTTTTCAAGTAGATACTCTGCGAATCTGCAAAACTGGATCTTTAGGTTCACCGAGTGCATATTTCACCTTGAAGGATTACGTTCCTTACCGCAGGAGACCATAATACTTAATTTAGCTCTGAAGTTATCTTGCATAAAGCAAAGCTTACTTAAATGCATATGGAGTGCAGTGACGACAGTCACATTTTACAGCTCCTAGCTTTTCTATGAGATATCAAGAACCTCAGAAACATTTAATTGTATTCCATCCTCTGTGGAAGCAATGTCTGCAGACAATAATACACAAATTACAAAAATGCGATTTAAGATGAGCTCTGTGAATATTACAAATAAATGCAAATTAAGTACTTATTAGCATATTTCACATAGCAAGGCAAACAATTGCAATCATGTTTCCTGTACGGAACCTAGCATGGTAGTCAGTTTGAGGGTTTATGCTTTTTGATTGAATTCCAAAAGAAATTATACATCAAAACAGTTCTACTGCAGTGCACTGATTCAAGCTGTTGGAAACATTTTTATTAATAAAGTCTTGATTCTTCCTGCTTTGGAATCAATTTTATTCAAGTTCTAGCTTTTCTTTTTATTTCCATCAGATTCTTGGGCACATGCAAGTCCTTGTGACACTTACTCACATACACCATCTCATCTGCAGTCTCCAATACAGTGGTGGCACAGTGGCGCAACAGTGAAGTTGCTGTGCTAACAGCACCAGAGACCCAGGTTCAATCCTTACTGGGGGTGTTCGTACGTTCTCCCAGTGACCTCGTGGGTTTTCTCTGGGTGTTCTGGCTTTCATCCACACTCAAAAGATGTATAGGTTTGTAGGTTAATTGGCTTCTGTAAATTGTAAATTCTCCCTAGTGTAGGATAATGCTTGTGTACAGGGTGATCACTGGTCGGTGCAGTTTCAGTGGGCAGATGGGTCTGTTTCCACACAGTCTCTAAAGTCTAAAAACTCAGTAAATACAATCAAAGTAAATATCCATCACTTCTCTCATAGCTGCTGGGACAAAATTACTCATTAATTCAGCATTAAGAGTCTCTCCAAAGAGATCGATCTCTTAGGTAGGCATAATTCCCCATGCCTTTCATGCACAGAACATGTAATACGGGAAAGTGTGTACAGCCCACGTGCCGTGGACGCTACTTCAAGCCGTCAATTTTAAGCAGAGCTGAAGGCAGCTGAAATTCTGCCTTTGAAACGTGGACTGTGCACTGCGCGTGTGCAACGCAAGCGGCTGTAAAGTGGGAAACGGCTGTAAAAGGACAGCGCCGCCGGCGGGAGGTTAAGAGTTCCTTTCACAGTGTGTGGGGAGTCTGGCCAGTGGTAAAGTTGCAGGAGGGCAGGAGCGTTGAGAAGGAGGGGGTCGGGGATCATGCCAGAGCAACCAGCTCAAGAGTGGGTCAGCGGGCGATGGGTAACAGGACAGCGGGCGGTGGTGCTTACTCCATGTGCCACCGCGAGTAACCTCAATTGGTCCCTTGTTCGCGCTGACACAGGAGTGTCCACTACCCTGTGTCCTGTTATCCATCGGCCGCTGACCCACTCCGCTCTATGATCTTTGCTCTTGAGCTGGTCCCCTCACTGTTCAGATGGAGAGCACTGCCAGAGGTGAGCGGGCCGTCAGAAGTCGCTGAGGTCCCAGCAGCCACTCGAGCTACTTCCCTCCCCGGCCACAATGCGGTGGCTCCGCGCCCAGAGCGTGCGGCAGCGGTAAGTGAATGAGTTGCTGGCATGATCCCCATCCTCCTCCTTCTCAACTTTCCTGCCCTCCCCACAACTTTACCCCTGGCCAGACTCACCACACACTGTGAAAGGAACTCTCCCGCCATTGGTCCCTTGAACTTGTATTGTCATTCAATACAGATCACAACTGATTCAACTTGTCCCGGTATGCTCCCGTTTTCCTCATCTCTCCACCTGCTGTCAACCTCCACCCCCCCACCCATTCAGTAATTCAGAATGAAGGAGATTTGGAAGCCTTGGGCAAATTGAATTGTTACATTCTTTATTTTTATTCTTTATTTTTACGGAGAGAAGAACAATCTGCGCATGCGCGGTTTAAGATTTTTTTTTAAAGTCGGCTGACTGCCTACCCTGAGTAATTACTCACGGCACGTGCCTGCTCCAAAGTAATTCATTAGATGTGTAGTGTTCAATTTAGTTTAGGGATAGACCTTTGAAACAGGCACTTTGGCCCACCGAGTCCATAGTGGGCAAAGTCACCCATTCTCATTTGTTATATGTTCTTTCCCACTTTCCTACAGACTGGGAGTAATATACAGAGGCCAATTAACCTGCAAACCCGCACATCTTGATGTGGGAGGAAACCCGGAGCACCCAGAGGAAACCCACAAGGTCCCAGAGAAAATGTGCAAGCTCCGCTCAGACAGCCCCCGAGGTCAGGATCAAACCGGGGTCTCTCTGGCACTGCAAGGCTACAGCTCTGCCTGCTACTCTATTGTGCCGCTGCGATTTTGAACATTTAAGAAAGATAGTGTGTTGTTTCTCTCCGGTGCTTGGATGCTAATCCAGGCAAACTGGTGCGGCAACAGGAAAAAATATTATTTGAATTAAAACCCCATGATCATAACACTAAACTTTATATACTGTATATATCTGTGGAGACAGTTTGAAACAGACTTCCCCAGCAGCACACTAAAACCATTTGTGTCTCTTACTCAAACTGGAATCACCAAGAGTTAATGAACACTGAGCTGACAGCAAAAACATTCACCCATGCCTAGAAGGGTCACCTTTTTAAACACAGAAGTTGATCCAAATGTGCAAGTGAGTGCAATCCATTTTCTACCGAGCATAAAATTCCAAATTAGATCAGAAAATGACAGCCATGAACTTTTAAAACATGTCTTTTTGAGGCTAGTAGGCATGTTGCATCTCCATTTACTTTAGCAAAAAGGAGTCTAGATAATGATCAAATTTATATATCCAGTTTTGTGAACCCGATGCCAAAATGGCAGAGTGTTCAGATGTCTGTTTAAATTGTTAAAATATTGATATAATCAAATGACCTTTAATCTCATCCAACCAGAACCACAACCAGAAAAAAAAAAAGCATATCACATCAAAGCAAACCCTCCTACTCTGCAGTAATTTTGCATCTTCAGTCTGAAGATCATTCAGAAATCCAATCAATCTGTAACTGATGCTCAGGGCAAGAAATTAACTTTATAAACCAGGCACAGTGTGAGCAAAAATGTGAGAAAAAGGGCTTTGTAATATTACCCAAAGCCATTCTAATCATCGACACGGAATGATAATGCGATAAAACACAGGATTAAATGGCTAAATTCAAACAGCACTCTCAGACAAAAAACCTCCACTGAACCGTGCTTTTCAAAATGTACATGATATTGCAAAAGTCCAATATTCTTAACGCCGTATTTGAGCCCAATGGGCTTGCTCCCTTTCAAGCACTCAGAAGATAAATCGGTTGCTCTTCTCAATCTCCAGGAAAATTCATAGCTGGTCATTGACACAAATCAAATTTGCTCTCTGCAACTTGAACAGAAATGTCACCTATCACTTCTAGCAACGATTAGAACTAAATCAAGGCGGGGGGGGGGGGGGGAAATCAAATTTTGATACCCTCCTCTGCAAATTCTAATTCAAAGATATAAGAGCTCTTGGATGAATCAAATTATACGTTTACATCAAAAGCAAATTCTACAACTGGGTTGACACTTGGAAAGTTCTTATGGTTAGAAAGAAAGGAGTAGTCAGTAAAATATTAACAAAGGGAAAACAAAAACAACAAAAAATCACAAATACACAGCAAAAAATATATATAAATGCAATCATTAAGGCTCCCTTGATATTTGGACCGGTACGTGTGTGAATGTGTGTGAGTGATTGGTGGTGGTCGGAGGGGCCGTAGGCGCAGATTGGCAGCCACGCTTCCATCAGTCTGCCCCAGGGCAGCTGTGGCTACAGAAGTAGCTTACCACCACCGAGTGTGACTGAGGAGTGAATGAATAATGCGATGTAAAGCGCCTTGAGTATTAGAAAGGCGCTATATAAATCCCCATCCATTATTATTATTACGTGGATAGGAAAGGTTTAGGGGTATATGGGCCAAACTCAAGCAGGTGGGAAAGTGGAGATGAGACATTTGGTCGGCATGGACAAGCCAGGCTGAAGGGGCATGTCTTCACGCTGTATATCTCTTTGAATCTGTAGAAGTAGATTCACAGTGAAAGGAAGGAACTGCAGATGCTGGCTTACACACAAAGCAGACACAAACCTGGAGTCACTCAGCGGATCTGGCAGCATCTATGGAGAATAGGAATAAGAAACGTCACCTATTCCTTTTCTCCAGAGATGCTGCCTGACCCCACTGAGTAACTCCAGCTTTTTGTGTCCATCGTAAGTAAGTTAATATTTTGGATCAAGATGCTGGTCGAGAATTTACTACCAGTGCCTTTCTCAACAGAAGTTTGCACTTGGCTTGCTCGGTGGCAGCCTTCCATGTTGCGATCTGGCAAAAGGCAGCATGAGGGCAAAACAAGCCTTCCACTGAACATTGCTGGCTATCTGAAATAGTTCTGACCTACTTCCATTTCCCAAAGCAACATCCTCGCGTAGCTCTTGACAATTTTGAAGTGTTTCCATCTTTTTTTAAAAATTTATTTATTAAGGAAACTTTTTTGACAGATCTCAGAAATCATTAAATAAATTCAAACAATTAAAATGCTCGATGGAAGCATCCATGACACTAAATGGGATAAAGTAGCGAGGCAGCAAGACCAACAGCGAGGCTGTTCAAACCAATTCTCACATCCATGTGTAATCCTGTAGGTAAGACCATCACAGGTGATTGACTGGACTGGCACACATTCCATGTTTGAGCAAATCTCCCAAACTCCCAAGATGATGACAGAGGAAAAGTCAGGGAACATTCCCCGACCATCTGAACAATTGCCTCAACCTGGAAATAATACAACCTTATCATTGTTTTGCATAAGCAGTGGATTTCATGGCAGTCTTGATCATAACCAAATGCATTAAAACCAAATTTTAGTCCTATATACAGCGCAGCAGTAGCATTGTTGCCTTGTAGCGCCAGAGACCTAGGTTTGATCCTGACTACGGGTGCTGTCTGTACGTAGTTTGTACGTTCTCCCCATGGTTTCTCCCCAGGTGCTCCGGTTTCCTCCCACTCTCCAACGAAGTACAGCTTTTAGGTAAAATAAATTGTAAATTGTTCCTAGCATGTTGGATAGTGTTTGTGGACAGGGATCGCTTGTTAACGCGATTCGCTGGGCCGAAGGGCCTACTTCCATGCTGTATTTTTAAATGAAACTATTCCATACTAGTTTCAAATACTTAGCAACAGAAAAATAGCATACTAGGCAATAAATGGCTGTGAAGAAGACCACAATACTGGGAACATTTCTGAAACAGTAGGAATTGGGACGGGAAACCTCAGTTAGGAATGCAGCAGTTTAGAATTTCAGGCTTTAGACAGAAACTGAAACAACAGCCTCAAACTACACAGAGCACAACCGATTAATATTGCAGGAATGCAATTATTGTTAGAGGAAATAGACACAAAATGCTGGAGTAACTTTGTTAAAGGTAATGCATCTCAGTCAAAAACATTTAGTCAGCTATATAAACATTCATCTTTAGTATTTCCCCCAAAATTGCTGTTTTTAAAAACAATTATCAGATCAAAACTTGTCCAAACCAATCTCAGTATTGTGACAGAAGTCCCACACTGTCACATTGTACTGCTTGATGCCAAGGGGCAAAGCGATGGAGGGGAAGGATGGAGGCAAAATAAACAGAATGTTTAGCAAGAGGGCAAAAGGGAAGCAGAATAGTACTATCCCGGTCCCGTAACATTCTGGTCAGGGAGGGTCATTGAAACCAAAAAAGAAGTTCCTCTGGGAATGGACTCTGACAAGGTTGCTCTTTTTATTTGATCAACCCATTACTGCTGGAAATCTAAACCATGCTTGTCACAGGGAACACTTTTTTCTCCATTCATGTCTGAATAACTCTGCAGGCCAGCATTTAAAGAATTAAAATATTATAACCAGATAGTTAAATGTTAAAATATTACATTATTACAGTATTCATCACTAATGTCCAAATCCCTCGATTCCTGCTTGCAAATATTCAAGTTGCTAATATTTAGAAAAGTAGGATTGTGTACAGTTCCCATTGCAGGAAGGATGTGCAGGCTTTGGAGAGGGTGCAATACAGATTTACCACAAGGATGCACGGATTATTAAGGAATTAGCTATTAGGAGAGTTTGGATAAACTTGGATGGTTTTCTCCAGTGTGTCAGAGACGGCAGGGAGACCTGATAGAAGTATGTAAAATTATGAGATGCATAGATATAGTAGACATTCAGGTGAAAAGGGCAATGTTTAAAGGAGATGTGCAGGGCAAGTTTTTTTTTTTTAAACACAGAGAGCGGTGGGTGCGTGGAACCGTGTGCGGACGAAACGGCGAAGGATGAGAAGCGGAAGTGAAGGCCAAGATACCGAACGGAAACGGCGCCGAAAGGCCAAATAACCAAATGCACACGATGCTGAAAAGCCAACTAACCGAACGGACATGACGCCTAAAAGCCAAATAACCGAAAGGGAACGACATCTAAAAGCCAAATAACTGAACGTACATGATGGCGAAAAGCCGCCGAACGGACATGACTTCTCCGGGCACGGGATTTGACAGGCAACGCCAGCGATTGGACCCCCGCCTCCATCACCACTCTCTTTCCCCCTCTCCCCCTCTCTGCATTTTGCAAAGACACAGCATCTGTAGTTCCTTCCTATTGAAGAAGAACCCTAGCCCAAAACAACTCCTAATCCATTCCCTCCACAGATGCCGCCTGGGCCGCTGAGTTCCTCCAGCATTCTGTTTTTCATTTAACTCTGAAATTGAAGATAGACACAAAAAGCTGGAGTAACTCAGCAGGACAGGCAGAATCTCTGGATAAAAGAAATGGGTGACGTTTCGGGAAGAGACCCTTCCGAAAATCACAAGTACTCTTACTGACGAGAGTTCAGTTCAGTCTGAAGGTCTCCATCCGAAACATCACCCATTCCTTCTCTCCATAGTCACTGCCTGTCCTGCTGAGTTGCTCCAGCAATTTGCGTCTACCTTCGGTGTAAACCAGCATCTGCAGTTCCTTCCTACACTGTTCTAGTAAATCTTGCCTGCGCTCTCTGCCGTGCTTTCGCGCTGTACAGTGCAGTGCCCAATGTCCCAGCCTTAATGAAACCAATGTTTTAACGAAGTTCAACACAACCTCCTTGCCTTTGTACCCTGCACCTTCAGTTACAAACCAGTGCAAATGGTTGGCATTGTTGATGTTGCATATTTTTTATAATTTCCGCTATTACCCCAAACGTATTTCCTATTGGAAAGCTGACTATAGCTGATGCGGTCGGCTAGATCAGACGAAAGCTGGTACCGAAATTTGTTTAATTTTGAAAAATGCATTTGATAAAGGTTTTCTCTACATCTGACCCACTTTTCCAACCCAAAAGAAATCACCAAGTGCAAAACGACCAGTACTATCATATCACTGATCCGACTAAGGGAGCCAAGATATTCTTTAAAAAACAGTAATATTCTTTTGTCTAGTTTCTTGATTCACACCCAAAGGACCACTGACCTTCAAGATGCACGGTAGTGTATGTATTGCGGTAGTCAAAATATAATTGTTACAGTGTTACAGTTGGTGTAAATATTTATGGAACCAATTTGGATTATCATTTTGTTAAATCAACCGAAAGTTCCAATCACACGGGGTTTTATTTTATATTCAAGAAAGTCCAAAAACAGTGAAGGAAATTAAAAATCCCCCTACTCTCCCGTCTCCCCCCCTCTCGTCTCCACCCCCTCACCGTCGTCCCCCCCCCCCCCCACACTCCCGTCTCCGCCCCCCCCCCACTCTCCCGTCTCCACCCCCTCACCGTCCCCCCCCCACACTCCCGTCTCCCCACCCCACCCTCCCGTCTCCCCACCCCACCCTCCCGTCTCCCCCGGCTAGTGATGTGATGGACGCGGGGGTCTGGACCCATCGCTGACACGGTCTCGGACAAATCCCGTCCCCGGAGTGGTCATGTCCGTTCGGCGGCTTTTCGATGTCATGTCCATTATGTGTATTGTCCTTTTGGCGTGGAGTTCGTTCGGGATCGTATACTTTCGGCGTCGTGCCCTTTCAGTTATTTGGCTTTTAGGCATCGTGTCCGTTCAGTTATTTGGATTTTCGGCATCAGGTCCATTCGGTATCTTGGCTTCCACTTCTTCGCTCCGGCTTCTCGTCCTTCGATGTCCCGTCCAGGTACCGTGTGGAACATGCTGCTATGGTGGTGATGGATGGAGATACCATAGGGGCATTTACGAGGCTTTTAAGATGCACATGGATATGCAGGGAATGGATCACATGCAGGCAGAGGAGATTAGTTTACCTTAACATGGTGTTCAGCACAGATATTATGAGTTGAGGGGTCTTTTCTTGGATATTTCCTGATGGGTCTTGGGTGAGCAATGAAGCAGAAAGTATATAATTTGCTGGGACGTCAGATTAGAAATTGTTCAATAAACAATGTCTTCTTTGCATGACAGAAAACTGGGTTTATTAGGAAAAAAGGTTTAAAAGCCAATTGGAGCAGATACAACACATAATTCCTCACCTTTCACCCCACCAGCCGGCAAATACAACACATAATCCCTCACCTTTCACCCCACCAGCCGGCAAATACAACACATAATCCTCCGCCATTTCCACCACCTCCAACGTGACCCCACCACTCGCCACATCTTCCCATCTCCCCCCATGTCTGCCTTCCGCAAAGACCGCTCCCTCCGCAACTCCCTCGTCAATTCTTCCCTTCCCTCCCGCACCACCCCCTCCCCGGGCACTTTCCGTTGCAACCGCAAGAAATGCAACACCTGTCCCTTCACCTCCCCCCTCGACTCCATTCAAGGTCCCAAGCAGTCGTTCCAGGTGCGACAAAGGTTCACCTGTATCTCCTCCAACCTCATCTACTGCATCCGCTGCTCTAGATGTCAGCTGATTTACATCGGGGAGACCAAGCGTAGGTTGGGCGATCGTTTCGCCGAACACCTCCGCTCAGTCCGCAATAACCTACCTGAACTCCCGGTGGCTCAGCACTTCAACTCCCCCTCCCATTCCCAATCCGACCTCTCTGTCCTGGGTCTCCTCCATTGCCAGAGTGAGCAACAGTGGAAATTGGAGGAACAGCACCTCATATTCCGTCTGGGGACCTTGCGTCCTTATGGCATTAACATTGAATTCTCCCAATTTTGCTAGCCCTTGCTGTCTCCTCCCCTTCCTTAACCCTCTAGCTGTCTCCTCCCACCCTCCCATCCGCCCGCCCTCGGGCTCCTCCTCCTCCTCCCCTTTTCGTTCTTTCTCCCCCCCCCCACCCCCCATCAGTCTGAAGAAGGGTTTCGGCCCAAAATGTCGCCTATTTCCTTCGCTCCATAGATGCTGCTGCACCCGCTGAGTTTCCCCAGCAATTTTGTGTACCTTGGAGCAGATCACTTATCTGTGTATTTTCCAAATGGAATATTTTCCATTTCCTTTCCTGTCTAAAGAGTTAAATTGCAAGTGCAATTAGAGTGATACCATTGACCTCTGCTGCAAAGAATGAGTTTATACCTGGGACAAATTTTAAAGCTGTTCCAACTGGTACTTACACTGACAATATTGCCAAACCATAAACATTTTAATGGTTTGAAATTATTGCTATGAAAGAGGGATATAAACAAAGTCTGTCAGTACAACATATAATTAAGTACCTGAAAAATAGAACTATACCAATAATCTTACAAATGAAATTATGCAAAAGGCATTTAACTGAATGAAGTATGCTCCCAAATAGAATGACAATGCACCCAGAAAAAAATATAGTACCAGGAAAATGAACATATTTATATTCAGATTATGAATGAACTGATTTAAACATCTGACTTTATGCAAAATGCTTTATACATGTTTAAAGTATTTTTCAAGATGATAATTAAAAAAAAATCATGATATTCATTAAATGACGATAAAATATGTATTTAAATCAAGAATCAAAAGTGTTTTATCGTCTGATGTCACAAAATGAAATTCTTACTTGCAGCAGCACAACATATATTTAACCATCATACTCGGTAAACACTATAATAAAGAATTATCTCTCTCTTTATATAAATATGGATATACATATACATAGCACCTCCTTGTCTATGTAGATCGGAGCTTATTTGGAGGTTGAAGTGTGTAATAGCCTTATGGTTGTTGGGATGGAGCTGCTCCTGAACTTGGATGTTACAGTTTTCAAACTGATTAATTCTTCCCGCTGGTAGGATGATTGAAATGAGAGTGAACAGAGTGGTGTAGGTCTCTAGTGATGCTGGTTGCCTTTGAGACAGAAACTTCTCTAGATCCCTTCAATGTTGGGGAGGTCAGTAACCGCGATGGACTAGCCAATGTTCACCACTTTAAAATCTTCTTCATTCCTGGGCATTTGATTTCAATAATAGGTGGAGCTTGGGTGATTACTCAATGATGTGAAATAGTTAAAGCATATTTATACCAATACAATAAGAGTGGCTAATAAAATCTGACATGGAAAGTTCTCAATGACCGAACCTTTACGTCACTCTGGGACTGCATTCACATTGGTTATAATCTGCCAACTTTACTAAAATGCATGCACAAGCACTATATATATATATATATTTGAATTGAGATCTGAATTAAATATTGTCCACAATTAGAACTCATGGTTTTGCCAATCTTACAAAGAATCATGCATATTTCATTTTTCTAAATTTCAATTTGCTTATAATACTTACTCTTAAGCAAATCCTTTAACATAGGATTCAAACTCAAGTATGATCAATTGTAGCTTCCAAGAAACAAATATTCTTGCGGATACGAGTCCAAGACAGTGTACAATTCGCCATTGTGATTTCATGAAAGTACAGCATAAATGGAGCAAAACCTCAATCTTGTCGTCCCAACTCCCATGCAATCAAAGTCAATGTTCCATTCGCTTTCCAACAGTTTACCTAACCTGCATTACTTTGTACCAGCGATGTATAATCCCCCCCCCCCCCCCCCATCAAAAGGGAATAACCTCACATATCCCCAGTTTATAATTCATCGGTCATCTTCACACCCAAACACAAAACCAATCTATTCCTTTTGTTGAGTCTTTAATCCTTGTCACATTTCGATTCCCGAACCAGCTTTGCGTCATCCATAAATCTCAACATTACTCTATGTCTTCTCATCCTTGTCATTTCTGTCAACTGATGTCTGGCTGACTCGGCTGTTTTGCCCTTATTTTTCCTTTCCCTTTCTTGAATATCAAAAATGCATTTGCTGCCTTTCAATTTCGAAAGACCATCAGAAATATTCACTTCCTTTGTAACAGTTTATCATATCCAGGAGTTATCATATGCATTTCTATTCTTTATTTATGGTTTCATTATAATTTATTTTTAATAATATTAACTATTTTATATCTCTGACTGATAGGAGGCAATTTTGCCATGATGATGATCTCTGGTGTTTTCACCATGTATCTAATAGTTAAAAAAATAACTACATATCCATAGTTTGTCAAGAAATGTTTATTCTTGTGGACTTCATTTCTCAATGGAAAGTATACTTGTTGAAAATTCTGAAATATGACTTCATGTCAGCTATTGTTTATTTATTGCCAGGCTTATACTCTCATTTTCCAATTTATCAGTCAACCTGTTCCTTTTACCAAGAGAATTGACTTTTTGATCACAAATATATCTCCTGTCTGAATTTTATCTTTCACTTAATATAAAATGTTATCATATTGCAAGGGCTACTCGAGGGAATGACAATGAAATTACTAATTAACCTTGTCTCATTATGCAAGACAAGCTCTACACTAAACATTCCCTTGTTGGATCCATTTGGTATTGCTCCAGGAAAAAAATGTCCCCAATGCTTTCGATGAACTTCATCTCCAAAATGTTGCCAATTAGATTTGTCCAATCTATAAGAATGAAGCTCTCCCATCTCCCCCACCCCCCCCCCCCCCCCCCCCCCCCCTTCCCCCTCACCCCCCCCCCCTCCCCCGCCTCCCCCTCCAATCCCCACTACCACCACTAGAATTATGTTGATTTCTTCCCCTTCTCCCTTTATTTCTGGATTAATATTTCTTGCAGTGGTAGAATTAATGTTGAGAAAACTTCAGAGTACTCCCACCACTGTTCTTCATCCCTTATTATCTCAGTTAGGTCCACACAGAAGGTATATTCTTAGCCAAGATGATTCCACATTACAAACTGTTTATCACATCTACCAAATGACCAGCTGTTTATTTAATTTGTTCTTTCTCAACGTACTACAATGGAATACCCAAATGTTAACCAAGTACCTACAGAAGCAATAGATCAGACCCTTATTCCCTCTGTTTGAAATTTTTATTCATCATTAATCTGGAGATTCTCATGCGGAATGCTCCATATTTTAATTGGCCTCAGCTCCACAAACAGAACTGCATCCTAATACTGATTGTAATCAGCCCACCTTTGCAATGAGATGTAAATAGCAATTAGTAGTCAGGACACCATAACACAACTCTCCTATTCTTTGAATCATGCCATTTGGTCTTCTTTTACACACTTGTTGGGCAAATGAAGCTCATCCTAATGTCTGCAACTTCAATGGTATAGCTTTCCCTCTCAACAGGTCATGCCTTATTTTTAGTCAAATAGGGCTTACAGTAATTGCTGGCATGCATCACTTATTGTATTGCAACAAACTATAACGATGCAGGTAGTTTATAGTAACTAGGTAAACTGCAAACTGACCTACTGTTATTTTTAATTGTCAGCTGCATGTTTCTCACCTGCAAAATGTGTGACCAACAATTGAAAATATGGAGACATTTTAGCCAAGCCATGAATACCAAAGAATCAGTAACTGCAATTGCTTGGCAGACCTGCATGCGATCCATTTCATCCTGCAAGCTGCTTATAAATGCAATTCAAGGTTCCTCAGCAGTTGTAGGATCTTGAATGTCATTTCCAGGTACCAACAAGTGTTGCCCATACATATACCATTTGCCTGGGCTATTTAACAGTCCAATCAAGGTGTCAGACCCGAACTGGAGTATTGTGTGCATTTCTGGTCACTCCAGGAACACACATCACTTTCTTGGGAACGAGAACTGTGTGAAGCTAGAAACAGCAGCGATTTCAGTTGCAAACATTTTACAACCTATGACACCTACCTACACCAATATCCCCATTAGGGCAGCCAAGGTGGCTCAGCAGTAGAGTTGCTGCCTTACAGCGCTTGCAATGCCAGATACCTGGGTTTGATCCCGACCACGGGTGCTGTCTGTACAGAGTATGTTCGTTCTCCCAGTGACCACGTGGAGTTTCTCTGAGATCTTCGGTTTCCTCCCACACTCCAAAGATGTGCAGATTAATTGTCAGGTGTGCAGATTAATTGGCTTGATACAAGTGTAAATTGTCCCTAATGCATGTAGGATAATATCAATGTGCAGGGATCGCTAGTCGGTGTGGACTCGGTGGGCTGAAGGGCCTGTTTCCACACTGTACCTCTAAACTAAACCAAAACTTATTTCTTCCTGATGTAATGTCAATGATTCCAAGTCTTTGCCACAGAAGGCTGTGGAGGCCAAGTCAATGGATATTTTTAAGGCAGAGATACATAGATTCTTCATTAGTATAGCTGTCACGGGTTTTGGGGAGAAGGCAGGAGAATGGGATTAGGAGGGAGAGATAGATCAGCCATGATTGGATGGCAGAGTAGACATGATAGGCTGAATGGCCTAAATCTGCTCCTATCATATGACCTTATAACTCCCTCCCCACTAGTTCTTCCCACCTCCCACAGATGCTGCTCAACCCACTGAGAGCAACCCATTGGATTGCTGCTCCAGGTCCCTGCATCTGTGGTATCTCGTGTCTCGTCCCACTCTTCTGCTTTCAAACCCAACCAACATAGACTCATGTTCTTTTAGAACATTTTGTTGCTAGATAGATAGAGATAGATAGATAGATAGATAGATAGATAGATAGATAGATATAATTTATTGCCACACAACCAGGGTTGGTGGAAATTTGGGTTGTCAGCAGCAGTACAATAATAAAGAACACACAATAAAACTGTAACACAAACATCCACCACAGCATTCATCACTGTGGTGGAAGGCACAAAAATTTGGCCAGTCCTCCTCCATTCCCCCCCCCGTGTACAGGACCAGAGTCCAGTCAGTCCAGGATCGGCTCTTCCTCACCGGAGACCGCGGCTTTAGATTGTTGTAGGCCGCAGGCCGGCGATCGAGATTTAAATTCCCCGCCGCAGCCAGAAACACCGTAGACTGCAGGGCCGGCGGTCGAAGCTCCCCTCCAGGGGTGATGGTAAGTCCATGCTGGCCCGGCGGTAGAAGTTGGCCGCGGGCCTGCAGTGATGGCTTCTTCTTCCCCCGGGTCCCCACGAGGGATCCCGGGCTGTAGACGCCGCACCAGCTGGAGCTCTGCAGACCGCGGCTTCAGGCTGCGGCTTCAGGGTGCCGGCTGCCCCGGGCCAGCGAAACGGAGCGCTCCCCTCCAGCGAGCCCCAGCGAGGGCTCACCCGCTCCACGCCGAGAGTCCACGCTGCGCCCGCCGCTGAAGCCCCGGGCGTGCCTCCGGGAAAGGCCGCGTCGATCCTTGATGTTAGGCCACGGGGGAGGCGACCTGGAAAAAGTCGTCTCTCCATGGAGGAGGCGACCGAAGCGGTTTCCCCCTTACCCCCCCACACCACCCCCCACACAAAACACACAAAGAAACACAAAATACACACTTTAAAACGTACTAAAAAAAAAAAAAAAGCTGGAAAAACTGACGCGCTGCTGACATGGCTGCACACAGAGGAGCGCCCCCTACAGATGCTGGTGTTCAATGAGAGCCAAACCTGAAAATAGTTCACGATGTCCCAAGAGTCAGAGTCTTACAGCACGGAAACAGCCTTGACGTTTAAATGCTTTCAATAATTCAGCTTCCACCAATCTCTCGAGCAGTGCATTCCAGATAATTAGCCCTCAGAGGGAAAAAAGTTCCCTCAGATGAGGTCATAAGTAATAGGAGCAGAATTAGGGCATTTGGCCCATCAAGTCTACTCACCTATTCAATCATGGCTGATCTATCTCTCCCTTGTATCTCTCCATTGTCCTGCCTTCTTCCCATAACCCCCGACACCCGTACTAATCAAGAATCTATCTAACTCTGCCTTAAAAATATCTATTGATCCCTTTTAAATCTCTTATCCCTCACCCTAAATCTATGGACTCAAATTTTACTCACTTCCAATGAGGGGAAAACTATTCAAAAGTCTACCCTGTCCATTTGCCCATATCATGCCCCGTCTTAACCTCCCAAGGAAAACTAGCCTCTCTAGTCTCTCCTCATACCTGAAATGTTCTATCCCAAACATCATCCTGGTGAATCTTCTGTGCACCATTACATCTTTCCCATTGTGTGCGGACCAGAACTGTATGCAGTCCTCCAGCTGATGTCTCTCCAAGGTTTTCTAAAGTGGGACATTGTCAAAGATCTGACTTAAAATCCACATTAAACACATCTACTGCAGTCCCCTTTGTCAGTACACTTTGGTACCTCCTCAGAAAAAAAATCAATTAGATTAGTCAGACAAGATCTGTCCTTGACAAAGCCATGCCGTCTATCACTGATGAGTCACTGCCTTTACAATTGATCACTCATCCTGCCCTTCAGATGTTTTATCAATAACATCCTTACTACTGATTTTAGGCTTACAGGTCTGGAGATGCTAGGATTTTTCTTGTTGTTCTTCTTGAAAAGGCAGACTACATTTAACCATCCTCCAGTCAACCAAGACCTCACTTGCGCCTCGTGAAGATCTAAAAATCTCAGCCAGATCTACAGTGGCAATATCTTCCATTGCCTTCCCTAGCAGCCTGAGAACAAGATTTGTTTTGGATAGGCATTTACCCCCCTCCACTGACATCTTCTTCATTTCAATGATCCAGCAACCAGTTTAAATGGAAAACAAAGTCTGGCGCAGGCTTTAGCAAAAGGCATCACCACTTGGTTGCAGCCCAACTTTCAACATTAATCTCTGCATACTAAAACAAAAATTTGCATCGAAGTAAATATATCATCATTGCTGCCTAATATGCACACATCAATAGATTTTAAATTAATCCCCAAAATTCCTCAGGGGCATTAAAATAGCCTGAACTGCAAAGTGATTAGAGGTGAAAGTAATTACACACAATAGATTTTATATAAATATTGCTCGTCTTCGCACAATGAATCAACAACAGTGCAGTGACATTTAATAATAATTTGCATGGCTAAAGAAAAACTTGAAATTTATTTTTCAGTCAGCAATGTGGTTTATTTTCTGCCGAGGCAGCACCAAATTCAAACAATTTTAGTATAAAGTAAGCAGCTTGCTCTGCAGATGCAAAGAAGAAGAAAAACAAAATCAGTATCGTCCAACAAAATATGGGCCACGGGTTTGGGCATGTGTCAGGCTGATAGTGATTAATATTGGGAATTTACCTATTGCACGGATGGTTAAATCAATGAGTAATTGAGTTCATCAGAAAGCTTTGAGGTTTTATCCACAACTGTTTATGGATGCTAAACATGGGATCAGTCGCAGTCATACATTAACCTGCAACATGGTTTTAAGGGGACAGAGGGACACAGCAAGGTTGGTGTGGGACAACCAACTTTTGCTCAACTTTCCCTTCCTGACTACCACCCAATAATTTCCCCTTCAAATGTGTATATATGAAGATTGAGTAAAAATAGGAATCAAGTTTAGCTACATAGCCAACTTCAGAAAATATGACATTCCAACCTTCGATTTGGCAAATTTGTGACAAATTATTTTTTCATGGCACAATACTCCATCAAATAAAAAGTGGTTATCTTTATCAGAGGGGTACGAGAAACAAGCAAAAAGAGAAAAATTGAAGGAAGCACGCACAGTATTTCAAGATTCACATTTGCCACAAATTAACAGCCACACGTCATGAATTGCAAAAATACAGATTGCTGCCGTATGCGAGTTTAATTGAAGGTTCAAATTATCTTCAATTCAAACACTAAGAATGAAATGAAGTTACCATTTTGCTGCACTATAAAAAAAAATTGATGGAGGTTAATGTAAATGCATGCGAATTACTGATAATGCGATTTTTCCATATTTCCTTCCGACATAGACCATTCAGCCCATTGTCTACACTGGCTTACATAACAACCCCCGTTTCCCTACTTATTTTCTCTGTATACTATACTCCTCATATCCCCAATAACTCTCCATTACCTACCAGTCACCTATGGATGATTTACAGTGGCTGAGCTGTACACCTTGCGATGAAAGGAAACCTACACAGTCACAAAGAGGAAATGCCAACAAAATGTCCACAGAGAGCACCAGAAGTTAAGTTTGAACCTGGGTCACTGGCATGGAGGCAGCAACTCAACAAGTGGCACCACCGTGCCACACGTAAATATCATCCAATGTTATCCAGCACTTTTGGTTGCTATATTAGAGATGAAGAATAATAAACCATCTCAACAATTAAACCCATATTCCAAAAAAGAATGGAACACCAAAAAGGTTTCTGATCAACTGTTGGGGGAAGGAGGTTCTTTTTGTTTAAAAATCACCAGATGACAGAAATTTAACAAGACATATGAAGTGCACTTCAGTAAAATGCCTTTATATGCAAATATACCTAGTACCAGTTATTTTTAGGTGGGAGCACATCACACATAATGTACAACATGCTGGAGACAGGTCCATTGATTTTTAAGAAGAGGGCAAGCCATTCAATTAAAAAAAAAAAATCAAACAAATTGAAGTGGAGGCTTGATCGGAACATTACTTGAGAGATTTAACACAAATGTCTGGACTATCCTCAAAGGACACTGGAAGTTACCTCGGCTGGCTTGATTCAAGCATACAATCATTCCATAGTCAACTGAGATAAACAAAGGTGAGACACTTTAATAGGTGCCAACAAAGACACAAGATTAGTCAAGGTCTATATTTTAGCACTCAGCTTCACCAACAAAGGGATAAGTGCTGATATCTTCTCTGTCCAAAGGATGAATAATGAAGTCTGTAATTACCTCAAATCTACTCTTTCATTTATCTTTTCACTGTCCAATATATCTATTGGTCTTGTAGTTTATAGCTTGAACACCAGCCCAACACAGGAGCTTCCAAAGTCACAGAAAGCAAGCAATGGCAAGTGATATATTATGACAAGCGTTCACCAAGTTGCAGTATATCAACTTGTCTGGAAGCCCCAAGAAAAAGTGCAACTGCAGGTTATTTTTACAAACATATTGATGATTATTTTTAACCTCTGTATTCCAGTGTCATCAGTTTGCTTTCAATATTGCAAATAATGCATTACAAGATGTGGAAGGACTAAATTTTGTGCTCAGTGACAAAGGATCAGTCTTTATTAAACTTAACACTCGCAGCTGACCATACTTTTTTTGGGGGCCATTGTGGGACAAGTTGTGATAATCAGTGATATATTTCAACATGCTGTCCTCTTTGTGTGTGTGTGTGTGTGTGTGTGTGTGTGTGTGTGTGTGTGTGTGTGTGTGTGTGTGTGTGTGTGTGTGTGCGCCTGTGTGTGTGTGTGTGTGTGTGTGTGTGTGTGTGTGTGTGGTGGGGGGGGGGGGGGGGGGGGGGTTTGCTCAATATTCCAGCATCTGAAATGTCTTGAGTTGTCCAATAGTCTTCTGTCCACCTTCTGATATTCCATCCTCAGTAAACCTGAACTCATTCATATAAATCACTGTTTCAATTATCATTTTTTCATGACACCTTACCAGCTCAGCTATTGTGATCATAAGCTAAACGTTGGTTCTGGGCTAACAATAGTGCAATTTAAAAAAAATTCAGCTATGCCTTCAAAGCCCTTTGATGCTACCACATAGATTTGTTTTATTTTTGTCACATACAATGGGGTGCCATGAAATTCCTTGTTCAGATTGAGCACAGACAGTAAACAGTATGCATACAGTAATGATAAATGAAATAATAAATGCAATGATAAGTGCAAAATAGAATGGTGTCAGATTGTTGTGCAAAAAATATTCAATATTACTACATTATAGGGCTCAAATAAGTAAGAGAAACAGATAGGAATAAACTGAAATAAGTGTATGTCATACAAAAGCAAGGTAATGTCATGATGTCTTGATATCAAGTATTGTAATGCAAAGTGGACCATGAAAACATCTGACAGCTGATCTCAATGGAGTCAAAGGAAAAGTCATCTTGGTTATTGTCCTGCTCCAGCACTCCAGAGAAGAGGTCAATATCACCATAGACTAATCACCACAATTCACAGAAGGAATGCTGAGGTCTATCAGCAATGAGCCTTCAATATAATCAACTTCAGCCACTTGAATAATCACTTTTCTTCTCCAAGACCACTCATAGCCAGAAGCTGGATTACATCAGTCATTTTGAGGAGATTCAGCAATCACTAAATACTCCATTGAACTTCGACAAGTGTACGGTGGAGAGCACACTGACTGGTTGCATCACAGCCTGGTTGAGTAACTCAAAAGTCCAAGAAAGTGGAGGACATTGCCCGTTCCATCCGGTGTATTGACCTCCCCACCAAGGGGATATACAGGAAGCACTCTCTCAAGAAGGTAGCTAATATCAAAATGCCCACAAAAACGCATAGGACTTTGTATGAGGTCACATTACTTGCTTGGGCTTGCACTATTTTGGTCTTGTTACATAGTCGAACTGATAATTTATTGTACTATTGTTTATTGTATATTTATTTGTTGCTGTGATACAGCTTATAGAGTTGCAGCAAGTAAGAATTTTATTATTTCAGACCTGATGATATGACAATTAAACACTCTTATTCGAGTTTATTTCAACACTGCAGTTGTAAGGCCAGACAGAATCCAAGCATTCCAGTGATTTACTACATAAAACCTTCGACCATCGACCTTAATATCATGAATCAAGTCCCTAACTTGGTGCAGCTACAAGAATACTCAAACAACTCAGCGCAGTCAAGGAGAAAGCAGTTAAGTTGACTGGCACTTCTGCCAGTGGCCTTAATAACACCCATCTCCATCACGGGGCTTTGTCAAGCTTGTTGCTTTTAACTTGTACTTTCAACAAACTTAAAACAAATTGCGCGCCCACACTCCCACAGTGACAGATCATCGTCCTTTTCCGAGGAGGATAAAACATTGATTCTCAAGTTCATGAGAGTCAATTCTGAGAGAAATTCATTCAAATGACCTATGGGTCCTTTCAGACAAAAAATAGCTTCAAGTATTTGTAGCTGTGGGCTTTGTATTTATAATGGGAAAAACAACACATAATAGTTTTTAAATTGGTGATGAATTAGTTCTTGCATTCCCTCTTTGAACACTCCTTGTGTGCAAGAGTTTTCTAACCCTGAAGAAATTCAGCTCTTAATCAAACAGCCAATTTTAAAATATCACAAGAAAAGGAGAAAATAATGACCATCAACCAGCTTGCTGAATGAAATCTGTATAGAGCACACTTATCTAATGCCTCGTCATTATTAGCATTACAAAATTAGCAAGTTTAAAAAAAAAAATTTAAACATTACATAATTATAACATTGAGCATTCAGTGATTATAAAAAGGTTAATCATGTAGCCAAAAAAAAGGAGGTGAACAATATTATTGCAAAATAGAAGCAGTATCCCTATAATATGAATAGTCCTCCAGGATAATACTTGCTCCGTGAGGGAGGGATAGAGCACGTGTTAGAGAAAAGCGTATGTCGCCAGGGAAGAGAGGCAGGTAGAGAAGTTGGAAGTCACACATACAAACATCGGTGCAGGAGGCCACTTGGCCCTTCAAGCCAGCACTACCATTCAATATGATAGTGGCCAATCATTTAAAATCAGTACCATAGTCCTGCTTTTTCCCCCCATATCCCCCGATTCCTTTAGCCCCAAGAGCTAAATCTAGCTCTCTATTAAAAACATCCAGTGAATTGGCCTCCACTGCCTTCTGTGGCAGAGAATTCCACAGATTCATAACTCTCTGGGTGAACAAAGTTTTTCCTCATCTCAGTCCTAAATGGCCTACCCCAGGTTCTGGACTCCCCCAGCATCAGAAACATGTTTCCTGCATCTAGCCTGTCCAAGAATCCTCCAAGAATTTAATATGTTTCCTTAAGTTCCCCTCTCATGCTTCTAAATTCCAGTGACTACAAGCCTCGTCGACTCATTATTTCATCATAACTCTACTCAAACACATACTCGTGTATCTTCAAGAAATTACTGTTGCATGTGGTATGCTTTTTGATACATTGTGGTAAAAGACACGGATGTTGGTTGATAGTTATCCTCTTGGAGAATGGATGTTCTGCTCATTGCCCAACCAATTTTGTGAGCTTCAACACTAAAGAGCAGAAGATATAATGTGTTGGGGACAGTGGCAGAAGGCAGGTGAAAGGGTGTTTTCTCTCTCCTGACCTTGTTTTACACTTGAGCGCTCTACATCAAAATCCAGCAGGGTAATGAACTACAATGAACAGTACCAGGTCCAAATAAAAATACGGGAGATTGGATGGGAAGGAGTTGGAGGTAGTGTTGCCAGAGGAAAGGTTAGATGCAAGCAGGTGGCAAATTTAGAGCTTACTTTCAGATGATCATTGGGGATTGTACATTCGGAACCTGTCTTCTCAGGAGAGGAAGGGAAACTTCCCCAAGTCAAGTTCCCCGTAGCAGGCTGCTTGAAAGCATGCGACTGCAGAGAAAGCAGGCAAATTAAATGTAATTCTGTTGAGAGTACCCATCGAAAAACTTGCTCAGAATCAACATGATCCAACATAACCTTGCGTTGGTCAAGATCTCACTGTATGCACCCATCAGTACAAGCACAGGTTGTGCAGGAAGAAGCTAGACAAGCTTCAAACACCACAACTTCATCTGGAAACCAGCACAGTTCACTTTGAGATTGACCGACTGTAATATGTGTAAAGCTGCAAAAAGACAGTGGCACATGACCCAATTTCCAGGAAAAGGATTTCTGTTCTTGAAATCTTAATGCAACGGAGACAGTGCAGCATAGCTGCAATTAATCATTCAAATATTATTTATAGCTCCTTTATAAGAGAATCCATTCACTTGAAATGCTTAGTCGTCCACATTGAACCTTACTGTAATAGCATCCAGTGGATCCTTCTGCAATTAGTTTTTTAGTTTAGTTTAGTGTAGAGATACACTGCAGAAACAGGCCCTTCGGCCCACCGGGTCCGCGTCGACCAGCAACCCCTGAACATTAACACTCTCTTGCATCCACTGGGGACATTTTTTTACATTTACCAAGCCAATTAACCTACAGACCTGTAAGTCTTCGGAGTGTGGGAGGAAACCGAAGATCTCAGAGAAAATCCACGCAGATCACGGGGAGAACATACAAACAGGATTGAACCCGGGTCTCCAGCACTGCCTTCGCTGTAAGGCAGCAACGTTACCGCTGTGCCACCGTGACCGCCCTGAGGGCATGTGACAGGTAGTTCTGCAGGTATCTTCAGTGACCTAATTTTTCCTCAAAAAAGCTATTGCACAAAACATTTTAAATATCCTTTGTTACAGACATCATGACAAAATTATCTTTTCT